>NW_025335624.1:47032-150044 GCF_004798865.1 Varanus komodoensis | reverse complement strand
ATCATTAAGATACAACACTTCTATCTAAGTTAGCCACTTAAAGAGCCCTGTTGGGCTATTCAGCAGCATATAAATTTGTGCATACCAGTCCCACCAAATTCAGTGGGACTTCATATAATCCACATTTGTATTCTGCTTCTTTTTTTCTTGCAAGGAACCCAAAGTGCCTCACATAATTTCCCCTCTCCTCTCCATTTTATCCTCACAATGAACCTGTGAGGTAGCTTAGGCCAAGTTCAGGACTGGGCCAAAAGTTTTGCTTACTGAGAACTAAGTTCCAGGGCGCTCAATTGGAGTTACTCTCCAGCCAGTGCAAGCAACATTACTAATTTAAATTTGTTTAGGAAGCAATCCTAGGCATGTTCAAAGAGAAAAATGGTCCACAACTCCCAACACTCTGAGAGTTGTGTGTGCATGCACAAATGTGCAGGATTGCTCCTTTAAGAAGTCCCTAATTTTGAATAGAATCCCACTGAGAATGCTCAGCCTGCACAACTCTTGCATAACGTCCAGGGATGAACAGGTTACCCCCACCTTTCAGGCCCTCTGAAGTTCCACGGAAGTCCCCCTGGTTCAGACGCCTCAGAGGGTGTTGTTCCAACGAGAGATAAAAACGGGAGGAGGAGTGAGATTCGGAGGCAAAATTGCTGCTAGGAGAATTTAAGCTATGATGAACTTGAGCAAGAATCCACAGTGACATTTCAAAAGAATGGACTGAGATGCACAAGGAAGCCTTTTTTGGCTGGTCATGGCCATTAAAGCGGTCTTTTCAGGCACCTCCACCCCCCTCGATAGTGACTTGGTATAGTCCTCTGCGCTTTTCCTCCCCTCCCTGCCCCGAAGCGTTTAGATAGGTTTTGCACGCGGCAGGGAGCGATTGGTTTGTAGTTCAGGCTTGTTCATTAGTTTCCCGTCTTTGCCTGTTTTAAGGATAGATAGTGAAAAAGGAAAAACTTATTGAGGAATTGGGGCAAGAAGGCTAAGCGTTAGTATTTCTGCATTATGCTGCATGTCCAAATTTATTAATTGCATTTTGGCTCCGCTTACCTTCTAAAAGCTTTCTGAGCAGCTTATAGCATGAATGCAACGTAAAGAGCATGCGAAGAGGGTTGAGTTATTTTATAAGACAGCTGAAAAGAAAATAAAAAAAGTCTGCAGGAATGCAATATTTAAAATTACAGTCATAGGTTTAATACAGACAGGCTAGAATGCCTGGGAAAATGGGAAGAGTTTGCCTTGGGAAATGAGCTGAGTGGAGCATCCATTTTAAAGTCCTTTCTGTTGGGCTGTATCTTTATTTTCATTGAGGGCTTCTTTGAAAAACTCCCATAGCAGTAGCCAAGAAGGACTACAACTTGCTCAGTATTGGATAGGTCTCCCTCTGTGTGTGTGTGGGGGGGGGGGGCGGTTACCTAGCGCTTCTATGAGGCTATTTACTTAGATCTATTAATATTGCAAACATAATTTCTCAAAAGGAATCATATCTTGATTCTACAAATGAACATTTGTTCATTATTATGCTGCCTACTACTGTAGTCTCAAGGTGGCTATATAACAATAAAACACTGCAACTTGCTCACCCAAGTCTTTGGCAACAGTACTAAAAAGGATGTGCTGACTTTAATTAGGGTTGGAGGCCCAGGTTAGTCCAACTTAGGGGCTGAAGAAAGTTGTGAAAGGCCTGTGAATTGTTTTTTCAGAGAGTACAATTGGAGTTCTCCTGAATTACTCCATGCTCTGCTTTGTTGACTATTCCACCTGAATACAGCTGACTAGAAACCATACCTTATTTCTAGTCTCTTAAAACGGGCTATTGAGTCTGGTGTCATCAGCTCCTGGAAGTAAATCAGGCAACAGAAGCTGTTTGTAGAATTGCAAAGTTCAAGTGGCCTTTTGAGTTTAAATTGAAGCGGTATTCAAGATACCTTCCTCAACTGGTTTGAGTATGCATAACAGAAAAATCAGTTTCATGTACAGACTCTAGACCAAGTTGGTTAAGACCATAGCAGTCTAAGTAGAAACGGCAACTCCTGCCTCTTCAGCTTTCCTACTGTTTTTGATTCAAATCTTCTACAACTCTGCTCAATCTTAATTCCACCTCTTATTTATTTATTTATTTATTTATTTATTAAAACATTTCTATGCCACCCCTTGCCAAAGCCTCGGGGCAGCTCACAACACAAAATACAAAAATAACAATATAAAATTAACAATATAAAATAATTAACAATATAAAAGAAGTCTCCCTGGCCAGATAAATAAGCAAATATTGTTAACAATTAAAATGACACTTAAATTAAAAGGTCTTCGCCAGGCGCCGAAAAACAAATAACATCTTTAGGCTTGAACACACATTTCATTGCTTGGAGGTGTGTGATATAAACGCTGGGTAGAAGTAGGAAGGGAAAATAATCTATGCAGTGAGACCAGAAAAGAGTATTCTTTGAGATGAAGCTGGGAATGTGGGGTAAAACATTAAGGTTTGTAGGAAGAGAGCATAGATCAGAGGCACCAGTACAGGGAAGAAATGGCCCCCTGGGGGCCTTTGAAAGCTATTGCATCCTATTCTGCTAGTAGCTCTTTGCCTTTTAAGTTATGAGAAAGCTGTTCTCAGTTCCTTAGACAAGTCCTTCCAGACTGAAAACCAGAGTTTGAAAGTTAGATTGTGGCCTGCTGCTGGACTTCCCATCGAACAGGAGCTTGGCAGAACATTTTCTACACAAGCTCTAAAGAAGAGCATGGCAGCATTGAAAACAAACATCAGAAGATAGTTGAGGTTACATGTTGGTCTTGTTCAGTAGCACTTGCCTAACTGGCAAAGGTAGTTCTGGGATTTTGATGGGACTCTTAGGATGTTTTGCATGAGGATGGTTGGTTTTCATTCCTGATAACTGTGGTGCAAATACAAACTTTCTGAAATGGTCTCCAGATGCTTTAGACCAGGGGTGGGCAATTAATTTTCCTACGGGGCCACATGAGAAACTTTGACAGTTGTTAAGGGCCAGACCAATACACTTGCAGCTCTGCTCAATATATATCTCTATAAAAACAGTAAATGAACCTCTTGTGGGCCAGTCAGGGTCAGCCATTGGGCCGATGTGGCCTGTGGGATGTTAAATGCCCAGGTCTGCTTTAGACGCTGGGTCCTCAAACTATGGCCTGGGGACCAGGGCTGGCCCACCATGGCCATTTATCCTGGCCTGCCTCTGGTTTTCAATGTGCCGCAGGGGTGCCTACACACCATGCCCTCCCTGCGCAGAGGTGGTGGCTTGCTCACGAGGAGATCATTTTGGACTGGCTTGGAGAAAACGATCTCCAAGCGAGCAAGCCGCTGCATTGTGAGCCTGCTGCCGCTTCGCAGTACATGCCTGCCCTGCCTTGCCTCGCTTCCCCTTGCCATATGGTCCACCTGCACCCACACTCCTTGCCCCCCGCCTCAGTGCCCGCATGCCCCACTTTCATGCCATCCTGTGAGCTCTGCCAGCACCACCTTTCCAACCAGCACCCAGCACTGGCTCCTTTCAACTGGCCCCCTGGTGGAAAAGTTTGAGGACCCCTGCTTTAAACCGATGTCTTTTCCTGGAATGTAGATGAAAGCTATATTGGTAACCAAGGTAGACAGTGTATTCTGTTGGCAGTGGGGGTTCTCAAGGAAAATTATTCTTCAGTTTCCTCAAACTGTACATTCAAATATTCTGTATGTTCTCTAGGGAACAGCTGTGCAAAATTTCACTACAGTTATGCTGGGGTGGGATACTTTTGGGGGAAGTGTCTTTTTCAGCCCCAGGAAGCTGAATTCCTGTTGTCCCACAGATTTATTAGATTTAGATCTTTTCCTTTTTCTTGCAGAGTTTCTTTGAGTTTTTATATCATTCTCCTGTGCTCAATCTTATCCCCATAACAACCCTGTGAAGTAGATTGGACCAAGAGTCTGGCCTATAGTCACTCTGTTGGCTCATGGCTGAGCAAAGGCTAGAATCCAGAGGGACTGAGTCCCAGTCCCACATTCCGGACAGCTATGCTATACTGGCTCTCTATGAGGAATCCTATGGGGCAGGACTGGCCCTGGGAAGTAGGCAGTTGGTACCTGAAATTCGGTGATAAACTGCTAGAAATAAGTACATCTAACTGAACATACTCTGAAATAAAATTGGACTGATTTGCCACTCGGGCCTTCATAGCTTGCATGTAGGATTCTCCTCACTTGAAAATCTTGATCAAAGTTAAAGTCCTGTAGCTTTTTGGGAGTAAGACAATTGGAACTAGTGGGGCCTATGTCTGAGTAAGCATGCATAGGATTGGACTAGGGATTAGAATATTGCTGATTACAGTTGTATTATGAAAGGCTGCTATGGCACGCAAACATAGGGTCTCTCTTACACCCCACAAAATAAACAAGGGGGGGGGAGGAGTCCTGCAATCAGAGCTACCTTTGTGGCAGGAATAATCCTATTGAGGTCATATACCTGAAAACCCAATGCATTGGACAAATGTCACTTTCTTTTGGCCCTTTCCCTAATAAATTTCAAGAAAGGCTGTTGGAGAAGGACCCCTGCCTCAGATCTTAAGAGGTGGGAAAGCAAATGGGAAGGAGACACCCCTTCAGATATCCAGGTCCAAAGCCATTGAGGGTTTTACAGGTCATCACCAGCACCCTGAATTGGGCTTGGGCTGCTGTAGATGGTACTGGACTGGCAGTTTATGTGCATACCTGCCAGTCCCTGTTAACAGCCTGGCAGCTCTTAACCAATTGAAGTATCCATACCTCCTTCAAGGGGGAAGCCCCACGCAGAGCACGTTATGCTAGTCCAATTGGGAGGTTCCCAGAGCAGGGGTATCACTCATTGATGACAGGATGCTGTTGATAGATCAGGCAAAGCTGAAGGAAAGCATACCTCAGCACTGCCACCACCTGAGACTCCAGGTACAGCTTTGGATCAAGGAGCAGTCCCAAACTACTCCCACCTGCACCAAGAGATGAAGGCAGTGAGGGCAGCAAAGATGATGATGGTGGCGATGGCGGCATCCCTGGCCTCACAGCCCAGCCCAGTGGTGGCATTGGCAGGGGTCCACCATGACAGGGGCGGGGCAGTGAAGTGGGGGGGCGGTGGTGGAGGTCAGTCCCAGTTCCGGCTGCACTGGCATGACAAACATTGTGGCCCCTTCCCGGCAATCTGCCCCCATCCCACACACCACTCCCACATGATAACAGCTTATAAAGAGTTAGCAAAAAAACACTTGAGAGTGTAAAAGACCCCCTAAAACATCTCCCTATAAATCCCCATAATTTGCATTAATATCACTTTTTAAAATAATGTGCAGTGTCTGGGGAATAGTATTGCTTTTATTGAGCACCACCAAGTGTGTCATGAAAGCAGCAAGTGAACTACGCTCAGGGGGTTGTTCCATAGGTGGACTAGAGATCCGAGGTCACCACTGTTGATGATGCAGCGTGTGGCGTTTTTGATGTTTTAGGTGCTGCCAGTGGGGTTGGTGATATGGAGGTGGGGGGCAGGATGTTGATGGTGCTGTGGGTGGGGACGGGGATGTTGATGTTGGTGGGGGTGAAGGACTGTATGCTGATGTTCTGTGGGCATTTAGGGCTTTATACAGGGTGTCCCAAAAAAATTGACATTATTTGAAATGTGAATATGCCCTAGGCAAACTAAGTGAAATAGGCTTCATGTTGAACAATAAAAGATTTATTTATCAAAATTTGAACAAGAGATCCAAAGGGAAGTAGATTTTACCTGATTTCACAAAGCTTCACAAATGTTCAATATGTGCACTGCCTGTGTCATGGCACACGTCAAGTCGGTAGTCTACCTCCTTTCAAACATGCTGTAGCATGTCTTGCATAACATTGCATAACTAACAGTTTTTACAGATTTTGTTAAAATTTGAGATCATTTGAGCGAGAATTGGCTACGTTAGACTATGAAATGATGTCAATTTTTTGGGGACACCCAGTATATCAACATGAGCACCCTGAAGCAGTGTGGACTTCAATTGATAGTGTAGTTTTTAAGGAATAGGTCTCACATGTTCATACCAGCCCATCTCAGTCAGCACACAGGACACCAATCAGCAGGGTTCACATGGGCTGCCTTATTTCATACCAGTTGAAGTTTTTGGACAGTTTTCAGGGGCAACCCCTTATAAAGCATATCACGGTAGTGCACACATCTGACTAGCATGGCAAGGGCTACCATTGGTAGGTTCTGTCTGCCTAGATAGATCAATTGTGTTCCTATCAGCCACAGATTGTAAAAGGTGCTCCTGGTCACACATGCCACCGGCTGTTCTAAGGACAATTCGGGATCCAGGAGCAGCCCTAAGCTCCACGCTCTGTCCTTTAGGAAATCTGTAGTTTTATTCAGGGCAGATGTCCTTTCCTCGGACTGAGGGAAGGATCCACCAACAGATCCGTCCACCAACAGCACCTCCGTCTTGCCTGAATTAAGCTTCAGTTTATTAGTTCTCCCGTCCATCACCCCTTCAGTCATCACTGCCTCATCCAGATTGGATGGCAATGACAGGTACCCTGATGACGCTTCAGCCCAAACCTTGGAATGACCTCCCCAGCATATTCATGTAGATGTTGGAACAGCTTGGAGGATAGGATGGAACTCTGTGGCACCCCATGGCATAATTGCCATGGTGCCAACCTGCAACAATACTGTGGAAACCACAGTACCCTTAAACAGGGCACCACTACTGAGAAGGTCCTACCCCCAGTACTTGCATTCCTAACATCCTTTGACAGCGGCAATCAACTCTGCTGTTTGAGCAGAGCCAGAATTGGGATCTTCCCATCTGCAAGACTCCACCACTCACTGTTGCTGTGGTTGGGGGTCGGGGTTATGGTGGATTCCCAGAAAGTGATATGTCAACTCTAGGTTTACTAAGAAGGAAATGCTTTAATATTGCAATGATACCAAACAAGCTAACTAGTTTTCCATAACATTTAGCAGCAAATGTGCCTCTTATACTGCACAGCAAGGACTCCTGCAAGGTAGGGCTCCAGTCAGCTGGGTTCAGAAAAACACTCACAGAATCCCCCTCGAAAAGATTCTGAACCAGAGACCAATGAATGTGGCTAAACAATATAGCTTATAGAATTAAAGTATTTAAAATAAATGTACAGCATTCTACGTAATTAGTGAAATAATTGTGATACTTCTATTTACACAGGTGTTAAGAAGTAATGAAGTACAGGGAGTATAATAAGCAGTGTTCTCGCCTGGATGACCACGGTTCTTTCTCCATCTGACAGCAAAGTGCAGGTTTGTTACTGCCTCTTCCCATGACAGATAAGGCATGGTCAAGGGTGCTGATGTGCAGTGTGCAAGTTCCTTGTGCCATCTGAATATCAGAAAAGGAAACTATTTAGCTCCTTGAAGGCACAGACTGCCAGGGCAGCACTGACTGAAGTTTGATTGTCAAAGCAAGCAACTGGACTTTTATGCCAAGTGAAGCAAGCATTTTCAAGAGCTAGAGGCCCAGGCCTGGCTTTTAAGGGTCAGGCCTGGTGCTTGCACTCTATTGAGTGTGTTTCTGTTCCTCATATACATAATTGGACCAATCAACAAGAAGTTCCAGTTGCATGTTCTGGATTGAGATGTCTTTTGAGTTTTTCTTGCTGCTGCTGGTTAAATATACCATTTCAACACAGTCATGGTTTAGGTTGCCCAAAAGTGGTGCCTTCAGAGTTACTGGATTCAGTGTGTCACAAAGGGCAAAGGTCACTAATGGGTTTCCAAAAAACGTACCTTCAATTCAAGTCAAGTAATAGTGAATCAAGAACCTTGCCCCTGCCCCCACCCTTCCTTTGGGTTACGAGGTGGTATACTCTATGGTTGGTCAGTATGTGTGTTGGTTGTCCAGGGGTGAGTTTTTGGGCGTCTTCCAATATCAGGGCTGAGGCCACTATAACTCTTAGTCAAGTCAGCCATTGTGGCACTACTGGATCAAAATGCCTACTAGGGCCAATTGGAGCCTTCCATTAATGTTGACTTGCATAGAGAGTAAGGGTCCAGGGTGTGGGCAGGTGGGTAACAGACAATGCACCAGGACTCAGGAAACAAGGCAAGGTGGTCAAAGGCAGAATCCAGTTTCCTGGTCAAGTCACAAGTTCAAACTGCAGAGTCAAACAGGCCAAAGTCAAACCAGGAGCCTGTTGTAGCTCAGTCCAGGAAACAAGGGCATAGTCAAACACAAGCCAGAAGTCAAGACCCAGGGAGGAAGCATGAAGGACCAGGAACATGGTCCAGGAGCAAGAAGCTAACATGGCTTCAGTACACTGGAGAGCAGTGTTGCTAAGGTAGCTCCTGGAGGGAGGAAACAGTTCTCCCAGGTGATGTTCATGAGTATCCTGGCAGCAGCTGCAGAGCCTTGGCACCAATACTGCAATTACCAGGGATGTTCTTCTGACACTTGTCCAGCAGGAGGAGCCTGGAAGCTGCCCAAATTCTGACATAGAAGCACTTACATTTACTCCTGTAATGCCTCCTTAACATCTCCTTTTTCTTTTGTGACCAATCTTCAGTATGAGAGGACAGTGTGTTGCTTTTCTTCACTAAATAACATTTAGGCTTGGGGTGGGGGGGATGCTCATATCACAGCTGCCTCTGACCTTGGATGTGGGAGCTATCCTATTGCCCTCCAATGGATGCGGCCATTGTGTCATTCTTTAACAGCTCATGTTATAAGAAAACAGAACAGAGCAGCTTTTTCCCACCCTTACTAGAACGTCTGCCGGACTGGCTAGTTTTTGTTTTTCTTTTAATAATTCTTCTTGTGTTTTTCTGTTACATAGTGCAGATGAAATGCAGAGAAAGTGGGATTTGCTTACATCTGTATTAGCATTCCAAGGAATGCTACATGGGTTACGATGGCGTGCCCTCCAAGTAATTTGCAAACATTTCCTCTCCCCTGCTGCATGCCACTGGTGACCAGAAGCTATTTATTTTTTAATCTATTTATTTAAAACTTTTAAAGATTGTTCATTACCATAGTCTCAGAATGGTTTAACAATAAGACAAAATAGAATAAAACAAATTATTCTAGTCAATTTTTTAACCGCTCAACAATAAAACACATATTGAAAACAAGCCTTAAATCATTAAAGAAAATAAAAAGTTTTTATTTTTATATTTTAAATTATGTTATTTTGGTATTATATATCTTTATTTTAAAAATTCACATGGGCTGCCTTATTCTGTACCAACTGAAGTTTCTGTCAGGGGAGTTGTTGGGGCAGCCCCTCAGTAGTCCAAACATCAGGCTAGCAGGGCAAGGCTACCATTGATAGTTTCTGCCTGGCCAGATAGGGATACAATTGATCTATCAGCTACAGATGGTAAAAGGTGTTCCTTTGTCTCCCCCACCCACTTTTGCCACCACCATCTCTTCCATGATGAAAGAAATGGGCCTGAACACCCAACACCATAAGGATGGGCAAGAAACCATCATTTGTCCACCCCCTTGCATGGCAACCCAAAAGCACTGAAAACATCTGGAGGGATGCTGTATTGCCATTTCTCTATATTACTACTTTTGTGTAGTGCCCAAAGCCAAAGTGCTCTGGACAATTAACAGCATTTAAGTCATCCATACAGATTTCAACTAGGCTTGACCCCGCTTCCCAGATTAGGCAGAATCAGGCACTTCAGGTTCTAGGGAAGCTATTTCCCACCCTATCCACCATCAACCAACGACCTTCCCTGAAGACTGAGCAGAAATCACAATCCATTCACCCCCTTCCAAGGCATCCAAGCAAGTCAGCACCCCTTGGTGGGCAGTTGGAAGGGGGTGAATGGATTGTGATTTCTGCATATACAACACCCCTCAATTGGAGAGCAGCCATGACTGAAGCTAGCTTTGTTATGGGGTATTGATTGTGCTAAATGCCTGTTTTGTTTTCTTTTTAAAAATAACTTTTTTTATTTTACACTGCAAAGCATGTAAACTTAGATTTTAAAAAGTCAAGCATGTGATTAAAATAAGGCATAAAAATCTTGTGTATCCCATCACTGGGACTATTTCTGCTGGCAAATTTGTTAAGAATAATGTAGCTAAAGTGCAGTATTGGAGGGAAAGAACACAAATTTCAGTGATAAATACCACAAACACCAGCTTCACATTGCACTAGGGAGAAGCATTTTTCCCAGATGAGTGCTGATGTAATTTATTTATTTATTTATTTATTTTACATTTCATTAAAAATTTTTAAACTAATACTAAAAACATTAATCATTACATACATCAGATTTACTGGGCCAGCCCCCTACTACATATTTTTAACATTCTATAGTCATATTTAAATCAGTTTATAAAAACTTGAAAACATCTCTCAATTTATGCCAAGTCCCATTTCTCCAGCCAATTATTAAAAAAAATCCATGTTTGATAGAAGTCAGTGTCTTCTTTCTCCTTCAATGATAAAGTCAATCTATCCATTTCTGTGCAGTCCAAGATCTTTCTTACAATCAATTGATTGGTGGGTAGCTCCTCACTTTTCCAACATTGAGCAAATGCAATCCTTGCCGCTGTGATTACGTGTAACATCAAATACATTTCCTGTCTATTAATGTCTTCTGGTATGATGCCTAACAGGAAAACTTCAGGTTTAAAATCAAAGGGTTTTTGTAGCATTTCCTCCAGCCATTTATGTATTTTAATCCAATACTTTTTCGCATTATCACAAGTCCACCACATATGATAAAAAGTACCCACTTTATGCTTACATTTCCAACATCTATTTGACATATTAGGAAACATCTTAGCTAATCGAATGAGCGACAAATGCCATCTATGGAACATTTTATATAAATTTGCTTTATATGAAATTGCTAATGTTACCTTAATATTTCTCTCCCATAGTTTTTGCCACTTTTCTAGTTCAACATTATATCCGAAGTTTTGTGCCCATGTTATCATAGTTTCCTTAACCTGTTCCCCTTCTATTTTCCTGTCAAGTAAGAACTCATATATTCTTTTAATCATTTTCTCATCTGTTTTAAGCATCACTTGAACAAACGCTGTTAAGTCTTTGTAAAATCCCCATGCTTTACAATCTTTAGCATATCTCGATTGCATCTGCACCTTATACCACCAGGAGATGTTAAGTCCCTGTTCTTGTATTTCTTGATCTAGTTTCAGACCATCATCCTTATCCAAAATATCATCGTATCTTATAATCCCTTCAAAGTTCAATACATTTGGATATACAAAAACTTCCATAGGTGAAAGCCATCTTGGTAATTTATTATTCATTTTTAACTTCAGTTTTTCCCACACCGACATTAATGATCTTCTAAAAAAATGACTCAGAAAAGACCCATGTGACTTAGCTTTCTCATACCACATATAAGCATGCCAACCCATCTGTAAGTCATGACCTTCAAGATACAAGATTCTCTTATTTTGCAAAGTTATCCATTCTTTTAGCCAGGTTAAAACAGACGCTTGATAATACAACATCCAGTCAGGAAGACCAAAACCTCCATTCTTTTTACCTTCCTGAAGCATTTTTAATTTAATCCTGGGTTTCTTTTTTCTCCAGATAAATCTCAAAATTTGAAATTTTAGGTTTTTATTTTTTATCAATTTTTACGGAAATCATTTGGAACAAAAACAAAAGTTTAGGCAATATATTCATTTTAATCAGTGCTATTCTTCCCGTCAAAGATAATTGTAAATAGGTCCATTTTTCCTAATCCTCTTTAACATGCTTCAATAATTTATCATAATTATCTTCTTTCAAAGTAGTACATTTGGCTGTAAGGTAGATTCCCAAATATTTAACCTTTTTAACAATCTGCAAATCTACTTGTTCCTGGAGTCTTTCTTTTTGGTCTAGCGTAAAGTTTTTAACTAACAGTTTGGTTTTTCTCTATTTATTTTCATTCCCATAAACTCACCATATTCTTCAATCCATTGTAACAGTTTAGGCATTGTTACAGGGTTCCTCTGTTATGAAGACCAAATCATCTGTGAATGCTTGCAATTTACAACTTTCATCCCTAATTCTAGTACCTTTAATGTCCTCGTCATCCCTGACACTTCTATTCAATACTTCTAAGATCAAAATAAACGACAGGGGTGACAGCGGGCATCCTTGTCTTGTGCCCTTTTGGATCTCTATAGGGTTTGAAAGTTCTCCATTAATTAAAATCCTGGCCCACTCTTTTTGATAAATACTTGATACCGCATTCATAATTGTTTCACCAAACTCCATTTGAGTCATCTGTTGCTTCATAAATTGCTAGTTGACATTATCAAAGGCTTTTTGAGCGTCCATGAACAGTAAAGCCATTGGTTTTTTCAGTATGTATCTCATAATCTAAGATACATATACAAGGTGCACAAATTAAGGAAATAGCGGAAGACTACAAAGCTATATCAGAAGGAGGAGATTTCAATCGAGAAAGTTAAAGAATACATTCAAAAGGGAGAGTTACCAAAGCTATCAGAAAAATATCAAAAACTACTGAATCAAGAAGTAACAACTACAGAAGTAATAGAGGCAATTAAGTGACAAAAGAATGATAAAACTCCTGGCCTGGATGGATTGCCAGCTGAGTTTTACAAATCCTTTGAAGCAATCTTTGCTACATTCTTGAAAGATATATGTAATGAAGCATTGTTAAATGCTGAAATACCAGCTACTTGGACAGAGGCAAATATCACATTAATACCGAAAGAAGATATGGATGTAGCAGAGATTCAAAATTACCGACCTATATCGTTACCAAATGCGGTTTACAAAATTTTTGCCTCTATACTGGCAGAAAGACTGAAGAAGTTCCTAATAGACTTTATTCATCCAGATCAAAATGGCTTTTTGTCTAAAAGACAAATGAAGGATAATCTGAGAATTATTTGTTTCAGTTAGCAAGAAAAACAGTTTTCCCATGGGTAATATTGCAAAAAACAAGAGATAAAAATGTTTTCCCAGTAAATCCGTTGACTTTTCTGGCTAAATTCCTAAGCTATTTAATGGTATGTCTTGCAGTGGGTAGGACTTGCGGGGGCTAAATTCCTCTCTGTGTTGTCCAGTTGAGAAAAGCCAGATTTTTGCCCATTAGATGTGAGGTTGCCGCCCCACACCATCTGGGAGATTCCCCAGGCACTCTGTCTTTGCCCCACAGGGCTTAGATTGGCCTCCCACAGCCCGCTACTGGAAAATTACCAGCGTGATAACAAAGCCTCGTTAATCACATCTGTCTCATCCCAACGCCATACCAGAAGTCATGTAATTTATTTATTTATTTCCCCCATCTATACTTACAGCAGGTTTGAAAGCAGCTCACAAAACAATAACAGAACCATAAAGTTGCATATGCAGAGATAAAATTCCAATATCAACCCTTAAAATATTAGGAAAATATAAAGGCGTTGACCTGGCATTGAAAAGAATAAAGCATTGGTTCCAGGAATGCCTGGATTGGAACTAATTCCATATGTACTTTTCTTCTTATCCATGGCAGCACCCTCCTCTGCCTTCCTGCTTTGCTGATCAACAGTATCATTAAGGCTTACACATTCAAGATCTCCCTTTTTAGTACCATCCACCCCTCCTGGATTCCCTTGCCTCCTTTGCCCAGCCTTCAAATGACCAAAGTCCCATCTCCTAGTACTTTTGAGCTACCGCTCATCCCCAATCTCCTGATTTCCAAGTATAGAATGGAGTGGTCACTCCCATCCAGAGCTGCCCTAGCCAACACATCATCCACCAGATCTCTTATATTGGTCAAACCCAGGTCTAGAATGTTACCTCTCCTTCTAGCTTCCCAGGTCCTCTGGATGAAAAACTGCCTTTCTATAGCTTTGAGTGCATCTCCCAATTTCATATCGGGGAGGTTGAAATTTTCCATTATAACTGTGTCCCTCCCCTGGGATATCCTTCTCAACTGGCCTATCAGACATCGTGCATGGTCTCAGGTTGACCCAGTGGGTGATATCATACCCCCACTGTCAGGTCCCTGCCCCCAACCTAGACCTGGCAGTTTTACCCAGATTGCTCCAAGTGTTCATCTTCTACCCGTCTCCTATGTCATTGCACAGTATTCCTCCCTTAACATAGAGTGCTGTCCCCTCTTTCCCTCTGCCTTTCTGTTCTTCCTTAAACAGAGCATATCCCGCTCTGTGGACATTCTAATCCTGCCTATAATCCCACCATGTTTCTGTGATGCCTACCAGGGCATACACACCTATTCCCAGGAGAGTCCCAAGCTCTTCCTACTTGTTTCCCAGTGTTGGTGTACATGCATCTCCTCATCTCCTGTGAACCCCATGCCCATGCTCCCTCAGGTGCCTCCTTCTGTCACCATGCCATCCCCTGCAGTTGCCACATCATCCTTCCCCTGATACCCCAATCCTGCTCCTTCACCTGACTGGTTTCTTGGAGGTCTCCCAGATGTAGCTCTCTAGAGCATTCCTGAAGGTTGTTTTCCTCATCCTGGTCAGTTGCACCCCACCCCTTGCCAGAAGTCCCTTGGTAAGTTTCCAGTTGCCATGGTCGAAGAAACCAAAGTGTTCCCTCTGCCACCAGTCCCTCAGCTAGTCATTCATCTCCCATGACCGCAGACCAACAAGAGTGAGAAAAAGGCCATTTGGACTTTCATGCCCTTGAGTTCCCTGCCCATAGCCTCAAAGTCCCGAGTGACCCCACCCCCCCAGCCTCCACCTGGTTTATTTTATTTATTTATTTGAAGCATTTAAATTTCTTTTAGGAGACTCTCAGGACAGTAATACAAAGCAGTATGGGCAACATAGAATATAAATCTAATAAAAGCAAAAGAATAATCACAAGTCTTACAACGTGGGGGAAATATAAATGTTTTAGCTTGGCACTGAAATGAATAATGTGTTGGCACCAGGTGCACCTCTCTGGGAAGCATTTTCCAGAGCTGGGGCACCACCACAGAATAGGTCCTTCTCTGGGTAGCCATTCTCCCAAACTCCTTGAAAGAGGATTCCTGAAAAAGGACCTCAGACCTGGATCTTAGGGAACAGGCAGGTGTATAAGGAAAGAAAAGATCCTTTGCAATACCTAGATCCTAAGCTGTATAGAAACATAGATGGGCTCTCGGGCCATCTAGCCTGACCCCTGGCTCCAGCCGGCTCTGCTCACGACATGTCCACCATGTGCATGTCCAGCCTATCTTTGAACACCCTCACCGATGGGGCCTCAACCTCCCATGGAAGCCCATTCCATCCCCCGTTCCATACCTATAGAGCTTTGTACATCATCATTAACTCCTTAAATTGAGTGTGGACTTCAGTTGGTAGGCAGTGCAGATGATATAGGGCCAGTATGTAAACATACCTACCAGTCCTCAGCAAAAGCCTGAGTGCCCTGTCCTAGGTCAACTGTCGTTTGGGTGTGTTGTTCATTCCCATGTGGATCACCAGTAGTGGTTGCTATCCCTCTGAGAGAAGAAGTTGTGGTAGTCTCTGCATCATGCTCTGACTGCATGCACCTGGCAGATAGTCGACTTCCCTCACCTCTAGGTCCACCTGCCTTGGTATACCTTAGTGAGATGACAATAACTTGCCTTTTCTTTCTCCCTGTGGAAATAAGACCCCATGTTTCATCAGTTGCCTCTCTGTCAGTGGCCCTCCGGCTGCACTTGGCCCCTGACTGGTTCACTTGGTCCCTTGAGGGACCTGTGTTCTCAGCCTGCCTGGGTGGAGAAAACTGATTTCTTAGCCTTAGCTCTATGCTGGGCATTTGGGGGAGGGGGCTCCCCTCTGCCTCCATGCCCTGAGTACCCAAAAGTCCAGTCTCTGCATTGCCTTGTCAAGCATGGCCAGTTTCAGTCTAGGGGTCAAGGTACTATGGGTTAGTGTTTCTCCAAAGCTCCAACTCAGGTGGAGCTGTGTGAAAGAATGTCCAGAAACAGGCTGGGAATCTAGATACCAGTTAGCATCCACAAAATCCAGAAGCAGAGATAATTCCACTAGCTTCCAACACAGGGCACCCCTGTCTGAACTTAACAGCCAGTGGAAAATCAACACAACCGGCTAATCAAGTCAGCATGCTTTTCACAGACAACTTTCCTGTCAGAGTGTATGGATCTCTGTCAAAGCTGAAGCTGTGTGTTGTAGAGTCGCGAGGAGGGGAACTTTAAAACCCCATTCCATTGCTTCCATCAAGATACACAGTCCTAGTCAGCTATGCAATGTCTTTAATGGGTTAATGGCTACAGATACTGCCTGCTTTTCAGAGTCCCGGTTGAGGAGGGGGCTGTTTCTCTTCTGATAGGCACACTCTGCTAGGGTAGGGAGCGTCATCTCCAATGCTGCCTGACAGTGACTCCAGGAGCTGCTGCTGACTTTTGCAGAGTCTCGGCTTCCATATGCACGCTCCGCTTCCCGGATGGCTCCTCTCCGTATGCAGGCACTGCAGGGCACTTTCTCTCTCCTTCTCCAACTCTCCCTGGGCTGCACCTCTGCCTCCTAGGGACTCCTCTTCCCAGGGGAGAAGGGTGTGCTGTGTCCACCCTTGGACTCCTGCCTCTGTCCCAATCAGTGGGGTTTAAGCTGCTTTCTTGCTTCTCAAGCCCCGTTCTCCTACCATCTTGTTCCTCTTGCCACCACCGCCCCTCCTCTCTCCACATCGCATCCACCTCCTCTTCCCTTTCCTTATGTTCCTCTTTATACAGCCGGTGTCATGCCCCTTCTGTCCCTCTTTGCACTTTTCCTGGGGAAGCCCCTGCACCCCGGAGACTCAGTGCTGGGCTGGGCCCAATGCTCCCCTGCACAATGCCCCATTGCTGGCACTCCTGCCGCCCCCCAGTGTTGGTTTCACCATCTGTTCACTCCCTATTAATTTATCTATTGTACTTATATACCAATCCAATAGCCCAGAGGGCTCTTTGGGTGGTTTACAAACATTAAAACCCCAAATACAATACCCAATCCTGAACAAATAGATTGGCTACACTACAACTGAGTATAAAATAGCATGGTTAATATGAGATAAATGAATAAATATACAATTAACTTTAAAATATTGGTTAAATAAAAAGGTCTTGACCTGGCATTGAAAAGCATATAATGATGGTGCCAGGCAGATCTCTCTAGGGAGTGCATTCCATAGTCAGGACGCCACCACAGAGAAGGCCCTCCTCCGAGTACTCTTTCTCCTAACCTCTTTCAAAGAGGGTTCCCAGAGGAGGACCTCTGCTGCCCATCTTGGGGGCGGGAGGGCATATAGGGAAAAAGGTGTTCCTTTAGGTATTCTGGTCTCAAGCCATTTAGGGCTTTATAGGTAATAACCAGCTCCTTGAATTGAGCCCAGACTTCAATGGGAAGCCAATGGAGCTGATAGAGGACTGGAGTTATGTGAGAATAACAACCAGTCCCTGACAGCATTCTGGGAGCTCTATTTTGCACCAATTGAAGTATCCGGACCATCTTCAAGGGCAGCCCCACGTAGAGCGCATTACAAAAGTCCAATCGGGAAGTAACCAACGCATGTGTCACTGTCACCAGGCGATTGTTGTTCAGGTAGGGACGCAGCTGATGGATCAGCCAAAGCTGAAGGAAAGCACTCCTCGCCACCGCAATCACTTGAGCTTCCAAAGATAGATCTGGGTCGACCACTATAGTTTGCAGGTTAACAAGCAGTTTTCACTGTGCTTGTCAGGGTCTTTCCATCGTATAGTCTACAGGTTTAACAACTGCATGTCAGAGTATTTCCAGGCTAACAATTGATTCTAACATTAATTCTACTTGCATCTGTTCTGGGTTGCCTCAAGGAAAGAAAGTTCATGGCTGACGATTTCTGGGTTACTGGCCTATTGTTCCAAAAACAGACTGTGAGCTTACTCCTTCAACATTTGAGGTTAGGCTAAGTGGCCCTTCTCTTGCTGACTGTGGTTAGATTAGGCAGCTTCAGCCAGGTAGCAACTGTTGGTGAAGAGGACTGATGTTTCCACAGGTTTCTATCAGCTATAGCTCAGGACTACATGCCTTGTTGTACTACTTATTGCCAGGGCAAGCTACCAACAGCCCTTCGAGTGGAGTGTGGCCATTGCAAGGGTATCTGTGTAACAGGAAAACAGTCTGTGAATGATTGCCTCTTGCAATTATAGCAAGCAAAGATCAGTATGAGCCATTTCTAACAAAGGTTCTGGCTTTAGCTCATGGGGAAAGCTGTGCATTTGGGGTCAGAGATGCATAGCAAAGTGCATCTCTCACCTTCAACATTCCTGTCTGCAAAAGCAGAAAATTTCAGGATCAAGCAGCATTTGAAGGGACCAGGGAGGTGGAAAATGGGGAGCTCTTTGAGTTGCTCTCACATTCCTAAACATCCTGCACAACATCGCAGTAAGTCTTCTTTGCTGATATAATCTTATTAAAATAAGCATTGCTGCATTACTTTTATATTCTTGTTTTCCCTTTTATGAGTTAAAAATAAGAAACCCCATACGGATGCTATGAGGTGGGTTAGGCTGAGAGTCTTTGACTGGCCCAAAGTCACCCAGGGAGCTTCTTAGCCAAATGGGGACTAGAACCTGGTTCTCCTGTGTCTCCAGTTCAACACTCCAACTACTATATCACACTGACCCTAAATAACACCCAAAAGCCATCCAGTGTCTTTAAGACAAGATTGCAGTGCAAGACCACATGGAGTTATGGAAGATGACATCAAATATATTCCAAAACTCTTCTGAACTAAGGAACGCACAGAGAATTTGTTTCAGTTCATTTTTTTAATCACCTTCTGGATTAAGCAAAGACTTTGTTGCATTTTGTGGTCAAGGGCTGCACATTTCCTAGGTTGCAGTGTCACTTACATGGTTCTCCGAAAATGTGTTTCATGTACATTTTTCAAATGAATGAATCTATTCATTTGAATTTTTGTGCATTTAAAAAAATCTATAAACAGTCAGAGGGAATTCCACTTGCATATAGATCTCTCATGTTTAGGTTTAAAGCTGTAAAACTGCCAAAAAAAACAAACAAAAAACCAATTCTTGGCTCCTCTAGTAATTTGTCTTGAAAATAAACCTTTAACTTCAGAAGCACTCTTTTAGAAAGACCCTCTCACAATTATGTTTAAAGCGCTACAACTATAGCTTTTTCTGCTCAATTTCATGGCAAAGATATTGCTTAAAGTAAGTCCCTATGTTCTTCTAGGAAGACTGAAAAAAGTGAGATTTTTGCCTGCCCTTTATCTCCCCAGAGTGGAGATGGTGTGGTTTCCAGATGCACCCACTACAGTTAAAGGAGTTCCTATCGCCTTCCCAGTTGGGTTGCTTAGAACAGAATGAGGCTGCTCCAGTGTCTGCTAGAAAGTCTAGGTTGTGATTGCGCAACCTCACCTTCACCTAGGGCTCCAGGGGTGGCACCGGACTTTCCCTGTGACTCCTCTATTCATCTCCCACATCCTCCAGGGCGGGTAAGAGAGGGATGCTGGAAGAACCCCTTTGTGCTAGTGGGCAATCTTGTTTCCAGTGTCCCTCTTGTTTATACCATTGGTTCTTTCCCAATTTTCATTAGGTTTGAGTGCACCTGGGGCATTGTTGGCGGTACCTGTTTTCAACTTTGTGTCTCTGTTGTACCGGGTACATGCCGTTGCATGCTTGGTCTTGTTGCATTGCTTCTCTCATGGCCACTGCCATCACCTTTACCTGTTTCTTGTCTTTCTCCATTTTTCTCTGGCTAAAAACTTTTTGGGCTGTTTCAAGTAGTTGGTCAATTGGCATTCCAAGCATCACCTCCTGTTTTTGAAATTTTCTCCCTGTGTCTGGGACTGCTCTGCTAGCAAAGAAGCCTTTTATTATTGTTTCTGCCTGTGGATCATCCAGGTCAGTCAAAGTGTGGTTTTGGACCATATCCCTGATTTGTAGGAGGAATTCTTCAGGGGGTTCTTTTTGTCCCTATGTGATTTTGTACAGTTTTGCCCAGTTTTATCCAGGGTACTGAGGCCTGAGTCCATAAGGAGGAATTCTCAAAAAGTAGACAGTGTCCATACCCTCCCAGGTGTTCCACGGGGGTTCAGCCTCCCAGAGAAAGGCATCATCAGTGGTGCACTCCAAACTGGATGTTTTTGGTGCTATAAACTTGCTTTCCCACCTCGCCATTTCTGCAACGTCTCTCCCCTCCACCTCAGTAAGGAATGTCTTGGCCAAAACCCATCTGTCTCTCCAGTGTAGGTGATACTTCAGCATGATCCCTTCAAGTAGGGTGACAATGTACTTGGGCTCATCTGAATAGGATCCTCCTTGTGCTTTGAAATTGGTAAGTTCAAGGGGGCTGAATGGTTGGTTCCCAAATTATTGTAGTATGGTAGGGCTTTTTGCCACCATCTGGACATTCTGGGTGAGTTAAGTTTCTGCAAGCAGGGAGTATAAGCCTGTCAGTTGGAGGGGAGCCTTAGGACTGAGCAAGGGTTGTGCTTCAGCCTTTCCAGGTTCATCCTCAGTTTGCCGTAAGCCCTTCTCACTGGCTCCGGGAAGAGTGGAGGGGACAACTCCATGCTATCCTTTCCACATTCTTTAGTGTCTGTGATCAATACCAGGGTGGAGTAACTTGGCCGAATGTAATCCCTTGATTCAGGATGGATGATTATCAGCTTAGGGATAGAGGTAGCTGTGGGTGTTATATTTTATGTTGTGTGTGTGTGTGTGTGTGTGTGTGAGCCATCCTGAGGCTTTTGCGACAGGACGGCATATAAATATCTTAAATGAATAAATACTAGCCTGTATTTCTCCAGTAAGTCTGGACTATCTCTAAGAAACTAACACTTGCATGTGAGCATGCTCTGTCCACTTGCTGGATTGTTGAAAGAAAAGCAGCAGCTGCAAAAGAGTCCAAAAATCAATAAATCTTTCTGGTGGCCAACGTGCCCCTTCATCCAATTTGTATTGGTGTCAAAAAACCACAGTAGACTACTAGCTTTTTTTTTCTTTTTTTTTTTGGAGATAGAATCCCCCTTGAACCCATCCCAGTTTCCCAGAATGCAACCTAAAGGCTTACACACTTATTTTGACTTACCCTGACCCATGATGCATGCTAAGTGTTGCCCAGAAGATCTTTCAAAAGGATATCAGCAGCCCACTCTGATGTCCTTCATCAATTCCTGGACACAGTGCCCACACACTTATGTGGGAATCGCTCCTTCTGGACTTTAACTGGAACTGGAATCTAACCGGATTTCACTTGACATGTACCAACAAGAGTTTCTAGAAGCCCTGTGTGGCTTCCAAAATTCCCTTTGTCCAAGGAGTCCCCACCCCCTTTTTGTTCTTGCCTCTTCCAACAGGGACCAAATCTACGTGGGAGTTACTGACCTTAAGGCAGGGAAAGGCTGCTTTTTGGACTCGAACTGGAGGCCCTCCTTTTCTTTTGGAACCGGTTCTTCCCCCAGGCAGTCGCCCTTACCAACAGAGGCTCTTCCTTACCTGGGGACTCCTTGTTCCATCGAGGCTAGCTCATTGGTCTCAATTTTCGCTTCAAGCAGCTTTCCACAAGCCCTGCCCACAGCCAGCTGAGGTCCCCAGCCAAATCTGCCCCAGCCCAAAGGCTGAGGAAAATCTCTCTTTAGCCGGGCATCCATCCATCCAGAGAGAGGTTCTTTGAGGGAGAAGGCTTAAGAATTTTGAGGCAAAATTTGCCTTTTGTCCACTTGAACCCCACATTGAGCACCAAAACTGTTACCAGACTTGACTGGGCAAAAGTAGGGGTGAGCCTGGGTGGACCCCAGACCCTCAGGTCAGAAAGAGGCTGAGACAAGAATTAGAGCAAAAGCAGCTTTATTTGAGTGCACTTTAGAAAAAAACGAAGGCAGAGGGGGATTGAACTTCCCAAATCAGAGTCTTAAAGGTGGTACAGAAAAACATACATTACTAACTGTACGTCACAATACGTGGTGGATACATCCACATACTGTTAATCGGTCACTTTTCTTATTTTATTGAAAGAATCCTTTATTGCCCCCAGAACTTCCATTCTCATATGTCTGCGAATAAACTTTCAAGCATTCACACCAATCTTACATTTCTATACCTACTGTAATTTATAATGCATCCTGCTTCTTTTATTGAGATTCCAGTTTCAGGCACCAAGAATTCCCCCCAGTTGTCTCCTTTCTGCTGACTTGTCACAGGAGTTCACACAGGGTTCATCACTTTTCTTCTCTCCCTCCTCTCCTGAACAATATTGCTGCAATGGTTTTACTATGTGGTCCACCTTAGGCTACCTTTATTGGGGAATTTTGGTGTGCTGTGATTGGTAATACGAGAGATCTCATTTTTTCCAATTCTTTCCTATTATCAGCTTTGCTGCTGTTACCCAATTTGTTATTAATTCTTTAATGTTCCATTTCCATCAGTTTTTGTAAAATGCTAATGCTATTTCAGGATCTGCTTCAATTTTTAAGTTCAGCATCTTACTTAAAATCCATTCTTCAGACTGTCTTAATATTTTCACAATAGTTTTACCTATGGAAATAGGTACCTGGTGTTTGCTCACATCTCCAACATACATTATAATATTTATTATTCATATAGAATAATTTTACTAGTGCTATTTACCATTTCCATACTAATTTATAAAATTTTACCTTAATTCTAATTAACAAACATTAATATTTTCTTATCCTATATTTTCCCCATTTTCCTTGTCTATATCCTTCCCTAAATCCATTTCCCATAAGATTTTAGGAAGCTCATATAGGTCCTCCCTGTTTAATAAGATCTGATAAGTCTCACTTATGACCCCCCCCCCATTTGCGTACTACTTTGAGTCTCCCTAGACAGCACAATCAATTTCTTCTACAAATTTTTCACCCTCCAAATTTTCTGTATGGTTAGCCTTTTGCCTTTATTTATTTATTTATTTATTTATTTATTGAAAACTTTTGTATGCCAACCTTTACATAAATATCTCAAGACAGCTTACAGCAATTTAAAAGAACAATTTCAAAAAGCATCTAACATCCAATAACAATTAAAACAATAGCAATGTGTAAAACAATAAATAGACATTAAATAAATCAGATTAAATCAAAACAAAGCAAAGCAAAAGTGACTGCAAAACCATTAAAACTATTAATTTTTTAAATACTGCTTAAATAAAAAGGATTTGACCTGGCGTCAAAAAGAGTATAAGCTTGGTGCCAGACATACCTCTCTGGGAAGCGCATTCCACAACCTTCCCTAATACTTACATAACAGTAATAGATTCTATGGAGCTATTTGTTGCTTAATGAACATTACAAAAAACAAATTAACATACAAATGAACCTCTTTTTTCAACAATTTTATAACAGAGCAGCATGAACAATTATAATATATAATAACAAATAAAACTGACTTGAATTCAGCTCTCAGTGAAGAAATCCAAAATGTCCTCTTCAGCTTCCTGAACACAGAGAGTCTGTTGGGCAGAAGGGGACATGGTACGCCAATGGAATCCCCAATCTCTCTCTCTCTCTCTCTCTTTTAATAAATTTTATTTTCTCTACAACCTAACATTAAAAACAACAGTTATTTAAGACATCGGCTATAATAGGTTGACATCTTCCTCTTTTTAACAGTCAATAACCATATTAAAATCTACGCATAGTCCCATTTCTCTAAGCGATAATAAAAAGAGTTCCAGGTTTGGTAGAGATATGTGTCCTCCTTCTCCTTCAGAGCCAAGGTCAATCTGTCCATTTCCACACAGTCCAAAATCCTTTTTAAGATCAACTCTTCAGCGAGTGGCTATTCACTCCTCCAGTGGTGAGCAAATACCATTGTCGCCAGAGTAATTACATATAAATTCAAATATATGGCCTGTTTATCAAAGTCATCAAGAATAATGTCTAATTAAAAAAAAACTTCAGATTTAAATGTGTGTTTACATTTCCAACATCTATTTGACATATTTGGGAACAGAATCCCTAATCTGTCCCAATCACCCAACACCAAGTGCAAACACTCAAGGCCCGGCCTGGAAGGAACCAGAAACCCCATGAGGAAGATGATATCACAATTAGGGCGATGCCCCCTCCCCTTCTCTCTAGGCGAGGTGCTGAAAGTGCCACTTCTCTCCCTTCTCCCACCCAGTTCTCCATGATAAATGCCAGGTTGGCATGTGGGATGATTTGTTTTCGACCAACCCAGCATTCAACAGTGGCACAACCAAACAGTACAAGAGAGAGCGGTGGTTGAAATCACTGTCTTGTACCTTCCAGCTGGGGGAAAAACCAGAAGAAGGGACAGGTGTTATCCATCCTCCCTCCCTTTTTCTGCAACAACCTGTTAAACCCCCAATGCCATACCTTCCCCTACCATAATCATCCCTATGAGGGCACTTCATCGCTCCCCAGGAACTCCCATGCCCAGTTAAAATACAGTAAAATATAAAACAGGAGGCTGTGTAATTAAAAGGGAGCCTTAATGCAGAAATTGCTTCTGGCCCCACTTAGAAAAAAGCCCCACCAATAAATACAATTGAAAACCAACTACCTTGTCTAGCCTCTCATCATCCCAGGCTGCCATAATTTGTGACTGAACCCAACCCCGACAGGCCTTAAACAGTCCCAAATTGCAATGCCCTTTGACCATCGCCCTTTGGCCACTGGCCCATGCTGTGGCTAGCAAGATAAGGGCCCTGGCACCCCGCAAGCATGCCCCCCGTGAGCGCAATCCCACTGCCTCCAGCATTCTCTCTCACAGGACCCGGGAGCAGTGAGTGCACAGCTGTAGAAGTGAGGGGAGCTGTAGCAGCAGCAGGGGGAGGAGCTGGTTTCAGTCCTGGTCCCTCGGCTTTTGTGGCGGCAGATCCTTTTCTATTAGAATCTTAGTGTTGGCTGTTCCACACAATCAATTGAATATATCTAATGCTAATATACTTGCCTTTAAATTTTGCTTCTTTATATAATAGTTAATATTTAATACTCTCCTTACTGCAGCTGACATTTGCCAACCTTTTATAAACCCACATTGGTCATTCTTTATATATTTATCTATAAATCTATTCAATCTGTTTACCAATATCACTGTAAAAATCTTAGCATCTTGTTTAATAAGGGATAATGGTCTATAAAATCCAGGGTTTGTAAGATCTTTACTAGGTTTCGCTATCAATACTATCATGGATTGTTAGAAAGAATTTGGAATTATTTCCCCTTCCATTATTTTATTAAACATCATTTTCATCTTAGGGACTAATATTTTTTATATGTTTAATATTCAACACCCAATTCATCAGGTCCTGGTGCTTTACCAATTTTCAATTTATTAATAACTTTCAACTATTTCTAAAGTGTTATTCTGTCTCCTCTCAGTCTTCTAGTTTCAAAGCTAAATTGACTTCTCAACTAAAATGGCAAGGTTAATCGACTACAAAATACACAAAGCTGCTAGTGAGAACCAGATTGCTTCTGGGTGACAGAAGCCACTGCAGAATAGGGAGGTTCAAAGGGGGAAGGGTTCTGAAGCCAGGTTAGATGGATTACATAGCTATCAGCAGCACAACCCTCCCTGAGGGTGGAGTTAACTCCTTGTTCCTTTGGAATCAACTTCTGGCATGGCAAGAGTTGCAGCACGTATATAGTCATCCTCATCTCTCCAAGGATCCTTCCCAAGTTGGGCACATTAATTTGACAGATGTTTCTTGCTAATGAGTTTTCTGTTACTTACTTTAACAAACCGAAAGTAAGTATCAAAAGCCGGTCCTGGGCCCAGCAAGCCTCATAAGACTGGCATTATGAAGGCTTAGAGCTTGGAGAAGGTTTCAAGGCAGAGCAGATATAAGGAACACCAAATCAGTGGCACTAAAGGGCTAAAGGAGGTTTCTCACCAGTTTGCTATCTCACACTTTCCTGATCATGAGTAAAGCATTCAGATCAAAACTCAGTTCAGTTACAAGGTCAGAGGACACCCCGCTAGAATGTTGGATTTGGGGAGAAATGAGCCCAGTCCCTACAGCTCAGTGGCCTTTTGATGCATGGTGTTGATTAGCCCAGTCCAGTGCCAGAGTCCCTTCTCTAGCAGGTGTCCTCCAAGTAGATGTGACTAGCTCTCAGATGTTCCAGCAGTACATCCATTGGAAACCATGGAGGTTGTGCCCCAAGGCATCTGGATGGAGCTAGGCTGGGAAACGATGTCATATGGGGAGACTAGAATTGCATCATCTGCCAGCATTTGTGTCTTTACAGTTGGAAATCCCTGTCTACCCAAAAACCAAGATAAAGTGAGGAGCAATGGGGAGGGGAGGCCTGCGAAGTGAATCCAATTTGAACACATGTGCATGGAGTCCATGGGTGGCAAATCTTGACATTCTTCCCTATGGGCTTTGCTAGCTCAGGAGGATGGGACTTGCAGTACAAAAGTGTCTAGAGCACTCATTTTCCCTATCATTGGCACAAAATTATAACAATCATGGCCTTTTGGTCCATGTTTCACTAGGGAAGTCAGGCGAAGTTCACTTTGCTGACCTCATCAACACTGCTCAGCAGATGGAGCTGAAATTGTGAGTTTCTGTAAACATGTTTTTTCTTCAGCTCTGCACCTGCACCTCAAGCCACTGAGAGTTCATGAAGTGGGAGGGGTGGTACTTCCCGTTATACTGTCCATGATTTTTTGCCAAAGCCCAGGGTGCATTGTTCAGGAGATTTCCTTTGAGATGGACCGTTAGAATCTTGAGCAATAAACTTCTTGCACCACGCCTGAAAAGCTTGGTGCATAAAATAATCCCTGTGGTTGCAAAAGCTCAGGCTGAAATATGGAGCAGGCCACTGGGTTGATCTTTTCTGTGGTGAAACCCCCCTGAATCCTCTTTGGCTGAGAATGTGGTATATGTCAGGGCAGGGCAGTCATCGTGTTGCTAGATTTCCCTTTCCTCGTCTGACCAGCTGGTTATGCAAATGAGAAAAGCAGTCACAAGGCAGGTGTCAGCAAGCAGTAGAACCAAGAATGAGATCACAGGTTCTGCTGCCTCTCTTGTTGCTGCCTTATGAAACCTGTGAAGTGCAGAGAGAAGAATGCCCCACAGAGTGGTTTGGAAATCAAAAGGAAGCATCAAATTACTACCGTCCAGGAGACTATGTCGTCAGTGGAGTCCTGTCTTCCCAGTACTTTTCGTATCGCCAACCAGATGTCTTTTTTGGGTCTCCTTCGAATAGGTGAGATTGGTCTGTGGGAATTCATCCCTGCCTCGCCACATTCATGCTGTAGCTAGGCACGCTACGCTCAGCCAATAGTATTGTAATTTACCAGCCAATAGTATTGCAACTTACTCAGCTAATAGCATTGTACTTCACCTGTGTAACCATATAAGGCTTGTGACCATATATAGCAATAAGTACGCTTCCTGTTACCCGCGCCTGCGCATAAGCAATCAATAAGCCTTTGTGAATCCTGCGCTTGCACACAATCAACTATGGTGTTCACTGCTTTACTCGATGGCTATTGGATTACGCAAGTATAAATGTATCAATCTGTGAAATAATAAAAAGGGCTGCTTGTGTTGACGCAGTAGGATTTTTCTGCGAAGATCTTCTTTGTTCTCCCGAACAACCAACCAAGCATGCTTTAAAACTTTATCTCTCGTCTGCAGTGTGTTTTATTTCTCTCTCTGAACTCTCTCTCACCAATTGTCGAGCTGGATCTCGACATTGGTCAGTACAGATGACTTGCTGCTTCCTGCCTGCATTCTGAGTGCCTTTATCTGCAGAGACATCCCATATTCACTCGTGCCCCAGGTCATCCCTGAATAATCACTCTCCCTGGTTTGCTTCGGCTACGCCTTTCAGACTGAAATGAGCAGCTTTGGCAACATTAAGGCATCATTTGGATGAAAAAGCTTCTTTTAGTTTAAATTCAACCAAAAGAACTAGCGTGTTTCCCCTGATAGTTTGGAGGGCATGCCATATGTATGTTCACCACTTCCTGGAAAAAAAGAATCCTAGAATAGTGCAGTTGGAAGGGACGCCACATGGCCATCAGTCTGCATTTGAACTGAAGGCAGGACTCCCAGTTAATGGGGCCCAAACAAGTGGCTGTCCAGTTCCATCCTGAATATCTCCAGTACAATGGAGTGTACTGCTCCATCAGTCAGGACTTTTTTCTGACATTTAGACTTCCTGTGTGTTGAGTGCCTTCTTCAATGTCCTGCTGAGTGGGATAATTGAGAAGAGATCCCGGCCCCTTTCTCATTGGCAGCCTTCCAAATACGGAAAGTGTGATCATATCTGCCCTTCTCTGGCAGAACTTCCTAGAAGGCAGCAGTAGAATTAATGTCGCATAGGTAACGCTGTTTTTGCATTGAGATGGAAGACAAACTTATTCAGGGAATGACAACAGAGCTCTCCTTTTCTGGTGATGCTTCTCCTTTACACCTGTGAATAAAGATAATTTGAGATAAAAAGTCCAGTTGGATGTCTGAGTCTGTGTGTTTGTCTCTTCCATCTATGGGGGAGTTCATGAACCTTCAAAATGGATAGCATGTAGATCCCGGTAGTGCATCCTAGTGCCTCTGTTTTAGAATGGGGTCCTATTTTCAGCCACAAGCAAGCCCCGTGTGACTAAAACCTTCTCACTACTGTGACTTACCTGATGAAAGGTCAAAACATCAATGAAATTAAACATGAATAAAATTAAAACTACATGGAAAATTTTGACACAATGCAAAGGCAAATTCTGTGTGAGAGTCTGTTCTGAAGAGACTTGTATTGAATCAAAAGCGTTCTAAACAGCATGTGTCATTATGTTTTCAATAAATGGAAGGTGACAATGTAATCCTGTATTTTCATGTGTTTTTCAGTTTGCTGGGTATAAGATACTGGAATATCCTGGCCTTTGTGTTCGCCATCCAGGAGGTGAATCAGAATCCCCGTCTCCTGCCCAACCTCACCCTGGGCTATGACCTCTATAAATCCCATTTTGATGGAAGAGCCACGTCGTATGCCATGCTGCAGCTGCTTGTGGGTGGAGAAAGCACCCTTCCCAGTTACAGGTGTGGGAGAAAGAATCACCTCCTGGCCATTCTTGAAGGGACTGAATCTGACCTTTCTACCCATATTGCCACAATGTCAGGCATCTACAAAATCCCACAGGTACAAATTGAGAAGAGAGAGGAAGGGAAGTGCAGAGAAATGGTGAAAGAGCATGTGCTTGGCTCAGTGCAATGGCTTTTTTGCCCACAGGGGATGCATGTGCCCTGGACTGTGAAATGGCAGTAAATTGTGACAATGTGCTATTTTGGCATGAAAAGTGAGGCTGGAGGAAGACTGTACTTAAAACCAACATTGCCGTGAAGGCCCTTGTGTTCTCAGCCCATTCTCCCTTCTGACTGTCCCTACTTTTTCTTTTTGGCAATTGTTGTGGCATTTCATCAAGACAATCCCCAACTAATGACAACCCCGTGAATGAGAGCCCTTTGGAATGTCCTATCCATGGCATCTCTGCTCATTCCATAGACCTTCCAAGATGCAGCTTTTATTGCGTGGTCATCCCATCTCATGTGTGGAGTACGGAGTTCTTCTTCTGCCTTCAGCTTGCACTACAGTGATGGTCGTCATCACGGTGGGGCATTGTGGTTATTTTTGGCAATACTGAAAAGCTATTGAACTGAAAAGTTCTTCACTTTCATCTTCTGTCTCTAAACTTCTGTCCTTACCAGGGGACCTGTGTCTTTAAAATTGTTGCATGCTGACTTCCCATAATATTCCATAAACGATCTTCAAAATGGCATTTCCTGGAGACATATGCTGTAGGTATCTTACGAGCCAAGCTGCTTCCATTTCCCTGCTTCTAGTTTTAGCTTGAGACGGAAGGATTAATGTGTATCCAAGTTTGTTGATAGCTGAACTTTATCTTAAAAACAGATTATCAAAGAACACCATTTTCTTGCTTTCCTGACTAGCTCAGTTTTGGCTCTGTTACTCACACCCTTAGTGAAAAAACCCAGTTTCCTTTTGTCTACCGAATGGCCCCAGAGGAAGAAAGCCAGTTCCCTGGAATTGTCCAACTGCTCTTGTACTTTGGATGGACATGGATTGGTCTCTTTGCTCCAGACACAGAGAATGGTGAGAAATTTGTTCATACTTTATCACCACTGATGATCAGCCATGGAATTTGCGTCGCCTTCTCACAAAGACTGCCACGAAATATTGCACAGCAAGTGTCTCAGAAAGTCCTGTCTGTGAGGTGGGAACATGTAAATACCATTGTCTACCATGGATACCCTCACTATGGCAGCCTCCGATTGCCAGGATGCAAAGAACACTAGAAAAGAAAGAACATAGAGCCAAAGTCTGGATCACAACAATGTTTCAGGACATCAACATGATGCTGTCTTATGACCATGAAGACTTTGGGTTCCTTCATGGTTCATTGTCTCTCATAAGGCAGACCAAAAAACGGACAAAATATGACTATTATGAAGTAGCATCCTTTAGGCTGAAACTATTTTTGTGGAGAAGTTTTAAATGCAGCTCTTTCAAGCATGTGCTGTCTATGAAGAGTTTGACTAGATGCACTGAGAAAGAAAAAGTGAGGCTTCTGCCTGAGGAGGAGGTGGAGAGGGCCCTGTCTCAAGACAGCTTCAGTACCTACAGCAGTGTCCAAGCAGTGGCCCATGCCCTGTAGGCTGCATCTTCATCTGGACCCAAGCAGTTGTGGATGGTGCGTGGAGGAGACAGACTGCGGCATCAACGATTGCAGCCATGGCAGGTATGGTTGCCCTCTTCTCTTTGCCACTCCACTGGAAATGTTAAAGAATCATGATGCAGATTAACTGCATGATAACTGCGTTATCATTAACTGCATGATAATTCAGGCAGAAAAGAGAGCCAATCTTGCTGCATCTTTTCCATCCTCGATGACCCATCGGGGAGGCGTGGTTCTGAATGGACCAATATGAACATGCTCTTCTGTGGATGGACCCCTATATACCTGAGGACTCTTTGTTATCTTTTTGCAGTTTTGTGTGAAGAGGGGTGTGTGTGGGAAAGAGGGAATGAAAGACTAAGGAATTTGGATAATTCTTGCTTCTGCCCTTTACATAATCTATTTATTGTTCTATGTTTATGTTGTGGGACTAACATGAAGGTGGTTTCTGTAATTTTGCTCTTGCTCTTAATTTTATCCATTCAACTGGTAGAGCTACTGGTAGTGTTACAATCAGAGTTGGATTTACCTTTCTGGCAATACATTTGTAACTGTGAAAAAACAGCAACTGAGTATGGAAGGGAAGTGCATAGGCTAGGATGGATCAGACCTGCAGGTGTGAAAGAAACGTGATTTCCACATGCTGCTTTCTTCCTCTGTCATTCTAGCTTCATGCTTTCTTAAAACAAATCCAGCATTGGAATATTTCCATGGATGAAAATGGGGAAGCTGGCTTTGATATTGTGAATTGGGTGCTGTTTCCCAATCAGACCCGTGACAGAGTGAAAATTGGGAGTTTCAGACAAGAAAGATCCCAGGACATACATTTCACAATGCAACCAGACTCCATTGTGTGGTCTCGGTATTTTAATGAGGTAAGGGAGATTAACTCAGAATCATCAAAGAGTACATTTGGAAGATTCTTGTGGTCCAACCCCCCTCTCAGTGCAGGACTCCCAGTTATACCATCTTTCTGACTTGTCTGTCCAGTTGCATCTTGGATGCCTTCAGTGTGGGAGAGTCCACAACCTCCCAAGGTCATGGGTTCCATTGTCATACAGCTCTAACACTCAGGAATTTCTTCCTGTTTTTCAGCCAAACTTGGGTTTGGAGGAACAACTTCACATGATCTGGGACACACATCTGAGTTACCACACCTATCAAGCTCTTATCATACAATATCATATATATATAAATCTCCTAATGCAGAGATTGACACAACTGGCAGTTGAGTGCACTGCATGTTTTGGTTGTGAGTAGCATGTTCAGGCTTGCATTGTAAGAGCAACTGTCACCAGCATATCTCCCCCCAGTTCACTTTGCAGCAGGTCAAGGTGAAATGCTGCTACAGTGTAATCCTTTCTAGAACTAGCCTGGCAGGTCATAACATCTTTAAGAAGTATGATGCAGGCAAGCGGTGGCCACTCAAATTGCTGACATTCATTCCTGCCCCTTTGTTTTTCTATTTACCCCTACCATTAACAGTCTGTTCTTCAGCAATGCTCTCAGAATGTTGTAGATTTTCCATGCACATGTGAGAAGTGGATTCCAAATCAGATTCCCTCTTATTGTTTCCCATCAAAAGGGGCTGGCTGCACCCACAGGGAGGTTTGTGCTGCTTAGGGGATGGATGGCAGGAATGCTGGGCTTCATTTACTTAGTCTGCTTTTTTGTCTTGTTGGACCACTGAACCAACCTACTGTAAATTCCTTGGTGTCATCAGCAAGCTTGACAGCTTCACTGCTTCCCTGTAATGCCAGATAAATCATAAGTGTGTTGAAAAGCATTGCACCTATTACAAAATGCTGTGGGACCCAACAAGTTTCTTCAATCCCTTAAGAGAAGTGACCATTGATTCCTCCTCCCTCCTTCCTGATTCTTAACCAGTGACTGGTCCATAAGAGGACCATTTTCTCTTTTTATGGATGCTAAGTGTATGTTTCACTTCCATAAAGAGGAGTACTACTCACACATGTTTCTCGATTCAGTATCACTTTGTTGTAGAGTTTACCTCAGTCAAGGTGCTCTGATCGGTGTCACCCTGGGAATGCCAAGATGGTTCAGGAAGGAGCACCGCCATGCTGCTTTCTCTGTGTTCCTTGTACAGAAGGGACCATCTCCACCCAAGAAGGTGTGTGCCCTCAGAGGAAAGGGAGTTCTCTTGGGGAGGAGGTTAATCATTTGAGTATTTTGAAATCACTTCTGCTGTATTTTGCTTGCAGATGTCCCCTGGCCCTAGCCAGGCTGTCAGTGTAACAAGAATTTTGGGTTGATCTGAGAAGGCATGAGTTCCAATCCTAGCTCAGAGATTGGGTTATCAGGCTTGCTCCTAGTTACCACTTAGGAAACTTGCTATCGCTCCGTGAGAATCCCTGACAGGGCTGCTGGAATAGACAGAGAGATGCTCCTGTGTTTGGCTTCACATACTCAGTACAAACATAGGATATAAAGAACCCGTCAATGCATTGATTTCCAGTATTGCTTATCTACTGGGATGGCAGCAGCTCTGCTGCTCTCAGGGACAGCCTACCAGCCTCAGCTGGTGGAAAATCTTTTCTTATGGAGGCTAACCATTGACTCTTCCCAGCATAAATGGGGTCTGATCCCAGGGCACATTAGCCTGTCTCCCTCCCTGAGAAAACCTTGCAGTTTGCTGACTTGAATAGTTTTGCACCATAAAGATATTTAAGTTCTGTACCATCAAAAGCTTTCTGGACAGTGTACAGTATATCCCACCAGGACGATCTTGCTATAAACTCAACAAAAAGGTTTTGTTTTTAAATTTGGTTTTATTAATGATAAGCTACTACGTAATAATATGAACATAAAGTACGTCATAAAAATAAAAGAAAAAACTACCAATAATACAAGAACTATATATAAAAACGTCTAGTGTGCCCCTCCACTGGAACTGTGGCTATGTAACATTATCCCTTCACTCTTTCCTCTTCTCTGTTTCTACTTCTTATTTTTTCTTCTTCAAGGATCCCCCTTCCATCCAAAATTGTAGTAGCAGTATTGGGAACCCCTATTGGCATAAGAATACAATTTGAATCCAAGCAATCCCACAGAGCTCCCCCAAGCACAGCATTACTAATGGGCACTCTAGCGACTCTTCACAATCCGCAGAAGGGCCAGTTTTCTCTTCATTACCCCAGGTGACTCTGTGGATAGAGCAAATCGGACCTTCTCCTGGTCTGAACAAGCAGTCCAAAAGCAGTTGTGACATCATTGCAATGCTTCAGTATATGGTGCCCCCTTAAATCTACCTGATTTTGGGGGCCATGTGCTCCTGTGGCCTTCTAAGGATGGCAAAAAACGTGGCCCCTTGTCCTGTTTCGAGTGGAATATTTAGGTGCCAAGGGGAACACTTTTTATTGGCAGCAGTCAACAGCTAGCTCCTGGAATTCTATATCAAAGATTCTCCTTTTAATATTTTGGAAAACTAGCTTTTGACTTGGAAAGCCTAATGGATCAGGGTTGACACCCCATGGCTTTAATTTCTTAAAAAGTGCAGAGATCCCTATTAGAAGTACGGAGTCTTAACACAAGAAAATATGTCAAGGTCTCACAATCCATGTTTTACTATATGAATAGCCCAAACCCTCATGGAGTTCAGCAGGGCCACTGTCTGCAGCCGGGATTGTGCAGTCCCCAAGCACAGTACAAACCCCAGCAGTTCCAAGACTTTCTGTAGGAATGAGGAAATATCATTTCCCCATAAATTCCCTGAATTTTTTCTCCATGTTTTGGCAAAGACCATTACTTCGGATTCACATATTCAATAAACCCCATATTATCATTAAAATCATTTTTTCCCAATCCTTTTTTCACTCTAATCCCACACATCAATTTATCATTAGCAGCTGTGTTCCACGTTTCTTGATACCAGTGAGTTACCTGAGGTTCCCATTTCTCCTTCCAATTCATTGTTATTCTCAGTTTAGAATCCTCCCCTGGGATATTGAAAGCTGAATTTGTCATTGTTCATAAATCAATGCTCATATATTTTGATCTTTCCAAAAGTTGGAGGTCTTCCCCTTTAGTTATCCAAGTAGATCTGCTCAATTTGACATGAATTCAGAGAGAGAGTTGAAAGTTAGTGACCATTTGCAGTCTTGACTGGAATCCCACCTCCCCATCCTTCTCTAAGACAACATTTCTCTCAGAAAATTTTAAAGCAGAGTCTAACATTTTGAAACAAATTTCATATAAAACTGGTATATTTTAAAACCCAAGGCATGTATGACTTATCAAGACATTGAATTATCCTTGAATGCCTTTTGGGCCCTTAGCTCAGAAAGCCATCTTGACTGAGTGCTGGAAGGAAAACAACCTTGTCCCCAGAAGGACAAAGATACATTCAACTGTTTGGAGCTGTCACAGAGAAGGCCGTGCCTCAACAGCTGCCCTCTAAGCCCCCCTTGTTGGCACCATCTGGAGGAAGCCTCAAGATTATTGTAGTGTATGGGTAGATTGAACTTGGGAGAATCGTTCCATCATGAATTGCAGTCCCAAACCATGTTTGACCAAAATGAAATAGGACAAGGACCATTAGGTAATGCGCATTGCTCTAGTGATGCTGAAATCGCCCTCTTTTCAGATGCTGAGCATTGCACCAAGTGTCCAGAAGATCAGCATCCAAACAAGGAGAGAGATCAATGTGTCCCCAAGAGAGTAACCTTCCTGTCCTATGAAGAACCTTTGGGAAGCATACTGGCTTCCTTTGCCCTGGTCTTATTATTAACTTCCAGTTTTGTGTTAGGAATCTTCATGAAATATCTGGAAACACCAGTAATCAAAGCCAACAACCGAGGCCTTTCCTGCGTTCTGCTTGTCTCCCTCCAGCTTTCCTTCCTGACCTCCTTCTTATTCATTGGCCAGCCACAAAATCTGACTTGCCTCTTCCGACAAACGGCCTTCAGCATCATCTTCTCAGTGGCCACATCGACTTTGTTGGCCAAAACCATCACTGTGTTGCTGGCCTTTCTGGCCACTAAGCCAGGGAACATGGTGAGAAGGTGGCTGGGGAAGAGCCTTGCAAACTTCATTGTCATTTAATGTTCCACTGTGCAAGTCGCCATCTGCTCCACCTGGCTGGGCATCTCTGCACCTTTCCCAGATGCTGACATGCACTCCCAGCCTGGACATATCATCCTGCACTACAATGAGTGCTCTGTGGCCATGCTCTACATGGCCCTCAGCTACATGGGCTTCCTGGCTGGTGTCTGCTTCATGGCAGCCTTCCTGGCCAGGAAGCTGCCAGGGGCCTTCAATGAAGCCAAGCTGATCACATTCAGCATGCTGCTGTTCTGCAGCGTCTGGGTGTCCTTTGTGCCCTCCTACCTGAGCACCAAGGGGAAGTACACGGTGGCCATGCAGGTGTTCTCCATCTTGGCCTCCAGTGCTGGGCTACTGGGCTGCATCTTTCTTCCCAAGTGCTACATCATTGTCCTGAAGCCTGACCTGAATACGAAGGAACAGCTTATGATGAAAAGTGGGCTTGGACAACAGATGAAGAATTCCAGCCCTACCACAGTCTGGTTGAAAATCACCTGTTCTGATAGATGCCAAAGAATTATGGAACAGATCCTGGTTTTGTTTCCATCTTGTAGTGTACAGATAGATCCAAAAAGTGAGGGAAGTCTGTAATGCAATGCATGAGAGAGCTGGAAACAAAATTATTTTCACCTACTTCATGGCTTGATTCTCACAGTTTATCAAAAGAAGGTTTTCACAAAGAAGCGATCCTCTGAGGCATCACTTAGCTTTGCTAGATTAGGACGTGGAAGTTGCCATTCTGCAATTAGATGTACCTTTTGGAACTCTATGAGAAGACATTGAGGCAGCTTGATGGAAGGGACACAATGGTTGTGGTTTACTTGGATTTCAGCAAGGCCTTTGACAAAGTGCTGCTTGATATCTTGGTTGAGAAATTGAGGAGCTTTGGGATACACTTTGGGATACACATATCTGGAATGGACCTTGGCCGTGCATGTGGCCCAGCTTGGTCGAGGGGCATGACAAGCAGTAGTTCTGAGTGGAAGGCCAGAACTTATCCCCAATGCCCAGATGTGGACCTTTTTGGCATTTCTGGTCTACATGCTTAACTATTTGAGTTACCCTTTCTGTTGGTCCATCCATCTGTGCATGGTAAGCAGATGACAGTCATTACTGGATTCCCAGGAAGCCCAGAAATGCTGTCCAGAGTCCAGAGTTTTGGGTGTTGCAATCAGAGATTACACTGTCTGGGAGACTGCATTGACTGAGCCCAGTGAGCCTGTTGTGGCCACAAAGCAATGATGGACTGGAAATGCTCCACTTTTCAGTGATCCATAAAGACTTGTACGGGGTGTTCTGCACCTTCCAGAAGATGACACTACTCCTCAAAGGCAGCCTTCATTGCTAGAAGTTCCTTGTCTCACATATCATTGTTACATTCTGTGGAGTTCAACTGCGCTGAATACTGGGCACAGGGGTGGAGTGGATCTTGTCCATGAGAAAGAACTGCTGCAAGGGCCAGACTTGAGGCCTCCACAGTGTAAGGTAAATCAGGGTCAAGTTGAACCAGGATAGTTGTTGAGATGAATGCAGTATTTGGCTGAGAAAATGCCTCTTGAGCTGCAGGGGTCCAGGAAAATTGCACTCCCTTTTTGAGGAGAGAGCTGAGAGGAGCAACCTGATGGGTTGGGGAAAACTGAAAGAACTGCCTGCAAAAACGGGCAAACCCCAAGAGTCATTGAAGTCCCTTGTCATCCTTGTGGGGTTCCCAGTCTAAGATTACTTGGATCTTTTTAGGATCCTCTTGGAGACCCACAGAGGTGAGAATTCCATAGATTCCTGGTGAAAGGCACATATATTTCAAGTTGGCATATGGGCAGTACTCTCAAACGTGGAAAAGGACTGCATGAACATGTTGGAGATGTTCTTCCAACACCTCAGAAAATATTAGAGTATCATCTTGGTAACCTACGATGAAACAATCCAACATGTCATGCAGCACACCATTCACAAAATGTTGGGAGCTGGGAGGGGCACTGTTTTAGCCAAACCACATTCAGAGTTGGCATACGGAGCCTGGAAACCATTTTCCATTTGTCACCTTCTGGCATTCACACTAAAGTATAAACTCCTCATAGATCTTGTTTAGTGAAGACTCAGGCTACCTTTATTCATTTGAAAAGCTCGGCAGAGAGTACCACTTGTTCACCATCACATTGTTTAATGGATGGTAATCAATGCAGAGTTGTAGGCCACCATTTTTCTTCCTTTATGAAAAAGATGGTCTCTCCTGCTAGGGATCTGGTGGGGTCAATGAATTCCCAGGCCAGGTTCTCATCTTGATATTCCCAGAGTACCTGGAGTTCAGGGACAGATAAGACGTGGATGCAGCTGAATGAGACTTCTCCTCCTGATTGAAGATCTATTGGACAATCATATGGATTAAGAAGAGGTAGTGTTTTGGTTCCTCCTCCTAAATAAATAAATGGGTAGACCTTGGTAGGGGACTGGAAATGGGGCTAGCTGGGGTTTTTCCACAACTTGCCTATGGGGGCTTGTCATGATGCTGTGTGACCAGTTCTCACTGTTGAGACTGGTTCTTTGAGGCAAAGTTCCTGGCAGCCCTGTGAGTGGAACTGGATATTCCTCTCTGCCCAGGAGAGGATGGTGTCAAGCATGAGACCCTGAGACCCCTGGGAAATGAGGAATTTGGATGAAATTATGAATAAATAAAACATACAAATAATAATTTGAAGGAAACCCATTCCAGTTGAATTAGAGCAACCAATATGTGCATTGTTTTCTTTACCTGAGTAAGAGGACCCAGAGCTAGAGGCAAGCCATCTAGACCCTCCACCGGGCCAGGTTTTTCCTTGGTCTGTATTGCAGTATGGAATCTCATGGCATTCTCTGAATCCATGAAATTCGAGGAAGCTCCAGAGTCAAGCATGACATCTCCCACCACTTGAGGCAGGATGAGTTGGACCGGAAAAATAAAGTAGGGTGGACTGAGATTCACCCCAGTGTGCTTCCCCCTAAGATTGCCAGGAAAGGTCCTTTCCCACTGCTCAACTGCCCTTAGCTGGGCAAGTATTGGCCTAGTGCAGTAGAGGCAGAGACCACAGTCTGGATGTCTCGGGTACTCAGCTATTGTTAAGCAACACCATGTACCATCTCTTTGCCTGGTCTCTGGAGGAGGTGCAGTGCAGGAATGAGCTGACTCCGTGCAGTGGCATTCACTGTCAAGCCAGGATTGTCAGACTTCTCTCTCCCCTTCAGTAATTCACTATGGACCTCCATCCCTACTTTAAAGACTGAAAGACCTGCTCTGCCTTATTCTCATGATTGGCATCACCAAACATATCCATAAGAGCCCTCAGAAAGGTTTTTATGTTGCCCAGCTAGAAGTGGTCCACCTCTAATAAGGTCAAGGCAGTGCCTGCCATTAAACCCTCCAGTTTCTGCTCCATTGGGTACGCATCAGCATCCGTCAGAACCACAAACCAGCATGTATTGATGAAACCCCAAAATTCCTTGTGCTTCCCTGAGTAGTAGTCTGGTAATGGGAGCACTGGGGCATAGTGTGCCATGGGAGCCACAGTATTATTTTGCAGCCACCAATTCCAGCTGCAGGGTGTACACCTGGGCCTGAAGGGCTTGAATCACATTACTCATGTGGGATCTCATGACTTCTGGATCCGGGTGCAAGGCAGGAATCCTGACACTGAGTCTGGGAATGGTCCTTTCTGCTTTCATACCTTGTCAAAGGACAACCCTTTCAAGTGAAGCTCAGACACTCATCTTTGGTTCCTTTTGTTCTCTCTTATCTAAGAGTAGTTCTCCTAGAGCTACATACACACCAGGTTTCAACCCTTCAACTCCATCTTTATAAGAACAAAGGAGGCACCGTCTCCAACAAAGGCAGGCCTCTAAACCTCCCAGAGGGTGGAGCTAACGGCCTGTTTGTTTGGAATCAGCTTTTGGCATGGGTACAACTCAATCCACAATAAATCTGTAGATAGGGCAAGAGTCTAGCACGCATCTATTCACCTCTCCAAGAATCCTTTCTACATTCTCCAGCTGGACAAATGAGAGTGACAGATGCTTCTTGCTAATGACTTTTCTGTTACTCACTTGGTATCACAGCAATGAATCCAATTTGAGCACATAAGCATGGAGCCCGTGGGTGGTGCTTCCTGACATTTTTTCTCATGAGCTCTGTTACTTATGGATAATGGGACTTGCAGTCCAATAGTATCTGGGGTGATCTCTTCCCCTATAATGGGTACATAAGATTTGTTCAGTCATGGCCATTTTTAAGTCAATCTGTCACTTGGAAAGCCACTGTAAGTTCACTTTACTGACCTCACTGACCCTGCTCAGCAGAAGAGCTACTACTGTGAGTTTCTGTAAACATGTTTTTTCTTCAGCTCTGCACCTGCACCTCAAGCCACTGAGAGTTCATGAAATGGGAGGGGTGGTACTTCTCCTTATACTGTCCATGATTTTTGCCAAAGCCCAGGGTGAATTGTTCTGGAGATTTCCTTTGAGATGGAACATTAGAATCTTGAGCAATAAAGTTCTTGCACCATGCCTGAAAGCTTGGTGCATAAAATCACCCCTGTTCTTCCAAAAGCCTGGGCTGAAATGTGGATCAGGACACTGGGATGATCTTGTCTGTGGAGAAACCCTCCAGCACCAACGTTGCTGAGAAAGTTGAATATGTCAAGGCACTGTAGCCTTTGTGTTGCTAGATTTCCCTGTCCTTGTCTGACCAGCTGGTTATAGAAATGAGAAGAACTGTCACAACGGAGGTGTTGGCATGCAGCAAATCCAAGAATGAGATCCTTGGTTCTGTTGCTCCTATTATTGCTGCCTGAGGAAACCTGTGAAATGCAGAGGGAGCAATGCCCCATACATCTGAACCAAAATCACAAGGGGGCATCAAATTACTACCATGCAGGAGACTACATCATCAGCGGAGTCCTGTCTTCACAATACTATTTGTATCACCAACTATACGTCTTTTCTGAGTCTCCTTCAAGAAGGCGTGATTGGTCAGTACAAATGACTTGATGTTTCCTGCCTGCATTCTGAGTGCCCTCATTTGCAGAGACATTCCGTATTTTCTCCTGCCTCAATTCATCCCTGGAAAATCATTTTCCTTGGTTTGGTTTTGCTCTGCCTTTCAAAGGAAAACAAGCAGCTTTGGCAACTTTTAGGAATCTTTTAGTTCAATATGCTTGCATGTTCTTTAAGTATAATTTCCAGCAAAAGAGCAAGTTTGCTTCCCCTGATCATTTGGAGGGCATGTTATATGTGTGTTCCCCACCTCTCAGTATAATAGAATCCTGAAATAATGGAGTTGGAAGGAACCCCATAAGGCCCCCGAGGTCCATCTCTGTGCTGAAAGCAGGACTGTGAGTTAAAGCAGCCCTAAGAGGTGGCTGTCCAGTTGCATTTTGAATGCCTCCAGTGTCATTGGTTATGTTGTCATACTGCTCCATCAGTCAGGACACATTTCTCGATATTTAGGCTTTAGGTAAGCTGTTCCCATTCTTCCATGTTCTGCACTGTGGGATGATGGAGAAGAGATTCTGGACCCCCTCTCAGTGGCAGCCTATCAAATACTAAAAGAGCGTGATCATAGTTGCCCTTCTCAGACATAACTTTCTAGAGTGAAGGACTGTTAACGTTCTGTAGGCATCCCTAGCATTGCATTGAGATTAAAGACAAACTTAGGAAACATCATTGACAACTGAACTCTCCTTCTGAGGTCATGCTTCTACCTTACATCTGAGTGAAAAGATAATTTAAGACAAAACATTCCGGTTGGACATTTGTGTTCATGTCTTCTATCTAAGGAGCAGATCGTCCACTTTGAAAATATATATAAAGAAAGTACATTGACTCAAAATGCTTTTTAAACAGGAAAGGACATTTTGTTTTTATTAAATCAAAGGTAACAATGGAATCTCTCCATTTTTCAGTTTGCTGCCTATGAAGTACTGGCATATCCTGGCCTTCCTGTTTGCCATCCAGGAGGTGAATCAGAATCCCAGGCTCTTACCCAACATCAGCCTGGGCTATGACCTGTATAAATCCTATTTTGATGGAAGAACCACATCCTATGCCATGCTGCAGCTGCTTGTGGGTGGGGAAAGCACCCTTCCCAATTACAGGTGTGGGAGAAGAAATAACCTCCTGGCCATTCTTGAAGGGACTGAATCTGACCTTTCCACCCATATTTCCACCATGTCAGGCATCTACAAAATCCCACAGGTAGGAGGTGGGAGGGGTGAGGAAGCAAAGTGCAGAGAAATGGGGGTGGAGCATGTGCTTGACTCAGTTCTCAGTCTGATGGCTTTCCTTCCCCCTGGCAATGCATGTCCCCAGGACTATAAGATACAAGTAAGTCATGACACTATGGTGTTTGGGGGTGGGATGTGAAGCATGAAAAGTGAGGAAGAGTTATAATCAAAGCCAGTATTGATGTAACAGCCCTTGTGTTCCAGGCCCATTCTCCCATCCTGACTATCCCTGCTTTTTTCTTTGTGGCATTTGTTGTGATGTGCCATCAAGTCATCTCCAACTTATGGGGGCGGGGGCTGTGAGTGAGAGTACTCCAGAATGTCCCATCCATGGCAGCTCTGCTCAGCTCTTGGAAATTCCAGGCTGCAACTTCCACTGTGGAGTCAACTCATCTCATGTGTGGTCTACATTTTCTCCTTCTGCCTACAACTTTCCCTAGCATGATGGTCATCACCAGAGAGGGATTTTGTTGTGGTTGGTTTTTTACACAGCTGGAATGGAAAGCTGAGATAAGTTAGCTCTTCACTTCCACCTACATGATCTAAACCACTGTCCTCACCAGGGGACCTCTGACTTTTCACTCTTTGAATTCTTACTTCTTGCAGTGATATCCCATCAAAGCAATTCCCAGAGATATCAGCTGTAGCAGTCTTGCAAGTCAAGCTACTACCACTTCCTTGCTTCTAGCTTTAATGTAAGGCAGAAGGCTCAATCAGTATCGAAGTTAGTAGGAGGTATCTGATCTTTATCCTGAAAGCAGAACATCACAAAGCAATATTTTCTTGCTTTCCTCACTAGCTCAGTTTTGGCTTTGTTACTCATACTCTTCGTGACAAAACCCGTTTCCCTTTTGTCTCCCGGACGGCCCCAGAGGAAGAAAGTCAATTCCCTGGAATTGTCCAGCTGCTCATGTATTTTGGATGGACATGGATTGGTCTCTTTGCCCCAGACACAGACAATGGCGAGAGGTTTGTTCATGCCTTATCGCCAATGCTGATCAGCCATGGAATTTGTGTCGCCTTCTCAAAAAGGCTGCCACGCAATATTGTACAGCAAATGTCCCAGAGTGACCTGTCTGTGAGGTGGAATCATGTGAATACAATTGTCTACTATGCAGACTCTCACTATGGCTGTGTTCCGATTCTCATGCTACAAAAAACACTAGAAAAGAAAAAAAATGGGGCAAAAGTCTGGATCACAACAACATTTCAGGACATGAACATCATGTTGTCTTATGACCATGAAGACTTTGTGTTCCTTCATGGTTCATTGTCGCTCATCAGGCTGAATAAAAAAAGGACAAAATATGATTATTATACACCAGAGTCCTATATTCTGAAAGTGTTTTTGCAGAGAGGTTTTAACTGCTTCTCTTTCAAGCACGCGCTGTCCATGAAAGCCTGGAGTAGATGTGCAGAAAAAGAGAAACTGAAGATTTTGCCCCAGGAGGAGGTGGAGAGGGCCCTGTCTCAAGACAGCTTCAGTACCTACAACAGTGTCCTAGTTGTGGCCCATGCCCTGCAGGCCGCATCTTCATCGCTATCCAAACGAACATGGAGGATGGGTGGAGCAGACAGATTGGAGCATCAACGCTTGCAGCCGTGGCAAGTATGCATGCCCTCTTCTCTTAGCTGCTCCACTGCAAAAGATAAAGAATCAGGATGCAGATGACTGGAGCCATGGCAGAGCACATGAACTGCATGATAACTCAGACAGGAAACAGAACAACTTGTGCTGCATCTTTTGCATCCTCCAGGAGCCATCAGGGTGATGTTTTTGGAATGGCTTATTATGAGCACTTACTCTTATGGATGAACCTATGGATCTTTGTGATCCTTCTGTGGTTTGGTGTGAAAAAAAGCAGAGTGAAGGGGAGAGGGGGAAGATGGAGTGAATGACAAAAGAAAAGTGAATACAATAAAAGTAGATAGTTTGGGTAACTCCATGCACAGATTTGTTCCTTCCCTTTAAATAAACTATGTCTTGTTCTAAGTTGTTGTGGGATTAACATCATGGTGCCTGCTATTATTTTTCTCCTGCTCTCATTTTACTCTCATGACAGGTACAGTGACTTTTAGGGTTCAGGTTACACTTACAATTGGATTTGTGGGAATACATTTGAGACTGTGACAAACCAATGACTGAGTCCAGAAGTTATGTGCACAGGCCAGAATAGATCAGACATGCATGTGTGAAAGGTAAAGAAACACCATTTCCAAGTGCTCCTTTCTTCCTCTGTCATTTTAGCTCCATGTGTTCTTAAGACAAGCCCATTACTGGAATGTTTCCATGGATCAAAATAGGGAAGCTGGCTTTGTTATTGTGAACTGGGTGCTGTTTCCCAATAGGACACGTGGCAGAATGAGAATTGGGAGTTTCAGGCAACAGAGATCCCAGGACATAAATACCACAATCCAGGCAGAATCCATTGTGTGGCCTCCGCATTTTAATGAGGTAAGGGAGGTTACCTTAGAATCCTGGAAGAGTAGAATTGGAAGAGCCTATGGCTCTGACCCCCTTCTCAGGGTAGGACTCCCAGTTAAACCATCCCCCTCAGATGGCCATTCAGTTTCATCTTGAATACCTCCAATGTGGGAGAGCCCACAACCTGCCTAGCTCATGGGTTTCATTGTTGTCCTACTCTAACAGCCAGGAAATTGTTCCTGCTATCCAGTTGAACTAGGGCTTGGAACAATGACTTAACTCAATAGTGTGCCATAACTTTGGTAATCATATGTCAAACTGTTATCATATGTGGAATAATACATATGAAACTCCCAATTAACACAGTTCTCCATTGAGTGTAGTGAATGTTTTGCTGTTAAGCAGCATGCACAGGATTACATTGTAAAAACAACTGTCACAAGCATGCCTTTCCCTGCTTCCCTTTCCTGCAGGTTAAGGTGAAATGCTTCTACAATGCAGTCCTTTACTGAGCTAGCCTAGCAAGTCATACAATTGTTAAGAAGTATCTTCTGGCTAATTGGTGATTCTTGATATTCATTCTTGTGCATAGGAATAGGAATGTGCATATGTATCTGTGTGTACATCAGTGTGAATAGACCATTCTTCAGGAAGGCTCTCAGAACTGTGTGCACTGTCCATACCTGTGGTAGAAGTGGATTCTGAACAAAATTCCCTCTCCTACTGTCCCCTCTAAAAGGGGCTGGCTCCATCCTCAGGAAGGTTTCTGCTGCTTGTATTAATTGATATGCTAATTTGTCTTGATGTACCACTGGGTTTACCTGCTGTAAATACCTTGGTATCATCAGCAAACACAGTCACTTTATTGCTTACTGCTTACCTCTGTTCCCGGATCATTTATGTATAGGTTGGAAATCGTTGCTCTTACTACAAAATGCTGCAGGACACCACAAGTTCCTTCCCTCCCTTGGGATCAGTGATCATTCATCCCTACTCTCTTCTTCCTGATCTTTAGCCTGTGCCTGGTCCATAAGAGGACTCCTCTCTCATTCCATGACTGCTAAATGTGTGTTTCACCTCCATAAACACATCCACATCCATTTTATTTCTATTTTCATCTTTTTTTATTTTTCTGTTGTAAACTGTCCTGGGATGTCTGAGAAGGGACAGTATAATTTAAATAAATAAATAAAATAAATATGTATATAAACACACTTTCTTGATGCACTTCACTGTGTTGCAGAGTGTACCTCAGTCAAGGTGCTCTGAGCGCTGTCGCCCTGGCTATGCCAAGAAGGTTCAGGAAGGAGCACCACCATGCTGTTTTCTCTGTGCTCCATGTGCAGAAGGGACCATCTCCACCCAAGAAGGTGGGTGCCCTCAGAGGAACGGAGTTCACTCGGGGAGTAGGTTAATCATTTGAGTTTGTTGAAATCATTCCCGCTTTATTTTGCTATGCCTGGATATGCTTTTTTGCAAAACAACAAGCAGTAAAAAGGTGGCGGAGGAAAGGTAGGCAGGCTGTTGCTGCTCATTTGAAAAGTTGCAGATGTTCTCTGGACCTAGCCAGAGTGGCAATGTCAGAAGAGCATTGGGCTGACCTGAGAAGCTTGAGTTCAAATCCTGGATCAAAGATGGGGTGTATCGGTTTTTGTCCCACTTACCACTTAGAAAACTTGTTACCACTCTGTGAGAATACCTCACAGGACTGCTGGAAGAGCCAGGGAGATGCTCCCGTGTCTGGCTTAGCAGACTTGTGACAATCCTAAGAAAGAAACCACCCATCAATGCATTGATCCGACCATTGCTTTTTTGCTAGGATGGGGAGCAGCTCTGCCATGTTTCAGGACAGCCTACCTGGCCCAGCCACTGGAAAATCTCTTTCTTGATGAGGCTAACAATGGACCCTTCCCAGCATTAATGGGGTCCCATCCCAGGACACAATAGCTCCTCTCCCTCCCTGAGTAAACCTTGCTTTTTCCTGACCTTGAGTGCATCCGTACCTTAAAGGTATTTAAGTTCTGTACCATCCAAAGCTTTCTGGACAGTGTACAGCATATCCCACCTATAGGCCATCTTGCTATAAACTAAATGTTAAGACTTTCTTTTTTAAATTAAACTTTATTCCTAAGTAGCTACTACAGAACAATACAAATATAAAATACATCATAAAATATAAGGAAAAAAACAACACAAGATACAAAAAGGGTAGTAGAAGAGACACAGGGAATTACAGACCAGTTAACCTTACGTCCATTGTAGGAAAAACGATGGAAAGGCTCATAACAGAGAGAAATCTAGTGATGCTAGATAGGGAAGCGAGGCTGGCAGCCACACAACATGGCTTCTGCCCAAACAGGTCCTGCTAGACAAACCTTGTGGAATTCTACGACAAGGTTTCAAGATGGCTAGGTGGAGGGGATGCAGTGGATGTTGTTTACCTGGATTTCAGCAAGGCCTTTGACAAAGTGCCCCATGATATCCTGATGGAGAAACTGAGGGGTTTTGGGATACACCAAAGCACTGTCCGATGGATTAGGGCATGGTTGACTGACCAAAAGCAGAGGGTAACCATTAGAGAGGAATCATCAGGATGGTGGCCAGTGCCAAGCGGAGTCCCCCAGGGCTCTGTCCTGGGGCCAATCCTGTTTAATCTTTTCATCAATGACATGGAGGAAGGGGTGAACAGTCTGCTGATCAAATTCGCAGACAACACTAAAACTGGAGCAGTGGCCACAACTGAGGAGCAGGTACTCCATACCCAAAAGGATCTGTACAGACTATAGAGGTGGGCAGAAGACAACAGGATGGCGTTCAATGTGGATAAGTGCAAGGTCTTGCACTTGGGGCATAGGAATAGGTGTCATAAGTACAGGTTAGGTGACAAGTGGCTGGAGAGCAGCACTTGTGAAAGGGATCTCATGGTGCTGGTTGACTGCAGGCTAAACATAAATCAGCAGTGTGATGTGGTGGCCAGAGGGTGAACACCACCCTTGGTTGCATAGCCAGAAGTGTGGCTTCTAGATCGAGAGAGGTATTGCTACACTCTATATGACTCTGGTGCACCCGCAACTGGAGTATCATGCTCAGTTTTGGGCCCCTCAATACAGAAAGGTTATAGCCAGGTTAGAGTCAGTGCAGCGTAGGGCCACAAGGTTGGTGGCTGGTTTGCAAGGGATGCTGTATGAGGCAAGACTGAGGGAAGTGGGTCTCTTCAGCCTGGAGTAGAGGAGACTCAGAGGGTATAAGTTGGCAACATACAGGTATGTAAGGGGATGTCACACGGAGGTGGGTAGAGACCTGTTCTCCCTTGCAGAGGAAGGCAGGACACGCTCCAATGGAGCAAAGCTTAGGGAGTCAAGGTTCCATTTAGATGCCAGGAAGCACTTCCTGAAATTTAGGACCCCGTGGGTATGGAATGGTATTCCACGGGACATGGTTGAGGCCCCATCGCTGAGGGTGTTCAAAGATAGGCTGGACATGCACATGGTGGGCATGTCATGAGTGGAGCTGGCTGGAACCGGGGGCCAGACTAGATGGTCCAGGAGGTCCCTTCTGATTCGCTCTGTTTCTATGTTTCTAAAATAACCATATATAAAAATAATTATTGCACCACCCCAGTGGGACCATGGCTATATAATATTTCTTCCTTCATTTTGTTCTTGTTCTCTGCTTCTACTAATTTCTGCTCTTCAGGAATACCCCTTCCATCCAAAATTCCATTGAACCAACCAAAAGTTTAATGCCATTACCTTTTATTAATACATATTCCATAATGTATTAAATTCATTCTCCTTTATCAATCCTTTTTCATCCTGTTCCTGCACATTAACTTAGCATTAGCAGCTCTGTTCCATATTACTTTAAACCATTAAATTAACTGAAGTTGCTTTTTTCCCTTCCAGTTCTTTGCTATTATTCATTTGGTTGCTATTACCAAATTTGTTATTAATCCTTTAGTGTTCTATTTCCATGTATTTTCAAAAAATATTAATGGTAGCACTATTTTCAGTAATGTTTTAATTTTTGCATTACCAATCTCTTTACACAACCATTCTCTGAGATGTCTAAATGTTTTCACAAGCCCAACACATAGAGAAAACCCCAATTTTTGAGTATCCCTCCGACATAAATTAGAATATTAGCTATCCATATACAATAATTTTACCAGTGTTATCCTGTATTTTCCCCATTCTTCCTTGTCTATAACCATTCCTAAGTCCATTTCTCATGAGATTTTAAGGAGACCATATACTCTTGTATCCTCTCTGTCTAATAATTTCTCGTAAATCTCAGGTATGATCTCCCTTGTTAGAGTACTACCTTGAGTCCCTATACAACACCGTCTCTTCACATTTGTTCTGGTCTTTACATGTAGCACTTCTCTTTATCCATTCTTAAATCCATTGTTCTGTTTTACATTAAACCAGATTTCATTTTATTTCCATAATAATGCCATTATCCTTTCCTTATCTGTTTTCTCCATCCAATCCATTACCTTAAATATTTGTTTTTCTTTTAATACCTTTCTTTTGCTATCTGCTGCTCCATGTCCAGTTCTCAATGTTGTTTCTTGACCTGCATACAGGTTTCTCAAGAGACACATAAGATGGTCTGGAACACTCATCTCTTTAAGAACTTGCCACAATTTGTTGAGATCTACACAATCAAAGGCTTTAGCATAGTCGATGAAGCAGAAGTAGATTTTTTTCTGGAACTCCCTAGCTTTCTCCATGATCCAGGGTATGCTGGCAATTTGATCCCTAGTTCTTTTGCCTCTTCAAAACCCTGCCTGTACTTATGGTAGTTCTCCAGTCTTGCCTGGAATGTCCTGGAACATTGTCATTGCCCTCCTCTGGGCCTGCTGTAATTTTTCTTCATCTTTTTTAAATCTTTGTGCTCCAAACTGGACATAGTATTCCAGATGAGGTCTGACTAGTGAGGAGAACAGAGGAAGTACTACTTGTGATTTGGAAGCAATACTTCTTTTAATGCACCCGAAAATAGTATTTGCCCTTTTGGCAACAGCATCGCAATTTTGGCTTCTACTTGTGCACAATTACTCCAAGGTCTTTTTCAGTTATGTTGAGCCACATATTCCCCATCTTGCATCAATGCATTTGGTTTCTTTTTCCAAGTTGGAGTACTTGGCTCTTGTCTTTATTGAATCTCATTCTACTGCCCTCAGCCCAGCATTAAAGTTTATGAACCTTGATCCTCTTTCTGTCTTCTATGGTGTTAAGTATTCCACCCATGTTTCTCTCATCTGCAAATTTCATTATCTTTTCTTGTACTTCTGTATTTAAATCATTTCTAAAGTTGTTGAAGAGCACTGAGCCCAGGACTAAACCCTGTGACACCGAACTAGTTACCTCCATCAAATTTGAGAAGGTTCCATTGATGAACACTGTTTCTGCCCAATTTAACAGCCAATTTTGGATCCACCTATAGTTTTTTATCTAGTTCAGTATTTACTAATTTGTTTATCATAGTGTCAGTGGTCACTATGTTGAAAACTTTGCTAGTATTGGTAGATTTTGTGCACACTATTCCCTCTGTCCATTTGGGAGGTCATTGAGTCAGTTTCTATTAATCAATGCTTTATCTTCAAGACCCTTGCAGTCTTATTTTTTAATAATATTCTCCATAATTTGTCCATGGATTAATGGAAGACTAACACGTGTATAGTTCACAAGATCAACTTGTTTCCCTTTTTCGAAGATAGGGATGATGCTAGCCCTTTTGCATTAAGCTGGACTATTTAAAAACCCAAGGCATGTATGACTCATCAAGGCATTGTGTTACCTTAAATATCCTTTGTCCCCTGTGCTCAGAGGACCATCTTAACCTAGTGTGGGAAGGATGAAAAAGTTGGTCCCTGCAAGGGCAAAGATAATTTCACAACTGTGGAGCTGTCATAAAGAAGGCCGTGCCTCCCAACAGCTACCATCCAAGACTCCTTTGATGGCGACACCGAGAAGAAGCCCCACAAGATTATTGTAGCATATGCGTAGGCATTCCATGAAGTATTGACATCCCAAACCATGTTGAATCAAAATTAAGTAAGACACAGATGGTTGGGGATATAACATTGCTGCTAGTAATACTGAAATCATTCTCCCTTTATTCAGATGATAGTAGTGAATGTGTAGATACACAGGGAGAGGCATTCTATGAAATATTGATGTCCCAAACTATGTTTGATCAAAATGAAATACAGATTTGTCACATTGCTGTTAGCGATGCTGAAATCCCTTTCCCTATTTTCAGATGCAGAGCATTGCACCAAGTGTCCAGAAGATCAGCATCCAAACACGGAGAGAGATCGATGTGTCCCCAAGATCGTAACCTTCCTGTCCTATGAAGAACCTCTGGGAACTGTCCTGGCTACCTTTGCCCTGTTCTTCACTTTAACTTCTTGTTTTGTGTTAGCAATTTTCATTAAATATCTGGAAACGCCAGTAATCAAAGCCAACAACCGAGACCTTTCCTATATTCTGCTGGTCTCCCTCCTGCTTTCCTTCCTGATCTCCTTCTTATTCATTGGGCCACCACAAAACATGACTTGCCTCTTCCGACAAACAGCCTTCAGCATCATCTTCTCAGTTGCCAGCTCTACTGTGTTGGCCAAGACAGTCACTGTGGTGCTGGCCTTCCTGGCCACCAAGCCAGGGAGCAAGGTGAGAATGTGGCTGGGGAAGAGCCTAGCATACTTGATTGTTGTTTCATGTTCCAGTGTGCAGGTCGTCATCTGCTCCATCTGGCTGGGCATCTCTCCACCCTTCCCAGATGTTAACATGCACTCCCCACCTGGACAAATCCTCCTGCAATGCAACGAAGGACCTGTGGCCTTGTTTTACACAGCCCTGGGGTACATGGGCTTTCTGGCTTCCATCTGCTTCATAGTGGCTTTCCTGGCTAGAAAGCTGCCTACAGCCTTCAACGAAGCCAAGCTGATCACATTCAGCATGCTGGTCTTCTGTAGCATCTGGGTGTCCTTTGTGCCATCCTACCTGAGCACCAAGGGGAAGTACATGGTGGCCGTGCAGGTCTTCTCCATCCTGGCCTCCAGTGCTGGCCTGCTGGGCTGCATCTTTCTTCCCAAGTGCTACATCATTCTCCTCAGGCCTGACCTGAATACAAAGGAACATCTCATGAGAAAAGCAAGCCAGGGCAAGAGATGAAGCAGAAGCAGAATTCTAGCCCTACCACAATCTGGATAAGAATCACCTCTTCTGATAGAGATGAAAGAATTATGGAACAGATCCAAGTCTTGTTTCCTTCCTGCATGTTGTATGCCACAATTTTACGGATGAGACCAGAGACTGGTTGGAATTTTCGAGAGAAGTTTATTTACCTGCAGGGACCAAGCACTCATTGGAGTGTGGTGTCGATCAGAAAGAAGGCAGCAGTTTTTATACCCTTTTACAACTATGCTTGAATAACAGCGAACAATTAGGGGAACAATAGGGGGACAATAGGGGAAAACACATTTGCACATTTATCATGCTAAAGCAAGCAAGCGAGGGTACAAGGGTGTAACGTCTGCTGTGATGCTGGTAATGCTGGAGTGTAGCCTGCTTTGTTGTCAGTCTTGCATAGCTTGCACATCCGTGTTCTTCGTTAAACTCCCTTTGCAACTTCACCGTCTCTCTTCACCAAATCTTTACCGTCACTCTTTTTTACCAACAGCAATCAATGCAGGGGCTTAGGCTACCAACTTTCTTTCCACACAAAAGAAAGATGTCCCACCTGGGGATGATGGACAACTCACCAGGCCAGGTTATCTTCTAGATATTCCTGGAGAACCTGGCATTTGAGTGCTGATAGAACATAGGCATGCCTTAATGAGTCTTCTGTTCCTGGATGACAACCTTTTTGGCAATCATAGGATCAATGAGGAGGTGGAATTTTGGCCCTTTCTTCTCAGAAACATTGGCTACATTTTGGGAGAGGAATAGAAGCCTGGCTGTCTGGGGCTGTTCCACAACTTCTACTAGGGGGGATGTGATGAGGCTCTGTGACCGGGGGGGGGGGGTGGTTCAAGCCAGATTCTCATCACTGCTGTGATGGGTCCCTAGAAGCATAGTTCCTGGCAGTCCTTTGAGTGGAATTGGCTATTCCCCTGTACCAAAGAAATGATAAGATCATGCAAGGTCAACCATAAGATCGTAGGACCACAGGGAAATTAGGAGTATGGATGAGGTTGAAGGAAACCCATTCCAGATGATTCAGTGTGACCAGCATGTCTATTGGGTTTGTTTCCAGAGAAACAGGGCTTGAAGCTAGAAACGAGCCATCTAGGCCCTTGTCTAGGACAGGTTCTTCCTTGGTCTGCACAGAAAGATGGAATTTCTTGGCAAACTCCAATCCCATGAAATTGGAGGAAGCTCCAGAATCAAGCAGAATGTCTCCCCCCAGGAGCCACCATTGACTGGAAAAATGAGCTGGGAGTGGGCTGAGATGACCCAAGTGGGGTTCCCCCTAAGACCACCATGTTTTCTGCTGTTGAACCCTTTGTGGGGCAAGTGTTGGCATAGTGGCCCTTTTTGCCACAATAGGTCTTGCTATCACGGCTTTTCAGCTGTAGTTAAGCAATGCCATGAGCTGTACATTGGCTGGGCGGTGGAGGAGGTGATGTGCTGGGAGGAGCTGACTCAGTACGGTGGCCTTCAAACTGGGACATTGGCGTTCTCTTTCTCCCTCAGCAATCTGCCAAGGAGCTCCAACCCAGCTTTAAAGACTGAAGGGCCTCCTGTTCCCTATGCTTATGACTGGCATCACCAAACATTTCCATAAGGGACCTCAGAATGGCATCTACATTCCCCATTGAAGGGTGGTCCACCTCTCATAAAAGCAATGGCCAGGTCAAGGCAGGGTCCACCAGCAAGCGCCTCATTAAATCCACCAGGCTCTAGTCCATTGGGTACACATCAGCACCCCTCAGAAATACAAACCAACATGGACTGATAAAACCCAACAGTTCCTTGTGCCTCCCTAAGAAGTTTTCTGGTAATGGGGGCACGAGGACATGGTGTGTCATAGGAGTCACAGTAGCACTTGGCAGCCACAAATTCTTGCCGTGGGGTGTGCACCTGGACCTGCTGGGCTTGAATTGCTTGCCTCATATGGGTTCTCTGACTGCTGGGTCAGGGTGCAAGGCAGGAAGCCTGACACCCAGGTTGGGAATTGTTTTCCCTCCTGACTTACCTCATCTATGGACAACCCTTTCAAGATACAGCTCAGAATCTCATCCTTGGCCTGGTTCCTTCTTGCTCTCTCTTACCTAGGAGCACTTCTCTTCAAGCTACAAGATACACTGGTTTTCTCTTCAACTCTGTGTAAGAATGAAGGAGGCATCATCAACAACAAAGGCAAGCCTCTAAACCTCCCTGAGGGTTGAGTTAACTGCTAGTTGGCTTGGAATGAACTCCTGGAGTGGGTAAAACTCAATCCAACCATAAGCCAGACAGCTGAATAATCTAGCACATAAATAGTTTGCCTCGCCTCTCCACAGGTCCTCCTCACAGGAGAAATTAATGTGACAGATGTTTCTTACGAATGACTTTTCTATTGCTCACTTTGTATCACAAAGCCAGTCCTGGCCACAGCATGCCTTGTTCGACTGGCACTCTTGGGGCTTCGAGCTTGACAAATAGTCCTTATGCTATTTCTGCAAAGGTTTCAAGGCAGAGCAGATGTCAGGAACAGCAAATCAGTGGGACCAAAGGGGCTAAAGGAGGTTTCTCACCAGTTTGCTCCCACTTTGCTGAAGTTTGTAACTGAACAAAGCATGAACTTCCCATCTGGTCTTCCAGTTAAGACTCAGGGTCAGAGGTTGCCTCCTTAGAATGTAGGAATTGGCAAGAAGTGAGCCTAGTCCCTACAGCTAGGTGGCTTTTTGGTCCACAGTGTTGACGAGCTTCCTGCCAGTCTGGTGCCAGGCCACCTTCTCCAGCGTGTTCTCTCCAGGTAGGTTTGACTGTATCATTCAGAAGTCCAGCAGCCCATCTATTGGAAACCATGGAGGTTGTGCCCCAAGGCACCTGGGGGAACATGGCTGGGGAAGGGAGTGATAGAGGGAGAAGTGAATTGCAGCATCCACCAGCATTTATGCTTGCATTGTTGTAAATACTGGTCTACCCAAGATCCAAGGTACAATGAGGAGAAGCAGCGCATTTGACAGACCTGGGAAGTGAATCTGATTGGTGTGCACATGCAAGGAGCCCATGGGTGGCAACTCCTGACATCTTCCCCATGTGCATTGCTAGGTATGGATGATGGGACTTGCAGTCAGAAGGTGACGGGGTGCTGTTTCTCTCTATCATTGGCACGTAAGTTTTTCCTAATCATGGCCCTTCAGTCCATGTTTCACTAGGAAAGTCAATCTAAGTTCACTTTGCTGACCTCACTGACCCTTCTCAGCAGCTGGGGCTGTCACTGTGAGTTTTTGTAAACATGCTTTTCTCCGGCTCTGCAACTGGACCTCAGGCCACTGAGAGTCCATGAAATGGGAGGGGTGGTATTATTACTGATCATGATTCTTGCCAAAGCCCAAGGTGCATTTTTCAGGAGTTTTCCTTTGAGATGGAACATTAGACTTGTGAACAACAAACCTCTTGCACCATGTATGAAAAACGTGATGCATTAAAATCACTCCTGTGCTTGCCCAATCTGGGGCTGAAATCTGAAGCACTCCACTGGGATGATCTTGTCTCTGGAGAAACCCTCCTGCACCCTCTTTGGCTGAGAAGCTTTTCTACATCAGGGCAGGGCAGCCTTCATGTTACTAGATTGCCATAGTCCTGTCTGACCAGCTGGTTGTGCAAATGAGAAGAGCAGTCACCAGGGAGGTGTTGACTTGCAGCAGACCCAAGAATGAGATCCCAGGTTCTGCTGCTTCTCTTGTTGCTGCCTCATGAAGCCTGCGCCATGCAGATGAAGAAATGCCCCAGAGGTCCATTTGTAATTCAAAAGGGGGCATCAAATTACTACCATCCAGGAGACTATGTCATCAGTGGAGTCCTGTCTTCCCAATACTTTGTGTATCACCAACCATATGACTTTTCTGTGTCTCCTTCATGAAGGCGTGATTGGTCAGTAACAACATGATGTTTCATGCCTGCCTTCTGAGTGCCCTCATTTGTGGAGACATCTCATATTTTCTCCTGCCCCAGGTCATCCCTGGAAAATCGCTTTCTCTGATTTGCTTTTGCTCTGCCTTTCAAAGGAAAATACAAGCTTTGTGAACAGATCCTGCTCCTCCTCTCAGTGGCAGCCTTTCTAATGCTTGTGGGCATATTGCTCCTTTTCTTCCTAGAAGGCAGCAGTAGAATTAATGTTCCATGGATGAGACTGCCATTGCAATCTCGAGCTGCAAGAAAAATTTAGAGAGGAAGCATGTCTGGGTGAAAACTGTCTTTTGGTGATGATTCTCATTTTCCACTGGGGGTAAAAATAATTTGAGATAAAAAGTCCAGTTAGACATCAGTGTGTGTGTGTGTGTGTGTGTGGGCACACACATTCCATCTAAGGAAGAGTTCATCCACCTTCAAAATAGAAAGCAAGTAGGTACCTATAGTGCATCCTGGGTCCCTGTTTTGGACTGGAGGCTTCTTCTAAGGCCCCAAGCAAGTTGCACATGAATAAGACGTTCTCACTACTGTGTCTCACCAGATGAATGGTCAAAACATTAATGAGATTAAACAACTTCCCACTATTCATTCATTTATGTATTCCTAAGTCACTTCTGTGTCTCCCCTATATGGTCAAAACATTCATTGAATTAAAGATCAATTCAATTAGAATTAAAACTAAAAACATTGAAACATTTTGCACAGTGCAAATGCAAAATAGCTCTGATGAGATTTATACTGAGTCAACATGCACATGGCATTTTGCTTTCATTAAATGGAAAGTGACAAAGCAATCTCTCCATTGTCATGTTTTTCAGTTTGATGCCTCCAAAGTACTGGCAGATCTTGGCCTTTGTGTTCGCCATCTGGGAGGTGAATGAGAATCCCCGACTCCTGCCCAACCTCACCCTGGGCTACGACTTCTATAAGTCCTATATTGATGGAAGAACCATCTCCTATGCCATGCTGCAGCTTCTTGTGGGTGGGGAGAGCACCCTTCCCAATTACAGTTGTGGGAGAAGGAATAACCTTCTGGCCATCCTTGAAGAGGCTAAATCTGACCTTTCCACCCATATTTCCACAATGTTGGGCATCTACAAAATCCCACAGGTAGGAATTGGGAGGGGAGAGGAAGCCAAGTACATAGAAATCATAACCAAGCATGTGTTTGGCGCATGTGTGTTAAGCTAGCTCTCCTGCTGCTGCTGCAGGCATCAACAGTGGCAAACTAAAACAGGGATGACCCACAGCATCCCCACCTCCAAGGTCACTTTTGAAGACCATACCTGGCTCCTGCCATGATGATTTTGCCCCCATGGGGCTGTGATCAGGCTCCATCCATACCTAGTGACAGCACCTGGAGATATTTTGGCATGCTGTCTTCAAAGCTACACCACAGTGACAATGTGGAGGGTGCCCCAGCTCCCCTCCCCCAAGTACAGAGTGGGAAAAAGAGTTGCCAGTGTGGGCATTCAGCCACTTTTACACCCAGGGGATTTTCAACCCCCTTGAGGGTTAGGGAATGGCTGTCAGGGCCCCCTCTCCCATTCCTGAAGCCTGAAGCACTTCAGTAGCACCCAGCAGAAGACACAGAAAATTGTGCTCCTGTTTGCCTGTTAAAGATGGAGTTTGTTTACCTACAGCAAAGGAGTAGAAAGTGTACAGAAATCAGAAAAACCTTTGGAACAGCCTGTGTGGAAAAAATAACCAGATAACCCCTAAATATGCCCCTGACTTTACTTAAACACAATTCTTATAAAGGGACAGAGTCCAAGCAAAGATCTAGGAGTTCAGAATTTTGAAAGCAAGTTAGCAGAAGATGAAGAGTGGAGGACAGCTCAAAGCACTTGTGTTTTACCTAGGCCTGAGCCAATCACTCTTCAGCTACTGCATTATTCACAAACTTTAGAAGGAAGGGCACAGCAGTTCCTAGAATAGTACAACCAAGACCACTCATTCCCAGTTCACTGAGTCTTCTTCTTGCTTGACTGGTTGGTGTTGCTGCACAGTTAGAGAGAAAAAAGGATTGTTCTTGGCATTTTCTTGCATAATGTCAATAACTTCAAGTTAATAGTTGCTTCTAGGAGAGGTAAGGTGTCACTGCGACGTGCAATCCAGACTGACCACCATTTGAACAATAAAGTCCAAATGCTCAAAAACAAGCATTGATAGAGCAGTGTGTCTGCATCTGTGTATCTCCTGAAGTAGAAGACCTCTTGCACTATATTCTTCATTGTTCATTATATTGTGAACCTAGGAAATTTTTTTTTTTTACTTTTTTACTACCTGCTTACTCTGATTCAGAGAAGTTAGTGATTTTGTTGTCAGATGTTGATGCATGCGTGTCTTATCGAGTCTCTTTATTTATTTATTTATTTATTTATTTATTTATTAAAACATTTTTATGCCGCCCCATTCGCCGAAGCCTCGGGGCGGCTCACATATTTAAATTATGTGAGCTTCAAGACCTTTTTGCTCTTGAAGCTAAAAAGGTAAGGGCTAGGGAGGCTTTGAATTATACCTGCTATGTCTTTTAGTATGACGCTTGGTCTGTGTTTTAGCATTATGTTTTAATACATTTGACTTATAGTTTTCTTTGATTCAATTATTTTACATCGTTAACTTGTAACGGCCTATGACTAAATACAATAAACTGACTGACTGTCTGGCTAGCTAACACATGCACTCCCACAATGTCCCTAAAGTTCTGTCCGACACTCCATTCAGCAAGCAAAGCAATATTAAAATTGATGGATTTGTCTTTTTAAAATCCAAAGCTTGTCTGCTCAGCTATTGTTGTATGCAGAGGACTGAATACCAAATTTGGGATTGCTGACCTGGCAGGAGGAAAAATATTACTCTCCATACTATTCTGTAAAAAAACACTGCTGGCTCTAAACCACTGTCCTTTTCAGGTGACTTTTCACTCTTTGAATTCTTACTTCCCGCAATGATATCCAATCAATCCATCATCAGAAAAGCCATTCATGGCGACATCGGCTTTAGCTATCTTGCCAACCAAGCTGCTTCCACTTCCCTGGCTCTAGGTTTGGCCTAAGAAAGAAGGTTTTATGTGTATTCAGGTAAGTAGGTATCTGATCTGTGTCCTGAAAATGGAAAATCACAAAGCACCGTTTTCTTGCTTTCCTCACTAGCTCAGTTTTGGCTTTGTTATTCAAACTCTGAGTGACAAAGCCCAGTTCCCTTTCATCTACCGGATGGCCCCAGAGGAAGAAGGCCAGTTCCCTGGAATTGTCCAGCTGCTCATATATTTTGGATGGACATGGATTGGTCTATTTGCGCCAGACACAGAAAATGGTGAGAGGTTTGTGCAAGTCATATCACAGCTGCTGATCTGCCATGGAATTTGTGTCGCCTTCTCAAAAAGACTGCCACAAAGTATTGTACAACAAATGTCTTGGAGTGACCTTTTCGTGAGATGGAAACGTGTGAATACAGTTGTTTATTATGCAGACTCTCACCATGGCTGTGTTCCAATTCTCATGCTACAAAGAACACTAGAAAAGGAAGACACTGGGTCAAAAGTCTGGATCACAACAACGTTTCAGGTCATCAACATGATGTTGTCGTATGACAATGAACTTTTTGTGTCCTTTCACGGTTCATTGTCCCTTGTAAGGCTGAGCAAGAAAAGGACAAAATATGACTATTATAAACCCATATCCGTTATTCTTGAAAATGCTTTGCAGAAAAGATTTAATTGCTTTTCTTTCAAGCATGTGTTGTCCATGAAAAGTTGGATTCGATGCAAAGAGAAAGATGGAGTATGGGTTCTTCCCCCAGATGAAGTGGAGAGGGCCCTGTCTCAAGACAGCTTCAGTACCTACAACAGTGTCCAAGCCGTGGCTCATGCCCTGCAGGCTGCATCTTCATTGCATTCCAAGTGGGCATGGAGGGTGAGTGGAGTAGACAGGCTGGAGCATCAGTCACTGCAGCCATGGGAGGTATGCATGCTAGCTTGTGTTTGCCACTCCACTGCAAAAGTTACAGAATTGGGGTGAACATAAAGTTACTTTTAGTGGTAGGGTTTGGGTTGGAATTGCATCTTTGGGAATACATTTGTGACTGTGACAAACCAATGACTGAGTCGAGAAGGGATGTGCACAGGCCAGGACAGATCAGACTTGGAGGTGTGAAAGGCTAAGGAACATGCCTTCCTAGTGCTCCTTCTTTTCTGTGTCATTCCAGCTCCATGCTTATTTAAGACAAGGCCAGCACTGGAATATTTCCATGGATGAAAATGGAGAAGTTGGCTTTGATATTGTGAATTGGGTGCTGTTTCCCAATGGGACCCGGGGCAGAGTGAAAGTTGGGAGTTTCTGGCAACAGAGATCGCAGGACATAAAGCTCAGAATTCACCCAGAATCCATTGTGTGGCCTAGGCATTTTAAGGAGGTAAGGGAGAGTATTCTTGAAGAGAATTCTTGAAGAGTAGAATTTGAAGTGACTTCAGGTCCAAACCCATGCTCAGTGCAGGACTCCCAGTTAAAGCATCCCTCTTGGTGGCCTTCCACTTGCATCTTGGATGCCTTCAGGGTGGGCATCACTTAGTTCCATCACTGTACTGCTCTAGCAGTCAGGAAATTTTTGCTAATCTCTAGCCACTTTACTGCTTACCCATACTCCTAGTTCATATATGAATAGTTTGAAAAACATTGGTTCCATTACAGAATTCTGTGTGACTCCACAGTGTTACTTCCATTGATCCCTTTCCCCTGCTGCATGATCTTTAGCCAGTGACTGGTCCATAAGTGGACCCTTCTCTAATTCTTTGACTCCTAAGCGCATCTTCTACCTCCATAAACACAAATATTCCTAACACATTTTGCTCGATGCTCTTCCACTTTCTTGTAGAGCGTGCCTCAGTCAAGGTGCACTGAGCCATGTCACCCAGGTTATGTCAAGAAGGTTCAGGAAGGAGCACCGCCATGCTGCTTTCTCTGTGCTCCATGTGCAGAAGGGACCATCTCCACCCAAGAAGGTGGGTTCCTTTGGAGGAACGGAGTACTCTCGGGGAGTAGGTTAAATATTTGAGTGTGTTGAATAATCAGTCCTGCTTTAGTTTGCTAAAACTTGAAAAGCCTTTTTGTAAAACAAGAAAAAAAATTGTGGAAGGCAGGCTGGCAGCCTGTTGCCAGTAATTTAAACTGTTGCAGATGTCCCTCAAATCTAGCCAGGATGGCAATGTAACAGGATCGCTGGGCTGACCTGAGAAGGTATGAGTTCAAATTCCAGCCCAGAGGTTGGGTTAGTGGTTTTGGTCCTAATTACGACTTAGTACCCTTACCCTTTTAATACTGCCAATATTTTAATTGTTAACGTGTTCTAATTGGTGGTTTTATATTTACTATCAGAAGCTGTGCAATTGCTACTCGTATTTCAATTTCCATTATTTCTATTTCTATTTTATTAATCTGTTGTAAACCACCCTGAGACATCTGTGAAGGGATAGTATAGAAAAGCTTTAAATAAATAAATGAAATAAATACTACTCTATTGGAATAACTGGCAGGGCCGCTGGAAAAGGCAGGGACACATTCCCATGTTTGGCTTAGCAGACTTGCTGCAGTCATTGGAAAGAAACCACCCATTAATCCACTGATCTCAGCATTGTTTTTCTACTGGGATAAGCAACAACTAATCTGTGTCTCAGAGACAGCCTACCAGCCCTGCCATTGGAAAATCTCTTTCTTGCTGGGGCTTATGATGGACTCTTCCCAGCACAAAAGGGGCCCCATCTCAGGACAGATTGGCCTCTCTCCCTCCCTGAGTACACCTTGTTGTTTCCAGACCTTGATAATTGAATGACCAGAGGTAATTTCATAGCTGGGGAGCTGTCACAGAGAATGTCCTAACCTTGAAGGCCTCCTTATCTTAAATGCATTTAAGTTCTGTACCAGCCAAAGCTTTCTGGAAAATATGCATCATATCTCACCAGGATCATCTTGCTATAAGTGGAATGATAAGACTCTTTTTTCATTGAATTTTATTAATAATAAACTGCTAAAGAACAATAGAAATATAAAATACAAAATAAAAGAAAAAACAACAAAAGATTCAAACTATCCTTTTTACAGAAACAACAAGTCCACTGTTCCATCAGGACCATGGCTGTATAATATTTATTCCTTCGTCTCTTTCTTTTTTGTTTCTATTTCTAATTTCCATTCCTTCAGGAATGCTCCCTTTCATCCAGAATTGCACTGAATCCGCCAAAGACTTCATGCCCTTTCCTTTTACTAATACTTGTTCAATAAAGGAACTCCATAGTATCATTAAAATCATTCTTCTTGATCAATCCTTTTTCACTCTAATCCCACACGTCAACTTACGCTTAGCAACTATGTTCCAAATTTCTTTATGCCATTCCGTTTACCCTAGTACTTGTTTCTCCTTCCATTTCTTTGCTATTATCAGTTTTGCCTTTATCCCCTATCAGTAATTGTATTTTAAGTACTACACAGAGCTACTTATATTCCAGTATTTCTTGCATTCCCTTTATAAGAATTGTTTTTCTATATAGAATTTTTATCTCTATCTACTGTTCAATAGTTCTAGCTAATATCTATACTTAGCTTCTTCTGCCTTTTATATTACTAAAACGTGTATTGAATATATTTAAATAGGTTTTTCCCTAATACGTAACAACTATCTTAACCTTCATTATTATTTTCATTCAACGTCTCATGCTTTAATCATAAGACTCAAGGTCAACTAAATAATATAAGGTGGATAGCACTGTATTTTGAATGAGTCTTATAAAAGAGATTTATAATTGTAATAAGACTTAGGAGACAGAGAGCTATATTTTACAGTTTCACTAACACCAAACTTTAATTTACCCTAGTCCACAATTCCTCTAGTTTCCTTCACCTTCTGGTTTCTTCTTCTTCTCCAGTTGTTCTCCATCAATCAAGTTGAGGTGTAGTCTCAGTGAGATTCCGCCAACTACTCCCGGTTCCTCTGCTTGTTGGTCACCATTCATTTGGTTTGCTCCTTCAAACACCAATTCTTGAATCTGCACAGCTGCCCCAATTTTTCTTGAGATTTCTTGACTTCCTTGATCCTCTTCATCCATAAACCCAGGCTTTCAGTCTGTTCCGGTGAATTTATTATGTTACTCCTCTCCTTATACAGGACCTTCATGAGCATGTTTAAAGAAATATATTCTGCTGCTCACATAAATTGCCACATCATCAAGTCAGGGGATTATCCCTTTCTGCTTCCACTCAGAGTCTTATTGGAAGCAAGGTCTCTATGTTCTTAGCACTTTCAGGTATTTCATCAGTGCTGTTCTTATTAGGCTCCAATTAGTAGGTGACAGTAAAAAAAGAGTCATAAAAATCCTTTTCGTATTCTTCTCACAGAGTTCTGGCACTTGATTTTAGAAGGGCATGGAGGAGGAAGGGAGGAGGAATCCACCCTCAGAGATTTTGAAAGCTGTACTTGTCAGAGTCCACAAACCAGTGCCCCAACCTTCAGGTCTTTTCACAAGAGGGAAGCCTTCCCCTTTACCCTCTGTCCAGGATCATTTATCTTAGTAGTTCTTTCCAGGTATTTATCTTAGTAGTTCTATCCAATTAGGAATTCAGAGAGAGAGTTGAAAGTTAGTGACCCATTGCAATCATGACCAGATGTTCCCTGCACAATAAGACTTTATATATGACAACATTTACGCAGAGTATAACATTTTAAAAAACATTTTATTTCTTATAAAACTGACCTATTTAAAAACACGATGCAAGTAGACCCTTCGAGAATTGAATTACCCTTAAATATCTTTTAATCCCTTCACTCAGAAAGAAATCTAATCTTAGTGCTGGAAGGATGACTAAACTCAATCCAGAAGGCCAAAGATAATTCCACAGCTGTAGAATTGCCACAGAGAAGGCCATGCCTCTAGCAGCTGCACTCTAAGCCTCCCTTGCAGGCAACACCTGGAGGAAGCCCTCCAAGTGTATGGGTAGACTGCAGTTGGGAGAGGAGTTCCATCAAGCATTACAGTCACAAACCATGTTGGATCAACCTGAAATAAGACATGAACCATTAGGGATTCCACCTTGCTGCTACTGATGCTGAAATCACGCTCCCTCTTTTCAGATGCAGAGCATTGCACCAAGTGTCCAGAAGATCAGCATCCAAACCAGGACCAAGATCGATGCATCCACAAGAGTGTAACCTTCCTGTCCTATGAAGAACCTTTAGGAAGCATCCTGGCTTCCTTTGCCCTGTTCTTATCCTTAGTGTCCAGTTTTGTGTTAGGCATCTTCATTAAGTACCTAGAAACTCCAGTAGTCAAAGCCAACAACCGAGACCTTTCCTATATTCTGTTGGTGTCCCTCCTGCTTTCCTTCCTGACCTCTTTCTTATTCATTGGCCAGCCACGATACATGACTTGCCTCCTCCGACAAATGGCCTTCAGCATCATCTTCTCAGTTGCCACCTCTAGTGTGTTGGCCAAAACTATCACTGTGGTGCTGGCCTTCCTGGCCACCAAGCCAGGGAACAAGGTAAGAAGGTGGCTGGGGAAGAGCCTTGCAAGCTGCATTGTCATTTCATGTTCCAGTGTGCAGGTCGTCATCTGCTCTATCTGGCTGAACATGTCTCCACCCTTCCCAGATGCTGACATGCACTCCTTGCCTGGACACATCATCCTGCAGTGCAACGAGGGCTCTGTGGCCATGTTCTACACTGCCCTGGGCTACATGGGCTTCCTGGCTGCCATCTGCTTCACGGTGGCCTTCCTGGCCAGGAAGCTGCCCGGGGCCTTCAACGAAGCCAAGCTGATCACCTTCAGCATGCTGGTCTTCTGCAATGTCTGGGTGTCCTTCGTGCCCTCCTACCTGAGCACAAAGGGCAAGTACATGGTGGCTGTGCAGGTGTTCTCCATCTTGGCCTCCAGTGCTGGGCTGCTGGGCTGCATCTTCATCCCCAAGTGCTACATCATTGTCCTGAGGCCTGACCTGAATAAGAAGGAACATCTCATGATGAAGAGCAAGCATGCCATCTTATCAGGGCAAGAGATGTAGAAGAATTCTAGCCCTACCACAATGTGGATTAGAATCACCTGTTCTGACGGAGGTCAAAGAATTATGGAACAGATCCAGGTTTTGTTTAAATCCTGTAGTTTGTAGATAGATCCAAAAGGTGAGGGAGTTGTCTTTGTGATGTAAGAGGTGATTCCCCACATCTCTGCCAATACACTTGCTCTCCACCCTGCATCTGATGACCACAGTGTGGATGGAGTTATTTCTGCCATCATCACTGGCTCCATTTTTAGGAATCACTTACCACCAGGCGAGAGGAGGTAAGTCCCACTGATTCTTCACCCTGGCTTTCATGATCCTTCCAAGGGAGGGGTGGACACACAAGTCAGAGAAGAAAAAAGGGAATAGGCACATAGAAGTGTGGGCAATGGAGGACAGGGGAGATGAAGCTGATGAAGAAGTGGTGGAGTGCTGGGAAGATGAGATCTGATGGGAAATGATAGTTCCAGTGTTCTGATAGTTCCTCTGGTTCTAAGCCCCATTTGACCATGGAGGTCACTTTGGGCCAGTCACTCTCAGCCTAGGCATTATTACAAAGCTGATGGTGTGAAGATAACAAAAATAGTGGAGGAGAACCATGGAAGCTCTCCTGGGTTCCTCATGGGAGGAAAACAGATATCAATGCATGGTGTAATATCAAGAAGACATGAAAGGAATGCGGCAGAACAATGTGACACCAGGGCAGTTTTGATGCTGGAAATCAAGCCTAAGGAATGAAAGGGGGATAGGTGGGTTTGTGAGCCAAACCCTTCCCTTCTTGCCCTTGGCTCTAAACCACAATGAAGGCCTTTCTGATGCAGAACCTTATTGGCATTTCACATCTTATAAGATGATACAACTCCACAATCCCCCTAGCTAGCTGAACAATAGCCGCTGCTCATGCAAAGAGTGTTATTGACTCTAAACTGGAAACTGGCAAGATGTACACAAGCCCTCTACTTGGGTAGCCTGATGAGACTTCAGAACTGGGCAAGGCAATGGCTCTCCCTCCTCTCCTGAGTCTACTCCCATCTCTTCCAAAGCATGTTTGCTCTGCTGGTAGGCCTGGGAAACCACAGAGAGCAATCTTCATCTCTTCCTTCGTGCCCTCCCCTTCGGATTTTGATAAGACAGGCCCTTGGAAAGTTGGCAAAGAGTGAATCCCTGGCCAATAGATTCTGGAGATGCAGAGAGAACAGGAAAGGAAAGGAAAAATCGTTGCTTTAAAATTAGACTATCCAGCTTAAACCCTGCTTTGTGCCTTTTTCAGAACTTTGATTCCTACTTCTTATTGCTAGGAAGCCTGCAGGCATTTTTCCATTCTTTTTTCAAATGCAGGCTGGGTTGCTGAAACTTGGAGGTGTTTTAGACCAGACATGTTGTGACAATGTCACACAGTATTGACTTGGTGGGACTACTCATGCATACATTACAGTAAAGAATGCACACCTGGAATACTAAACTTACCTCACGTAGAACCATAGAATAGCATAGTTGGAAGGGGCCATGAAGGCCATTGGGTCCCACCTCCTGCTGTTGCAGAACACTACATTACACCATCCCACGCAGATGGCTGTCCAGTTTTGGCTTGAATGTCTCTAGTGTGGGAGAGTCCACCACCTCTCTAGGCAGCTGCTTCCACTGTTGCATTTCTCTGACAGTGAGGAAGCTTTTCCTGATATCCAGCCTGAATCTGGGTTGTCACAACTTGAATTGATTATTCTGTGTCCTACGCTCTGGTATGAGCAAGAAGAGATCTTGTCCTTCCTCTTCGTTGTAGCCTTTGAGGTATTTATAGAGGGATATCTGTCCCCCCTCAGTCTTCTCAAGGCTGAAAATTTTTGTTGCCCTCCTCTGGACCCTTCGTAATTTTCCTGCATCTTAAATCTTGGTAGCCAGAACTGGACACAGTATTCCAGATGAGATCTGACTGGTGGGGAGCATAGGGGAACTACTATTTCTCATGATTTAGATGTGAAGTTTCCATTAATGCATCCCAAAATAACATTTTGGGGTCAAGTTAATGTAGCAGAGCTGAAGGAGGTGTTGCTAATGTCTTATGTCTTAGCACCAGTATACGGATGTACGGATGGTGTTTCCAGAAATTAAGAGGTATTTCAAATACATTTTAAGGGGGAACGTCTTTATTTATTTATTTATTTATTTATTTATTTATTACAATTGTTATGGCATAAGAAGTTACAATTTGAAGACAGACTGATTTTGAGCAGGAACAGGTAGCTTCATTATTTATATTAAAATACATATGTAGATCAGTGACTTTCCTCTTCAAAAGTTGTACAGAAGATCTTATGTAGACAATTATTAGACAACTGACCTCGCAGTGACCATTTGTATTTTGATAGTGTGAAGTCCTTTGAGGAAGATGCAATCTGAAGCAAGGAGTCAAAGAGCTGGAAGAGGGTGTGTAACTTCATTTTAACAGAAACACTATGATTCCCAGTTTGATCCTCCCCAACCATTTCTAGTTCCAGAGCAACCACGCATAGGTCCTGCACCTTAAGAGGAATCCCTGAATGAAGATTTTTCTTCTGGCTTCCCAACCTATGCTCTCCTACATTAAAGTCTTGGATTCTGAAATAAGATGAAATGCATTGCAGCCTGCCCTCTGGTTGAACCCTTAGAATGATCTCTCCTTTCCTTCCCCCTCCCCATTCCTTTGGTTTGGCCTGTGTATGAACCAAAGCGTGTCTGGGGTACAAAATCTCCCAACATTTGATTCAGAAAAGGCCTGTGGGGTGTTTTCATGACCCCAGACAAAGGACATTTCAAGAAACAAAAATGATTAACTACAGTTCCCCTTCATCTCTTTTGAAAGCCACAAGCTGGAGCTAAACTCTCCAGCAATAAGAATGAAACTTGAACATATTTTTATGCTGATTTGAAGGCCTGGAAGGTGTTGGTGTCCGTGCGAACTAGACATTTCTAACATGGAACATAAATGTGTCTCTTTCCCAAACAGGAAAAGTTTGGATGAGCTCACTGGTTATAGTAATGGGGAGAAAAAGGGTAATCTTGGCAGCCAGCAGTTCTGCCTATATCATTGGTCATTGTGGTTTATCCAGGAAGAGACCTTCAATCAGCAGAGTCCAGAAAGGGAGCAGGGCTGGAAAACTGTCAGACATTATGGTGTGTTCATGTATATCAGGGACGAGGAAGATGAGGCCTTTCTGATGTTCTTGGACTGCATCTCCCATCATTCTTCACTACTGGTTATTAGAGTTGGGGCTGATGGGCTTACACACCCACAATATTGGGAGTGCTATATGTTCTCCACTTTTTTCGCACATTTGTTATGGTTCCTACTTCTTTGGTTGGAGATTCTCCAATAGATTTTCAGCCAACCACACATTTCCCCTTCACCAAAGCTTGCTGGAAGAGAAACCCTCTTCGGAAAGTTCTTGCAAACATGTTTTCCTGCAGCTCCGCAGCTGTGCCTCAAACCATGCAGAAGGTCCCTGAACTTGCAGAAGTCATAGTTCACCTTGTAATTATGAAAACATAGTGATTTCAGCTGAATCATGCTCAGGAGACCTACTTTTTCTGGACGATGCCTTGGAGACCACTAGACTTGAGGACAATGCGAGGCCACTTCTTGCATGGTGCCTAGAAACAGTGGTGCATAAAATGCCTCCTGTGTCCCTGAAGGGCTTGGACTGAAATGAGGCTGGGAGGACCGTGCCTATGGTAGAATTCAAGAGACAGTCCCTTTGCTCCGGGGCAACTGGCCCATGTGAATGCACTGCTGCCTTGGTGGGGCTGCAGATGTCCTACCTTCTGTCCAGCAGGCTGTGGATGTGAGCGGAGCAAGCAGAAGGAGCCAGGATGCTTCCCCTGCTGCTGCTGCTCCCTCATGCAGCCTGTGAGCCCCAGAAAGAGAAATGCTCCTTAGATGCGCTACACGATCAAGATGGAGCATCAAATTATTATCAACCAGGAGATTATCTCATTAGTGGAGTCATTTCCTCACAATATTTTAAATGCCATGAACCGTATGTCTTCTTCAAGTCCCCTTTCACCAGGACTGATCGGTAAGTAATGAGGAATTCATGATCCCAGCCTTTCAGTGCATACTCTTTGGTCACCCTGCTCAGCTCTAACAGTTCGTTCTCCCTGCTTTGGTCCCCCGGTGCTTTCTGAAGGAGAATCAAGCACTCTATAAATACAAGGGAAGCATCTAACTCAGTCTGGCTGCATATACCTGGGTAATCCTTGCATAATTAGAACTCAAACAGCAAAGGTTCTCCTTGCTTTAGAGCATGTGAAGAGACCAAGACAATTGCCTGGATTGCTTAGATAATTTCTGGTGCTCTCCCATGTGCCACTGCTAGTTGGTGGTAGCAGGAAAGGAGCTTTCTCTTTAGTGTCCCCAGCAGGATCTTCCCAGGGTGGGCCATCTGGTATTTAGTATATTATATTAAATATAATAAATTCCTTAAGTGGAATGAATGTGTCCAGCAGCCTCCCCAAGCCAGGTGGTCTTCAGAGGCTTTTGAACTGCATCTCCCAGAATTCCCATCCAGCAGGGACACTGAGTGGGAATTCTGGATGTTGCAATCCAAAAGTATCCAGAAGGCACAAGGTTGGGAAAGGCTGCTGTACTCAATCATTGCATTTACAGAATTTATTATATTTAAGCAATATGCAAATAACAAAAATGAATAAACAGAATGAAATGTGCATTTAGACCCAATGCATGGCTCTTCCAACAAGCACTGCATCTTTAATCAGTTATCCTGTTAATTTTACTGCTGGCTCTTTAATATTTTAAATACAGTTAATCTCTGAATATTCCTGTTGTCATTTGTTGTTATTTCACTGTTTTGTAGTGAAAGCTACCCCAAGACAATCTGCTAGATGAGTGGTGTAGATACATCAGGTAGGGAAAGGGAGAGGGAGAAGGAGAGATCTAAGCATTTCAGTTGCAATGACTCTAAAGCAAGTGAAATGAAATCCATTGTGCAACTGAACATTTGGAGAGAGTGGAGCGTGACATTTCAGCTACTGTTCCTTGATACAAGAATGGGGGTGTTATTCTGGAGGATTAAGGGTTTTAGATTCTCAAATACATCTCTGATATAATGTCCTGGAAGCTGTCAACAGAAATTATGCACAATCTCCAACACTGCCATTGCAATGAAATAAAGGAAAGCAGTGATTCACTGGGGTGAAAAATGATGGATGTCTGTGATGGGACTCTAAATACTTGACCCTTGGCAATCAGGGTTTCATTTCCTGAAGCTGGATCCTAAAATCAGAGGAAGAATTTCCACAAAGAGAGGAAGTAGTTCTTTCCACACAGTAAAAGAAAAAGAATGTGGAGTAATTGTGGACAATAGGCTAAGTATGAGCCAACAATGTGATGAAGCTGCCAAAAGGGCAAAAGCTATTTTGGAATGCATTAACAGAAGTATCACATCCAAATCATGAGAAATAATTAATTTCCCTGTACTCCTCACTAGTCAGAGCTCATTTGGAATACTGGTCCAGGTCTGGACACCAAGATTTAAGAAAGATGCAGAAAATTTCAGAGGAGAGGAACAAAAATGATCCAAGGTTTGGAAACACTGCGCTATGAGGAAAGACTGGGAGAACTGGGCATGCTCATCCTTAAGACTGATGGGAGATATGGTATCCCTCTATAAGTACCTCAAAGGCTGTCACAAAGAGAAAGAGAAAGATCTCTTCCGGCTGATATGAGAGTATAGGACACAGAATCAAGTCAAATTGTGACAACTCAGATTCAGGTTGGATATCAGGAAAAGCTTCCTTACTGTCAGAGCAATAGGACCGTGGAGCCAGCTGCCTAGGGAGGTGGTGGACTCTCCCATCCTAAAGACATTCAAAAAGAATCTGGACATCTATCTGGGTGGGATGGTGCAATTTGGTGTCCCACAACAACTGGGGGTTGGAACTGATGGCCTTCATGGCCCCTTCCAACTCTACTATTCTATGAATATACGATTCAAACTCTCTGCATTTAGAAACAATGAGAAACCTGTCAAGTTTATTTTTCTTTTATTTATTCTCATATAACCCCAGTCCTCTATCAGCTCCATTGGCTTCCCATCGAAGTCCAGGCTCAATTCAAGGTGCTAGTTATTACCTATAAAGGCCTAAATGGCTTGGGACCTGGATACCTAAAGGAACGCCTTCTTTCCTATTTGCCCTCCTGCCCCCTGAGATAGGCAACAGAAGCCCTCCTCCAGGAACCCTCTGTGAAAGATGTTAGAAGACAGACTACCAGGAGGAGGACCTTCTCCGTGGTGGCACCCCGAATATGGAATGCACTCCCCAGAGAGGTCCGCCTGGTGCCGTCATTATATGTTTTTCAGTGCCAGGTTGAGACCTTTTTATTTAATCAATATTTTAAGATGTTTTAATACTGAATTTTCTGTTGCATTTTATTAACTTGCAGCCAGAGTGGGTTGTCAAATTACCTATGTTGTAAGCTGTCCAAAGATGCAAGTAATTGGATGGCCTACAAATTTTATAAATAAATAAATAAATAAATAAACAAATAAATTCCACATTTTTCTTTTAAAGAACTCAGAGCAGCTCAATTCATTCTCCTCCTCCTGCTCCCAATCTTATCCCCACAACAACCTTTTGAGGTAGGTTGGACTGAGGGGTAGTGACTGGCCCAAATACACCCTGTTTGCTCCATGGCCAAGTGGGCACTAGAACCCAGGTCATCTGAACCCCAGCCCCATGTTTTACCCACTGCATAACACTGGCTCACCACATTAGTTTAATACACTGAAGGTGACTGGATAAGACGAGATTCCCACAGCCATCTAAGATTCCCACAGCCAACAAGCAAGAGAATAAAAAAGCACTTTCAGTCGAACTAATGAATATGTCCAAGACCTTCTATGTCCTTTCCCCGATGCAGCAAAAGAAAAGGATGATATATTGAGCTGCAAATTGAAGTGAAAAGGATGCAGTTGCCATTTTCTTGACACTAACTGGCTGCTCCTTTGGCAGATTGTGTCAGATGTGATGGAAACTGGGCTCAGTAGGACACTCCTGGATGTCATGTTTCTGGTATATGCTGATCCAGTGCCCTTTTTACATGCAGAAAAACTTTGAAGATAATTCCAGTGAGGAAATGATGAATTCATCTTAACTATCATAAGGTGTCATACTGTTCTTCAAAGGTTGTCACTCTCCCATATTAGAGAACTGGGCATAAAATCTCCATCTTTGGTTTGAATCCGCAATGAAAAATTAGTGTACATTACAAAGAGAGTAGATTCTCTGCACCTTGAAACTTTGTAGCCATTCCATGAGGACCAGTACCTCTCATATTTCTATTTCCTGAAAGGTTTTTCAATTTATAAAAGGAAAGAGTAAGATTTATTTCTCAATGTATGAAGGATGACAATGTGATATATGAGGTATGAATTTTATGTTTACTGATTGTTTTGCAGTTTGCTGTTTTCAAGGTACTGGCACATCCTGGCCTTCCTGTTTGCCATTCAGGAGGTCAACCAGAATCCTGGGCTCCTGCCCAACATCACCCTGGGCTACAACATCTATGAGAGCCATTTTTATGGAAGAACTACCTCCTATGCCATGCTGCAGCTGCTAGTGGGTGGGGGAGCCAACCTTCCCAATTACAGCTGTGGTAAAAAGAAGAACCTGCTGGCCATTCTTGAAGGGTCTGAATCTGACCTCTCCATCCTGATTTCAGCCATGTCAGGCATCTACAAGATCCCACAGGTATGAATGGGGAGGGAGGGGAGGTCAGCTGCATCTAAATGAGAGTCTGATGGTCCTCTGGAGGGTGCTTTGGGGGAGAGTGGTGGCAGGGGTGCTTTAGGACAGGAGCTATCCAACTACTCCTGAGGATGAGCTCAAGCACCATGGATTACTTCTTTAAATGTCAGACTGAAACTCAAAGTGGATACCCAGTCCCCTGCTAGCCCCTAATGGTCATTCTGGGGCTCCACAGGGACAGTACACTCTTCCCTTGCCTACACATGTCCCCTGACCCTACAACCTTTTATGTACATCCTTTCCCCTTGTAATTCCTGAGTAAGGCTGTGAGGTGTCCCCACAATATTAACATTTGCTCTAAGCCTTAGAGTCTAAGGGGAAAGGCCAAAGCAGCACACCTAAGCCTTTGTCTTAGGTGGCTTAGCTATCCTGGTCTTCTACTGTCAAGAAGCCCCAATGATTGGTAGCACCATGAAGCATGCTTTGGATAGTGCAGTGTTTTCATACTCATTCTAGTTAAGAGAGGGCTTAGTGGTTTCCAATTCCTGACTTTTCTGTATCATGTCATATTTGAGCATGGCCATTTCAGAGTGGTGAACGACACAAGATGAGGCAGGGAGAATACAGAAACCCAGAAACAATAAAACCAGGTTGCAGTGACAGTCTTGAGGTTATGACCACTTTTCCCATGGTGGGCAACAGATCTCTATCCAGGAAAGGTCACAGCTGCAAGCTGATCAAAGATGGAGCACAGCACTCCAAGTCTCTCCAATCACTTGGGGATCCAGACAAAGGATGTGGATGGAGCAGTAGCCTGAGACAACAAACCTGATCTTTCCAAGCAGATGGAACCCCATCTGAAAAGGGCAGTGGTTCTATCTCAGGAACCTCTTCATCCAGCCCATCACTGAGTCCAAACACTGATTTTGGACTTGCTCAGCCCTCCAAATTCAGATATCAGAAGGAAATAGAGATGTGTCATTAACATACTGATGGCACATACTTCCAGATCCCCGAATGAGTGATCCCCACAGCTTCGTGTGAATGTTAGCATTAGGGACAAGGTGATACCCTGTAGAACTTCATCCCTCATGATCTAGAGCTCTGCTCTTCAGCCTTAAAGCAAAACTTTGAAAACTTTCCTCTCTCTTCCTTTCCCCATTAGCTCAGTTATGGGTTTGCTGCTCATGTTCTTAATGACAAAACACACTTCCCTTTTGTCTACCGGATGGTCCCAAAGGAAGAAACCCAATACCCAGGGCTTGTTGAAATGCTTCTGTATTTTGGATGGACGTGGGTTGGTCTCTTTGCTGCGGACAATGACAATGGGGAGAGATTCATGCAGGTCTTGACACCTTTGATGCTCAGCAACGGCATTTGTGTTGCCATCTCACAAATGCTGCCTTGGAAAATCATACATGTGAAGGAACTCTCCTTCAGGTGGGGACCCGTCAATGTGGTTGTTTTCTATCCAGATGCTCACTCAGGCTGTGCTCCAATTATACTAATGCAAAATAATCCCGAATTGAAACAAACTGGGACAAAAGTCTGGATCACAACCACTTTTCAGGATATCAATTTGAACTTGTCTTACAAACATTATAACTTCCTATTCCTCCATGGTTCTTTCTCCTTCATACCAAAGTCACCAAAAAAGACCATAAATGAGTACTATGCACCATTTTTCTTTCCTCTGCAATTGTTTTGGCAGAAAGCCTTCCATTGTTTCTCTTTCAACCATAAGTTGTCTATGAAACATTGGAGAAGATGCACCAAGAAAGAGCACCTGGAGGCCCTGCCTCAGGAGGAGGTGGAGAGGGCCCTATCACAAGACAGCTTCAGGACATTCAACAGTGTCCAAGCCATGGCCCACGCCTTGCAGGCTGCATCTTCATCCCAATACAAGTGGTGGTTGATGGTGGGTCAAGGAAAGAGGCTGGAACATCAAAGTCTGCAGCCCTGGCAGGTATTCCCTTTTCTTTTGCAATATCATGGTGAAAGACCTTCATGATAAATGCATCACAAGTCAGACAGAAGGCCAATCCATTATGTGGGCATTTAGTCAAAGTGATCAAAGGATTCCTAACATGTTCTCCTGGCTAAAAACCCATAGACCACTTGAGAACTTGCAAGTGATCATTTTTCAGAGTGTTTGGTGGTGCTGTTCAGCACTCAAGGGTAGCTCTACCACAAAGTTTTGATTACTGGCAGGTGGCTGAAGTGCAAAATCTCCTGCTGCCCTCTCATTTCATTTATTTATTTATTTATTAAAGGCTTTTCTATCATGTCCCCTACAGACATCTTGAGATGGCATACAATAAATACTGCTGGTCTCTTCATGGGCTCCTCAGGACATCCCAGTGGTTTCTTCAAACACTTCCTATATCTTCTGTCCCTCACCATCCATCTCTTCTCAAAGAATGCAAGGCCAACATACTGGACATATTTTCATGTTTTCTCAGTGCAGGTTCTTCTCTCTCTCTTTTTAGCTTCACACTTTCTTAAGAGAAGTCCAAGGTTCTAATATGTCCATGGAGGGACTATATTGGAGTGAGAATGGGGAACTGGAAGCAAACTTTGACATTGTGAATTGGGTGCTGTTTTCCAACCAATCTTCTGGAAGGGTGACCATTGGGAGTGTGAAGAGGCAGTCATCATCTGATGCAAAGTTCACCATTAACCCAGAAAAGATTGTTTGGCCGAGGCAGTTTAATGGGGTAGGAGAAATTATCTGTGCCCAGTTTTGGGGTTGTGGTATCTGTTTGGTTTCAATACTGAATTGAAGGGCATTCAGGGAAGCACAACAAAAATGATCAGGGGGCTGGAGCAGCTCCCCCATGAGGAGTGGCTGCAATAATTGGGGCTGTTGAGTTTGGGGGAAAAGGTAAGACATTTTTCTCCCTCTCCCATAACACTCAAACCTGGGATCATCCCATGAAGCTGATGGGTGGGAAGTTTAGGACAGATAAAAGAAGGACTTCTTCATAAAGCATATATTTAAACTATGGATTTTGCTGCCAAGGGAGGTGGTGATGGCTGTCAATCTGGATGGCTTTAAAGAGGGCTTGAAATGGTATCTCATAAGGGATTAGGAAATGTTTCCTGACTGCAGAGCTGTACAACAATGGAACTCATGACCTTGTCTCTCCCACACTAGAAGCGTTCAAGGTGCAACTGGACAGCCATCTGAGGAAGGTTTAACTGGGAGTCCTGCGCTGAGCAGACAGTTGGACTCAATGGCACTCCGGCCCCTTCCAACTCTGCTATTCTGTGATTTTATGAGGGAGGCAATTATCAGTGGCTACTAGCCTTGCTGGCCATGTGCTACTTCCTTTGCTAGAGGCAGACTGCCTACGTACCCCAGTTGCTGAAGAGCTTGGGAAGAAGAGGGTCTTGCACCCATTCTGATCCCATGGACAGCTTTTTTGCCACCATGTGAACAGAGGGATGGACCTTGGGTCTGATCCAGCAGAGTCTTTGTCATGTTCTTATGTCCTTAATATGGGGAGCCATGCATATCAATGAAATTCTATGCTCTGCCCAACCACCCTGCTTTCTGATTAATGTCCTCATTTCTCAAAATATATTTGGCCAGGAGTAGGCAATTTCTCACCTTCTAGATGTTTTGGCCTACAGTGCCCAGCAGTCCTTACAATTGACTATGCTGGTCATGACTGATGGGAGATGTAGGCCAAAATATCTGGAAGACCACAATTAGCTCATTCTTGCACTAGGGGATCTGGTCAGCAAAATTCCCATCCTAGTCCACACTTTCATGGCAACCTTTGGTGAGCTTTCTTAACAACATCTTGAACTGCCAAAAGCAAAACAGATGAAGAAAATCTTGGCTAGAGAAAGAGGAACACTGGAAGCATTAGTTGGAAGTAACAGACCAGATCTTTCTCCCCACAATCTGGCTCCCCAAAAGGGAAAGCCCTTTGGCTCCATCCCTTTGGTGGCCCAGTTGTAATGCTTCAGCTCTCCTCACCTGATACCATCTCCAGCGGCTTGCAGGAAGCTTCTTGGAAGGGGTGAAGGATCAAGGGACCAGTCTGGCAAGAAGCCATATTTTCTGCTCCAGAAATTCTCTTTGGGATTGCCACAACTAGAAGTTAGGAGGTGCAAGGTAAAGCCTTGCAATCTTAGTTGGGATTATTTGGTGTTCACTCTCGGCAGGGAGGAGATGTTTGTACCAGTTGGCAATCTATTTCTGTTTGTTGTTTCTGTTACTCGACTGTGTCTTGCATCTCTCAATTTTGTTCACTACCTTGGATCTAATTACAAACACATAATTAGGACAGAAGTGTTGAAACAAACCACACACCAGAGAATTCCCCCTCTCGTGCCTCCGTGAATGAAAAATACTTCCCTGAAGAGAGGTGTCAAACTCACCTCTCTACAACTTGAGATCCCATGGGGACCATTCCAGATGCTGTGACACACTTCCACACTCCACATGGCCATTTCATCACACAGAGTGAATCCAGTTTTGTCAGGTGGGTTTATCCATTAAACACAATTTTACACTGTTTCCGATGAATTGCCTTCTTTAGCACTGTGACACACTTCCATAGATACAAAACCTTCTAACCCATTTTCATTCATGCTCCTTCTCTTTGTTGCCAGACTGTCCCTCGTTCCAAGTGTGTTGAGAGCTGTCATCCCGGATCTGCCAAGAAGATCCAGGAAGGAGAGCCCCCATGCTGCTACACCTGTGCTTCCTGTGGAGATGGAACCATCTCCACTCAGGAAGGTGAGTGACTGCCAAGAAAATCGTGGTCCCTTGGGAACCAGGGCACTGGGCTGACTCTGTCAAAGTCCTACATTGGTAATTGGGGACTTCTTTATCCACGGCCATTTGCAATTAGGGAGGGTCTTGGGAGAGAGAACTTTGGGAATGCACATCCTCCTAAGGCCCTGATTTCACTGGAAGGCTGACCTCAGGCCAGCTCTGATGATGGGTGAAGATCAGCATCAAGAAAATCTACCCGGAATCTGGTTCTCTCTTGCTTCTTTCCCATGCTTGGCCCTGACCTAGGAAGCAAACCAAGTTGAGATCAAGTCCACAAATGCTCAGGAACATTAGTGGGTCTCTTCTTTACACTAAGCTTTTCTTCCACTAAGTCTTCAAGTCACCTGTGCTGGTGGATGCATAACCCTTGCTAGTTAAAGCCCACTCCTGCCTGGGAGAGGCAACCTGGCAGGAATCAGATTGTGAGTGTCATTGGGAAGTCCATTCCAATGGAAGTACTCCACATGGCCATTTCATCACACAGAGTGAATCCAGTTTCATCAGGTAGGTTTATCCACTAAACGCAATTTTACACTGTTTTTGATGAATAGCCTTCTTTTGCACTATTTTATTATTCTGGTTGTAAAAGTCAGTCTAAAAAAAGAATCCTGAGAGATGTGCTCAAAGTCATTCAATAATTGTATTAAATATTTTGTTTTTTTCATGGAGATTTTAAAGGATTTTTGAACTGGATCTCATCAGGAAATCCATAGTTTTAGACTCCACTATGAACTCCATGAAGTGAGCTGTTAGAAAAGATAGGAGGCATTCTGTGGATCTCAGCCTTGGTCCATGCTCTCTTCTGCTCCGTGCCCCTTTTAATGGAAAGGGATGTGGCTCCATCACACTGAGGAAGTCTCCTGTGGCAGGCACAAATCTCTGTCCTTGTTTCAATGTCCTTTCCATCCTCTGCAGTGTTCATGAGAGCTGACACTGAGAACTTATCCTACAGGTTGTTGTGAAGATCCATAATGGGATTACCATATGGATGTCACCATGTTTGGCTTAAGACATTGGCTATGCCAAATTAGAACAACATAGCAGGATGTCTGGATGCTCACTCATGCCATCAAGCCCAGCATTAACTGTCCTACTCGGGCTGACAGCAGCTCTGCAGTGTCTCGCAGAAGCATCTTTCCTAGGCTCATGAGATGAGAACCATCTGTGCTTGAGGAGTCCAAGGGCTGAAACTCCTGAGCATGAGGAGTCTCTCGCTTTGCCCCACTTGAGCTGGTGGTTTGCTGACTGTTCCACATCCCATTAGCATAGAACACTGCTGGAAGCTTAACCCAGTCTCCGTCTTTTCAGATGAAGAGCACTGCAGCATGTGCCCAGAAGATCAGCATCCCAACAAGGATCAAGATCAGTGTGTCCTCAAACAGATAATCTTTCTGTCTTATGCAGAACCTTTGGGGATCTCCCTGGTTTCCTTTGCCCTGCTCTTGTCCTTAACCACAGGGTGTTCCTTAGGAATCTTCATTAAATACCAAGGAACCCCATTGTGAAGGCCAACAATCAGGACCTCTCCTATGTTCTCCTTCTTTCACTCCTGCTTTCCAGCATGTCCTCCTTCCTGTTCATTGGGCAGCCAAGGAAAATGACTTGCCTGCTCCGACAAACAGCCTTCAACATCATCTTTTCAGTTGCTGTCTCTTCTGTGTTGGCCAAAACTATTGCTGTGATGCTGGCTTTCCTGGCCACCAAGCCAGGCAACAAGATGAAGAGATGGCTGGGGAAGAGTCTAGCCAACTCCATGGTCATTGTTTGTTCCATGGTCCAAGTTGTTATCTGTTCCATCTGGCTGGACATGTCTCCACCCTTCCCAGATTCTGATATGCACTCCCAACCTCAAGAGATAATCCTGCAGTGCAGTGAAGGCTCTGTGTCCATGTTCTACGCAGCCCTCGGCTACATGGGCTTCCTGGCTGCCATCTGTTTCACAGTAGCTTTCCTGGCCAGGAAGCTGCCTGGAGCCTTCAACGAAGCTAAGCTGATCACCTTCAGCATGCTGGTCTTCTCCAGTGTCTGGGTGTCCTTCGTGCCTTCCTACCTGAGTACAAGTGGGAAATACATGGTGGCCATGCAAGTCTTCTCCATCTTGGCCTCCAGTGCCGGGTTGCTCACTGGCATCTTTCTTCCTAAGTGCTACATCCTTGTCCTGAGGCCTGGTCTGAATACCAAAGAACATCTCATTCTAAAAGCTTAAGTTGACACCTGAACAGTGCCAGAGGTGAAGAGTTCCAGCCTCACCACAATCTTCATAAGAACTGCATGTTCATACAAAAGAAAAGGAATACAGATCATACCTGGGGCCTGCTCTTCTCCCATGTTTGCTGGCCTGATCTCACCTGTGTGGCACTGGTACCACCTCCCACTGCAGAGAGCCAGATAATCACTGCATTCCTGAGCCCAGTAGGGACCAGGTGACACAAGGAGCCACAAGGGTCCTTCTCTTGACTCTGGCGTGGCTCCTGAGGGTCAGCAGCTCCTGAGTCCCCAATTCTTCCAACTTTGACACCAACTTTACTTTCTCTTTTGAAGCCAGGTAAAGAACATTCTCTACTGCAGAACATTTCATTAGTTACTGGAAGTGCTGGTTGTTAAGCAGGGCTTAATAGTGTCTGCTGAACTTTCTATACTGTTGTTGCCATTTCTTTAAATTAGGTATTAAATTTTGAACTGTTAACTTTTATGATCTTTTAATGTTTTAATTGTATGTATGGTTTTATATTTTAATTACACTGTTGTGAACCAACCAGAGGGCACTGGCTGTTGGGTTCATATAGAAATAATGACATAAATAAGGATAATACTCAGACAGAAGAAACCTGTCACTAACTGCACAAAAGCCTGAGGTCTTCTACATTCTGAATGAAGATTTATTAGTTACATTGCCATAACCAAAATACTAAAGTGCAGAAAAGCTGTGTAGGAGACCTATTGGTAGCTCTGGCTGCTGGGTCTTTGTGGCATCATAGACCTGCTCAGCCAATGACAGAAGAGCATGTGCTCACCTGGGCAATGGCCTCTTCAAAGGGAAAACACACAACTATCCAGGAGGTCATGTGGGTCAAAATGGTGGAAGGATGGAAGAGTGGACAGAGAAAGAGGAATCATGAAAAACTGCACCTTGGTCTAGGTAAGGGTGAGGTAGTGTCACATCCATTATCCAGGAAGGTTGATGGCTCTGGCACATGTGAAGATTCAGGGCCACCCGAGAAATGTCAGTGTTAACTAAAAGGTCCGTGTCCTGGTGAGCATATGCCCAAACTACATAATAAAGGAAGGTCTTCTTCTAAAGGATTTATTCTAGAGAATAACCAGCTACCAAGAAATGATTCCAGATGGTGCACCTGAGCAGTCCTCAGTTGGCTCTTTTATACATTGATCATTACAGGGCTACACAAAACATAGTTAACACTTTCCCACAGGTTAGAGAAGTAAAAAGTGGGATTAACTTTCCCACTTGCATACCAAAGAAGGTGCTCTGAAGAAGAAGGGTGGATTGGGTGCTGTTACATAAAAGAGGAGGAGAATGGGGTGGGCTGGTGTGAATTGTACTTTGTTTGAGCTGCTGTTATCTGTCAAGTGCCAACTGGCTTTCCAAGTCAAGTCTGGCCTTTCCAAGATAATGAAACTGACACCTCATAATGCCAAGAGGGCAGGCCTCCTTGGTGATGGCACCCTGCCCCCATTGTGCCATTCAGGGCCAGAAAACCTGGCAAATTTCACACCCCTCCAGAAAACCCAGCTGTCCACTCAAACATTCCCTGAGTCTGACTTGTCATTGAGTGAGTCAGGCTATTTTGTGTTGCTGCTCCTGCAATTGTGTTGGTTTGTTTTTAAGATTAGATTTAAATATGTTATTAAGTACAGTTTTACCAAGTTCATGAAAAATGTTGAGGTATTTTTAAATATTTAGTGGCATACAAAGCCTAGGCACAGAAATGCCAGAGTCATGGATGAGGACTGCCAGAAAATGTCCCACAAGGCAAGAGTGGGAAGATGAAAAACTAGAGGGGGTGCAATTGGGCCCTTCTCCATTTTTCTGGGCATTTTTTTCAGCAAGGCCATCAGTCCAAATGGGGAGAGGCAACCCTGGGGATAAGGCTGCTGACCTCACTGGTATTTAGCCAATCCCTGTGGCTGGGGCTCCCTCAGAATGTCAGGTTGCTGGTTCTTTGTGACATCATAGGCCAGCTCAGCCAAGGGCAAATGGCTCACCTGGGCAATGGCCACTTGAAAAGGAAAAAGGCTGAATCCCACCCAGCACTGCAGCCAGAGCTGAAAGGTTTCTGGGAAGGGCAGTGTTGGAAAGGACCATCTCTGCAAATTCCCCAGAGGGAGGAAGGTGAGCTGAGAGGGCTCCCTTAAATGGCAACAGCAGCAGAGAGGACAGCACTGGTGGCAGATTATTCCCAGGCTGGCCTAAGGGAGAAGTGCCTCTGCCCCAGCATCAGTTGGTGGGGCTCCTGCAGCAAAGGGAGAAAGGAGGCCACCTCAGTGTCTTCCTGGGTGAATCTTTTGCTTCTTTTTCTGCCAGTGACTGTGAAATTGAGGGAAAGAACTGCCAGCAGAACACACAGTTGCAGCAAGACTTCAAACCATGAGATTGGTGAGCAAATGTTTTCTCGGAACATTCTTTGATCAAAACAGCACCTGAAAAAGATGCGACTCAGCAAGATTTGTACAACCTCAGAGGGTCCCCACTGGACTGTGCCCACTCCACATCCCTGTTTTCATCAGGAACAGAATTAAACCAAGGAATCTCTCCATTGTGAGGTGCTTGTGCTTTCTGCCTGCTAGTTTGTGCAGAAATAGCTGGGTAGCCTTTTGGGGTAAACCACAGGGGTCATTCAAGGGGCTCATGATGTGCCTTTGGCACACTGGCTGACTGTCAGTGTAAGGGACATGGCCATTGGAACGGCAGGCACAGGCACCAGGACCCAGGCAACCAACCAATGTCCAAACATTAAACCTGCTCCAGTTCAAAAATACAAAGTCACTGCCAGGAAGAGCAGAGACACGAGGCAAGCACACCCCAGGAAACTGTGATGGAGTCAGGGGACACCAAAAATCAGAAAATGGTGAAGCAAGGCAACAGGAGGATATATTTTATTTATTTATTTATTTATTTATTTATTTAGAACATTTCTATGCTGCCCCATTCGCCGAAGCCTCGGAGCGGCTCACAACATAAAATATAACACATTCAAAATATACAACAAATTAACAATATAAAATAACAATATAAAATAAGTCGCCCTGGCCAGATAAAATAAGCAAATAATATTAACAATTAAAATGACGTTTAAATAAAAAGGTCTTCGCCTGGCGCCGAAAAACAAATAACGACAAATATAAATATACCTACAGACAAAGGTGGGAGCAGAAGTCAGGAAGGGAGAGGAGTGACACCAACCAGCATAGCAACAAATCACAAGACCTTTATTGCCGAGGGAGCTTCCGAAGGGAAGAGCCAGTTCTTGAATAGCTCCTCCCCAGGGATCACAGCTTGTGTTCATGAGGGTCCTGGCAGCTGCTGTAGAGTGAGGGAGTAATCCGGCAACTACATGGGCTGCTCTTCTGGTGCTTGGCCAGCATGGAGCCCTGAAGCTGCCTCACAATGCAGTAAACATGCTGTATGGTTGAGAACCCACCGGAGACCTGATGAATCCAAATGAATCCAAGAGAAGACTGCCTCGGGTCCCAATCTCTGGGCAAACACAGGGTAGAGTTAAGGAAGAAGATGATGGGGATGAAGTGTGAGCACATGAGGGTGCAAGGTATCTTTTGCCTGCCCTCCACTCTCCTCAGTCCTCCCATGGCTTTTCCAGGGCACCCCACAGCAGCAGTAAGATTCCCCCAAACACAGTGTTCTGTGTGTGTTAGAGCTTCTGCCAGAGCATGGGAGGCCAAAACACAGGAATCTGATCGACCTTTTGCACAAGATGGATTCCTTGAGCATCTCTCTGCAGGGGAGGAGGCTGGGGCTGATGGCTCAGTCCATATCCAAGTGGTACCCTAACTTCCTTTCCTCCTTCCCATGGCATTTCATTTCGATGGCATGAAATGAAATGACCAGTTGGGGGAAATGCAGAGCACAAGGCACAGTGTGACAAAGATCACTGAACCTTAGCATCAAACACACAGACATACCTTGAGGTATCAGATGCCCTGCTTGATTTTGAAGATTATATTCTCCTTTGTATTTAGATCAGGCCTCAGCACAACAATGTAGCACTTGGGGATGAAGATGCAGCCCAGCAGCCCAGCACTGGAGGCCAAGATGGAGAAGACCTGCACGGCCACCATGTACTTCCCCTTGGTGCTCAGGTAGGAGGGCACAAAGGACACCCAGACACTGCAGACGACCAGCATGCTGAAGGTGATCAGCTTGGCTTCGTTGAAGCCTCCTGGCAGCTTCCTGGCCAAGAAAGCTACTGTGAAGCAGATGGCAGCCAGGAAACCCATGTAGCCAAGGGCCATGTAGAACATGGCCACAGATCCTTCATTGCACTGCAGGATGATCTCTTGAGGTTGGGAGTGCATATCGGAATCTGGGAAGGGTGGAGAGATGCCCAGCCATAGGGAGCAGATGAGGACCTGCACACTGGAACATGAAATGACAATGGTGTTTGCAAGGCTCTTCCCCAGCCACCTCTTCACCCAGTTCCCTGGTTTTGTGGCCAGGAAGGCCAGCACCACTGTGATGGTTTTGGCCAACACTGAAGAAATTGAAATCGAGAAGATGATGCTGAAGGCCGTTTGTCGGAGAAGACAAGTCACTTTCCATGGCTGACCAATGAAGAGGAAAGAGGTCAGGAAGGAAAGCATGATAAATATCAGGACAATGTAGGAGAGATCCCTGTTGTTGGCCTTTATGAGTGGAGTTTCTTGGTATTTAAAGAAGATTCCTAACACAAAGCCAGTAGTTAAGCACAAGAACATAGAAAAGGAGGTCAGGACAATCCCCAAAGGTTGTTCATAGGAGAGGAAGGTGATCTCCTTAGGGACACATTGATCTCGGACCTGGTTTGGATGCTGATCTTCTGGACACTTGGTGCACTGCTCTGCATCTGGAAGGAGGAAAGGGGATCTCAGAACCACCATCATCAAGGGTGCAGCCCAAACAGCCATCATTTGATTACATTGAGGGCAAAGATAAGGATGTGAGAAAACTCGGGGAATATCAATATGCAGTAGGGCATAAAGAGGGACAATCATTGCATAGAGCAGCAAATTCAACCCAGGGCCTCATCACTAAATTGTAACCTTAGGAAAAAGCATCAGGAAAATTGTTTCTGTGAGATATCACAGAATGGTTGCAAGTTGTGGTAGAATCCTGGGTTGGACAGATCCATGGGCTGACTTGGATAAGGACAGCTTCAAATATGGAGAAGCAAATCTGTTCCTCTAACGTTCAGACTAGCATCTATGGCTAGGCCTTACAAGCGGATATCTTGATTCTCATTTTATTATTTATTATATATTTAGGAAACTTCTATGCCACCCCATTCACCGAAGCCTCAGGGCAGCTCACAACAATCCCTAACGTCGGCTCCCTGTTTGTCACAGAAATGCAGCATGATCCTCAAAGTTCTCTGAGTAAAATGAACACTGGCCCAAGTCTGGAAGTTTGCATAATAGAGAACTAGACTGGGAACCAGAAGGTTCAGATTCGAGTCCCCTGTTGGATAGGAAGCTCACTGTGTAACTTTGGACAGCCACTGGCTCTCAACCTAACCTACCTCACAGGAGAAGTTCACATGGGCTTCCCTCAATTCCTTTCAAAAGGGTAAAAAGTAGGGTTATATAGGGTAACAATTAAAAAGGTGTGTTTGTGTGTTTGAAGGCATACAGAAACAGAGAAAGAGAGTGAGTCAAAAGGGGCCAACTGGGCCATCTTGTCCGACCCCTGACTCCAGCCAGCTCTGTTCATCTAATATTTGTCTATCTCACTCTTGCCTGTGGAACCCAAGGAGAGCTGAAAATCATCTTTATCACTTTTTCCAAAATGTTACAGACATGAATGCCTCCATTTAGATATTTTGTTCACCAGAAAAATGAACAAGGTGATGCATAAACCAGATCAGTAAAACATTACAAAAGAATTGAAAGAAAAGAAGGGAGAATCAAAAGAGAGCAGTAGACATCAAATAGCTGCCTATTTCCCAGGGGAACGCCTTTTTCTCTGAGGACACTCACCCTCCTGACTGGATATGGTCCCTCCCATGCATGGAGCACAAGAATGGCAGCATGAGGGCTCCCCCTCTTGGACCGCCTTGACGTATCCTGGGCGACAGCTCTCAGTGCACCTTGAACGAGGCTTGACCTGACAAGGCAGCAAAGAAGGATTGGGGACAGCCATTAGAAGTCTTCACATCTCTCTGGCCAGCCGAACTTCTCATCTACAGAGCCCCCAAGACCTCCAAGCCTCCTTAGGTTTGGGAAAAATTCAGACATGCAGTGCACTTGCTCCCAAGGGTGGTCCACCTGAAGTTAAGGGTGGCATTCTGAAATGGCTTGGTGGGAAGCCAGATGGTTGCTGATGTTGTTTTTCTTGTTATGTACCATCAAGTCATCACTGACTTACTGTGATCCTATCAATGAAGCCCTCCAAAATGTCCTATCTGTGCTGGACCTGCTTAGCTGTTTTAAACTCCAGGTTTTAGCTTTCTTTATGGAGCCACTCCATCTCATATTTGGTCCTCCCCTTCTTCTGTCTTCAACTTTGCCTAGCAGGATTGTCCTCTCTGGGGAGTCTTGCCTTCTCATCATATGCCCCAAGTTGGATTGCCTCACTTTTGTCCCTTTTGTTTCTAGGGAAAGCTCTGCCTTGATTTCATCTAGGACACAGTTGTCTTTCTCTCAGTCCACGGTAATAGCAAAGCTCTCCTCCAGCTCCATGATTTGAACACATGCATTTTCTTCCTGCTGGCTGTTTTCACTTTCCAGCTTTCACACCCACACATTGTGACTGGGCATACAGTATTCCGTATGATCCTGACTTTGGTCTTAAACAGAGCTTAACAGATGTCAAAAGCCAATCATCTTATGTAAATCATTTTTCCTACCTGATTAAAATACCTAGGCCATGCAATGACTTCTGGGTTAATGGTGAGCTTTGCATCTGCCGAGGTCTGCCTTGTCACACTCCCAATATTCACTCTCCCCTTAGTACGATTGGGAAACAGCACCCAATTCACAATATCAAAGTCAGCTTCCAGCTGCCTGTTCTCATCCATATACAGTCCACTCATGGAAGAGTTAGAAAACTGGACTTCTCTTAAGGAAGAGTGAAGCTAGAACAGAGAACACAATTGGCACTTTGAAATCAGGAAATACATTTATTTACTTATACATTTATTTTCTCTACTGCTCATCCTCACTTTCCAAGGTTCGATGCACTGAAATCGTAATCTTAATTGAGCACTTGAAAACCTCCCCATGCTAAAATAGAAGATGAATCAAAAGGAATCTAGGAAAACAGCAATTTCCCTGCTCCCCAGCATTGCACATGCACCCAGACTTTCATAATATTTCCCCTCCTGGTGCTTGAAGAAAACAGACCTCCAAGACTCATGGAGAATGTGCATACCAAAAATTTCCTGCTTCTGAGTGATTTTAAACAAGCATGGCAAACCTTGACCTTCACCCAAGACAAGATGGGCAGTCAGTGTCACTCCTTTGGAGGAGATGTTAGATGCTGATGAAGCAGCAACCGCCAGGCAATTGCCTGCTGCAGTTATTGCAGCTTCTGGATTGGATTCAGAGGTAGTTCTGCATTCCCATAATCCACTCTTGAGGTTACCAACCAGGGTCACCCAGTTAATCCCACCCAGTAGTGTTCATGGTGGAACAGATGAAGCTGGAAATGCACTCTGAGCAAGCAGTGAAGACATTGGGTCAAGGAACTCTCCCAGAATATGAACTTGCTTCTTCAGTGCAAGTGCAATGCCCTCCAGAATATGTGAGAAGACTGTCTCAATTGCAACAAGATTCAAGCTCGGTTTCTGGGTTCAAATCCACCTGTTCCTTGATTCACACAGTGGCCAAGGTGCAGATCCAGAAGCAAGGAAGAGCTGTCTCAGCAGCATATGCCATAACCATTTTCTTGCAAACCCCTATGGCCATGCCCAAAGGATTGTCACAAATGGCAAAGAACATGAGCAGACGGATATGCCATCTGAAATTCAGAAGATCAGGAAGTCAAATAATGAAATGAAATTAATTCAAGCATCTAAAATGTTGGGGAGGAATAAGGTCCCAGTGCCTTTAACCTATAGAAGGTTCACAAAATGGAAGGCTTTATAGGAAATAAGATGAGAGTGTCAGAACAATTAACAGGGATATAAAAATTAAGAAGAGCCCTACTCGATCAAACCGAGGGTCTGTCTAATCTGGCATGGCATTCACACAGTGGTCAATCAGCTGCCCACAAGAAACCCAGACACAGGATAACACCCTCCCTTCCATGCTTCTTGGCAACTGGTGTGAACAAGCATATACCAACTTTGCTCTGTCTCTTTTGAGGAGGCTCAGCCACCAAGCTGACCAAGCCACATAAATAGAGCAGATATCCAGTTATCTGCATTGACAACTGGCCTCCCACCACTCACTTAAAATCATCAAATAAAAAGGGGGTCTTAGCAACTGAGCAGTGCTCACCCCAAACAAGAGTGCCCAGAGTGGGTCTCAGAAGGACTGGTCCTACCACAACTTCCTTGAGAATAACTGTCTCACATCAGAACACACTGACTGCCCTTCACACCACCAGTCCTGCCTCCTCCTCTTCCCCACAGGTAACTTTGATTAGCAAGCATGAAAAGGACCCACAGTCAGCTTATTACTATAAACCCTGTGAGCTTGCCTGCTTCATCTGCTCACAACTGAAAGTGATCCCACTCAATCTTCTATGCCATAACCATTATACTCACCCAACAGTCAAACAATCTATCTGTATGTGCATCCCACATACCTGGTTTTTAGCAGTTCTTGGGCTCCATTTCTAAGGCACTTTTGCAGCTACCTTGGGAAGTAATGTTGCCACAAGCATCCATTCTGTTTGCTGCCATGCACCACAGTGCAGGGGGAGTGATAATGCACCCAAGTCTGCCTATCTGGTGCACATGTCTTTCCCATTTGTGGTGGAGTTGCAAAAGGGAAATGGGATACCTGCCAGGGCTGCAGCCTTCGATGCCCCAGTCTCTCTTCCTCATCCACCATCAATGCTCTTTTGGAGAGAGATGAATATGCCTCATTTAAGGCATGGGCCACAGCATGGACACTGTCCCAAGTAATGTAGCTGTCTTGAGACAGGGCTCTCTCCACCTCCTCCTGGGGCAGAAGCTTCAGGGGTTCCTTTTCGGTGCATCTTCTCCACATTTTCATGGACCAAGCATGCTTTGAGGGGAAACAGTTGAAGGTTCCATTCCAAAACATTGTCAGAGTGGATGAAGTGGGCTTATAGTATTCATATTTTTTCCTTTTTTTCATCTTCATGATGAAAGACAATGAACCATGGAGAAAAGGAAAGTAAGTATCAAAGGATAGATTCACGTTGCTGTCTGGAAAAGAGGTTGTGATCCAAACTTTTGCCTTCCTGTGTCCCTTTACAAGCATTTTTTGTATCAGGACAATTGGGCCACAGCCATAGTAGGAGTCCGTGTAGTAAACAACAACATTGACTTGTCCCCATGCAACCAAGAGTTCACTCTGGGTCAAATAGGGTATAATATTACGAGGTAGTCTCTTTGTGAAGGCAACACAGATTCCACTCCTGATCATCAGAGGAGTCAAGGCATTCATGCATCTCTCTCCACTGTCCGTGTCTGGAGAAAAGAGGCCAATCCACGTCCACCCAAAGAAGAGGAGCAGTTGAATGATCCCAGGGAACTGGGTTTCTTCCTTCGGGGCCATCCGGTACACAAAAGGGAACTGAGTTCTATCATTAAAAACATCACCCACCACACCATAACTGATCTAATGAAGAAAGGGAAAGAGTGCAATTCAGTATTGCTGAGTTTTGTTGTTTCTTTGTTTCCAGGGTAAAGGCAATAACTTCTTATCCTGAAATTAATTAAAGGTGGCAGTCTTCACACTTTTCATTAGAATGCAAGACTCACTGGAGATCATTCTGCTTGAGATGCCAAAGGCAAAGAACGGGAAGAACAACTCTGAGATGGTTCTATTCCATGAAGGAAGCTGTAGCTTTGACCACACTAGAACTGAGTAGGGCTGTGAAGCTCAGGGCAATGTGGAGGCTTTCATTCATGCACTCCCCATTATTTGCAGAAGACTTGAGGGGATGTAGCAACAACAGCAAGCAAAGCGAGTATTGTTTTCCTGATTGCTGTGTGAAAGCTGAACAGTGAAGAAAGCTGACAAGATGTGCTTATAGCATGATCCTGGAGGAGAGCTTGGAAATACCCTGAACCAACAGAATGATGAGCAAAAGGGTACTAGATCAAATCTAGTCAGAACTTTCCCTGAGAGCAAACATGAAAAAACTAAGGCTATTGTACTTTGGACATATCGTGAGATGGGACGACTCCCTGGAGAAGGCCACTGTGCCCAGAAAAGTCAAAGACAGGAAAATGAGGAAGACCAAGTATGAGATGGGTGAATTCCATCAAGAAAGCCACAGCCTTGACAAGAGCTGAGCGGGGCTGTCACTGACGGCATTTTGTAGTGTTCTCATCCCTAGGGTCACCATGAGTTGGAGATGACTTGATGGTACATAACAACAACCACAACAGCAATCTGGACAGAATGTAATGCTGTCAAATCACAAGTCTCTAACAAAATGCTTATTACCACAAATTTCCAGAGAGATTCTACGTGTCTTTTACCATTTCCTCTTAATGGTAATGTGTGGAGGGAGATCTGTTTGGCATACAATTAAGAAACCCCTGATATCAGGAGAACTCTGGAAGATTATGAATATGTCCTTGGGCATGGTACGCAGCCAACAGACCTGGAACCCACAGGTTGGCTTTCTTGGGTTTTTATTCACTCACTGCCAAAATGTAAGAAGCAGAACTTGTGCGGTTTGTGGGGTGGGCCCTCCGGAGCTGTGGAGTCTTGGGGAGTGTCTGAGCCCCTTGAGATCTGCGGGTGAGGCCCTTCTCCGGGAACCCTCTATGAAAGAAATTAGGAGGGTAGGTACTCGGAGGAGGGCTTTCTCTGCAGTGGCGCCCAATCTATGGAATGCGCTCCTCAGAGAGGTCCGCCTGGCACCGTCGTTATTTGTTTTTCGGTGCCAGCTGAAGACCTTTTTATTTAAATGTCATTTTAATTGTTAACAATATTTGCTAATTTATCTGGCCAGGGCGACTTCTTTTATATTGTTATTTATTTTATATTGTCAGTTTTATATTGTTATTTTGTATTTTATTGTATTGTATTCTATGTTGTGAGCCGCCCCGAGGCTTCGGCAAGGGGCGGCATAGAAATGTTTTGATAAATAAATAAATAAATAAAAATAGCACTGAATCCAGCCCTGACTAGTGTCTTTCTCCAGAGTCATTTTTAAGGTGCTAGCCTGAACACCCAATGATTGGCATTGCTCTTCCCCAACACACACCAGAAGATGAACTTCTCCAGTAGGCAGATGCACCCTGGAGTCAGAGGTTAGCCAAATCAGTGTTCTGCTCTCATTGCTGCGCAGCTGTCCCCCATCCCATTTCATACCTGTGGGGTTTTGTAGATGCCCAACATGGCTGAAATCAAAGTGGAGAGGTCCGATTCGGTTCCTTCCAGAATGGCCAGCAGGTTCGTCTTTCTACCACAGCTGTAATTAGGAAGGTGTGTTTCCCCACCTGAAAGCAACTGCAGCATGGCATAGGAGGTGGTTCTCCCATCATAGTAGGACTTATACAGGTCGTACCCCAGACTCAGGTTGCGTAAGAGCTCTGGATTCTGGTTGATGTCCTGAACGGCAAACAGGAAGGACAGCACATGCCAGTACCGGGTCTCTCGCAAACTGCAGAACAACATAGTAAATCATGACAAGCAAATGTCACTTCCTTTCTTCTATCAACCTGGAGCCCTTTTCAGAAAACCAAAAGTGATGATCAGTACACCTCATGATTGATGTATCAGGCATTATGCATCTTTAACACTCATCTTCCATATGGCCACATTTTGCCCTGCACTTGGAGGCCCAAATTCAGCAGGCTGAGTTTTGCTTTCACTCACTGTATTTCCTTTACTTTTGAAAAGGAAAATATATAATCACAGTATTGACCAGTCTCACCATGGTGTATCGGAGTATGTTTTCATGCAAGTCAACCCATATGAACAAAAGGTATGGAATGCTTCACTATTGGACATCATGAATTCATGTCAAGAATCAGGACACTAAAATCCAAGGGAGGACTTTAGAACATAAGAGCAGCCCTGTTGGATCTGGCCAAAGGTCCACCTGACTCAGCTTTCCATGCCCATGGTGGCAGACCAGCTGCCCACAGGATCGCTGATGCAGGATGAATGCAGGACCTCCTCTTGACCAAGCACCTTGGCCACTGTGGTATGCAGGCAAGCCACACTGGTCAAGGATGACATGTATGGCGAGTGAGGTGAAAAGCTTTGGATAGCCTCCTGCCTCAGGAATCTGTCGAATCTCTTCCCAAAGCCATCCAGATCATGACCATCACCACTTCCCATGGCAGCAAATTCCACAGTTCAACTCTATGCTGTGTGAAGAAGACCTTCCTCTGATCTGTCCTAAACCTCATACCCATCAGCTTCATGGATGGCTCCAGGTTGGAGTGTTATAGGAGAGGAAGAAAAATCTCTCTCCGCATCCCACTTCCACTTTCTCCACACTGTGCATTATTTTAATCTTAATCTAACTTAGACTTGATGGCACATCACAGCAATGCAAAGAGCCCCTAATCATGCCACCTTACATGACCCTAGTGAATCTTCTTTTTCACCAAATTCCAGGCAATCCTTCAATATTCCCATCCCAGGCAGAGTAGGCAGAGTGGAATCCTGGGGTAGCTGTGGGGACCAGGAGAAATGGGATGTGATGTGCAGGGTGAGAAGCATTGCATGATTGCTACTTACCTATCCACCCGGGTTAAAGGGGATACCGAAAAGCGATATGGTTGGAGAGACTTAAAATATTGTGAGGACAGGACCCCAGCAATGAGGTAGTCTCCTGGGCGGTAGTAATTGACTCCCCTGTTTGGACTTGGAGTCACATTCACAGGGTATTGTACCTTTTCCACTTCACAGGCTGCCTGAGGGAGCAGCAGCAGCAGCAGCACTGGGGGCAAGGAGGACATGGTGTTTCTGCCCTCACAATGCCTCCCCTTTCCTCCAGGCAAGCCAACCAGGCATGCCTGGCAAGTGGAGGCTGCAGGGTCCTCCTATGTCCTTGGAACTCAGAGCCCAAACAGAGCCCCACTCTACTGCTGCACAGACATGAGCAAAGTTTGCAGCTGAGCTCCTGGTGGGGCAGGAGCATTCAATGCATGAGGGTTTTCATGCAAAAAGCAAGGAGCAACTTTGTGCTTTCCTCCATCTGCCAATTAGGGGCCCTCGGGGACACCAGGCCCGCCTGGGCAAGCCTCAGACTGAATTGCTCTCTACGAGTGAGCAGGGCTCAGGGGCACAGCTGGAGGAAAGCAGGATGTTTGGATCATACTTACAAGTGTCTGTTTTCTGAGGGGGGATCGGGAGGGAGGAAAGCAAGCTTGGCCAGACCTTGACTGGAGAATCAAGCCAAGATAGATTCAACAGAAGCCAAGCAGAAGAAAAAAGTTGGGAAACATTGAAGACACTGGAAATTTAAGCCTTCCATCATGCGTAGAACATGCATTTTCCCCATTCAGTCCCAGTAACATGGTGTAATCCACATATCTTCAATGCTTGATGTCTCTTCCACCAGTTTAAAGGTCTGCTTCCACTGTTCCAAACCAGTTTCCCTTCTGAGATGTTTCCCATACACACTGAGGAAGTGGGAAGATAAATTACACCCTTGGTGCTGCTTTTAACTTTAGGGGATGGTGGGCTGATGAGGAGGCGGCATGGACCCTGTCACTTGGGGTCCTGTTTCAAACCCATCATGGAGCCTTGAAAACATCATAATAAAGAGCTTTTTCTTGCTGGTAATTTAAACCAAAGTGCATCATCCTGTCCCTGCTCAGAGACCCCTGAAAAGCAACAGGCCATTGTGCCCCCCCTCCCAAATTCTGACTACATTCTTGTAGCTGAGCGATTCTATTCCTTCTGCACACCCAAATTCGACACAGAGTCTGCGGCAATCAGAAATCAAACCTATCCATAGCAATGAGGATCAGATACCATGCCTGGTTTTCCAGCTGAGATGCTCTCTTGTACTCAGAGCCTGCCTAAGTGGTAAGATAAGAGAGCCCCTCAAGCAAAGAGGCAGAAAGCATGGCCATGCCGGCCAAGGGACTCTGGGGCTCTCACTGGCCTGCTCCACATTCATGCTATCAATGGAGGCCAGAGGTGCTTGCAAGCAAACGACACTTCCATTCCTGTGGAATTAGCAGCAGCACTTGGAAAGACCCTGAAGTCTGCTGCATGCCACCCACTCAGCCTTGTCTTCTCAAGAGAAAGGAAAGCTGAGTGGCTGCACCCCACAGCAGCCAGAGCAGAAAGGTTTGTGGGAAGGGCAGTGTTGGAAAGGACCCGCTCTGTAGTTTCACCACAAGGAGGAAGGAGAACCAAGAGGGTACAGCAAGATTTGCACAACCTCTGGGCATCCACACTTGACTGTGCCCACTCCAAATCCCCATTTTCATCAGGAACAGAATTAAAGCAAAGAATCCCTCTGTTATGAAATGTCTGTGAAATCTGGCTTCTGGTTTGTGCAGAAATGCCTGGGTCACTAATGTTGCATTTGCATAACTTGCAGGGGTCATTCAAGGTCATTCATGATGTCCCTTTGGCAAACTGAGTAGGTGTCAGAGTTGGAGACATGGCAGCTAGAACAACAGGAATGGGCACCAGATCCCGGGCAACCCATCAATGTCTAAACATTAAGCATGCTACAGTTCAACACTACAAAGTCACCAGTGGAAAGAGTACAGACACAAGGCAAGCACAGTCCAGGAAACTATGATGGAGTCAGGACAGGCCAAAGGTCAGAAATAGGTGAAGCAAGGCAACAGGAGGAGATTCCTGGATGCCAAGGTGGGACCAGGAGCCAGGAAAGGACAGGTATGATACCAACCAGCACAACAACAACTCAAAAGACGTTCACAACAAGGCAGCTTCCAGAGGGAAGAGTCAGTTCCTGAATAGCTCATCCCCAGGGATTGCAGCTGGTGCTAATTGGACCTATGGTAGACTGAGGGACTAATCCTGAAACTACCAGGGCTCCCTGATCCGGCCAGCATGGAGCCCAGATGCTCCTTAGAATGGGCCTTCAGACCACAAGAAACAGACTGTGTAGTTGAGAAACAACCTGAGACCTGATGAATTCAATTTCTGGGAATATGCAGGGAACGGATAAGGAAACAGATGATTGCTTGAACATTCATCTGCAGGGGAAGATGGTTGGGGCTGATGGCTTAGAACACATCCAAGCAGTACCCAAATTCCTTTCCTCCTTCCTGCGGCAGTTCATCTAGATGCTAGAAATTAAATGGCCACCTGGAGGAAATTCAGGACACAAGGCACAGTGTGACAAAGATTGTTGCACCATTGCACCAGGCACACAGGCATGCCTCGAGGGCCATGCTACCAAGTAGCGATGTATGCCTCAGCAGCCATGCTACTGAGCCCAAAGAATATGATCAGATGCCCTGTTTGATCTTGAACATTATATTCTCCTTCGTATTTAGATCAGGCTTCAGCACTACAATGTAGCACCTGGGGATGAAGATGCAGCCTAGCAGCCCAGCACTGGAGGCCAAGATGGAGAAGACCTGCATGGCCACCATGTACTTCCCCTTGGTGCTCAGGTAGGAGGGCACAAAGGATACCCAGACACTGCAGGAGACCAGCATGCTGAAGGTGATCAGCTTATCCTCGTTGAAGGCTCCAGGCAGCTTCCTGGCCAGGAAAGCCACCAAGAAACAGACAGCAGCCAGGAAGCCCTTGTAGCCAAGGACCGTGTAGAAAAATGCCGCAGATCCTTCGTTACACTGCAGGAAGATGTGTCCAGGCTGGGACTCTGGTTCTATGTCCCAGTTGTAAGGGAATACTGAAAGAAGAAGGGGCATGGGCAGGGGAAGGCAGAGTGAGACCAAATAAAAGATGGATTGATTCCCTCAAGGAAGCCACAGCCGGGAATTTACAGGATTTGAGCAGGGCTGTCAGGGTCAGGAGGCTTTGGAGTCATTCACAGTGACATCATAAGTTGGAGGCAACTTGATTGTATGTAACAACAATTATCCTGCAAGGTATTCTAAGCTAATGGGCAGGAAGTGATATTGGGAAAATTCATATAAATCCTGGGAGTAAATGTGGCTTATATGTGCCTTTGTGCTACAAAATTATACTATTCTTACAAAGAAGCAGAATTTCCAGTCAGGTTACTTTTTAGTGTTGCTTTTCCATTATGAAGGTGGATTGCTTAGCTGGACTGAGAAGGTGCTGGAGGCTAAGATTATCAGTGGGGAAATACCAGTGTTCAGGCCACTGAGACAAAGACTTTAGTTTGTTTCTGAAGGGACCATTTAATCATCCAGCTCAACGGAGGCAAACCCGGACTGGAGTTGCCAAACCAGGTTTCCTGAATGGTTCCTCCATCAGACACAAAGCATGTTTAAGCGGACACACCAGCTGCCCTGAACGTCAAGAATTTGCTAGACTTACCTATCAATACTGCAATTGGTAATGTTTTCCATACTATTGTTCCCAGTATTTCTTATCAGTTTTGAACATTATGTCGTGCCTAAAGACATCAAGATGCTATTGTACCAACACTATCTGGAAACTTAACCCTCTGTATTGGTGCATGTGACTAGCAAGTTACAAAATGTGTCTATGCATGATCTGTGATTTTGTAGTTGCCTCTACCAGTAATACATTATCATTTTTGACTGCAGGTACTGGGGCACTGGTCCCTATATGCCCTCACACCCCTTAAGATCAATGGGGGAGGCCTTGCTCCGTAACAGTTTTTTAGTTTAGTTCATAATGTTCAATTTTAGATATTTAATAATTGTAGTTTTAATATTGTATTTCATAATTTTATATAAGCTATTCTGAGTGCATCTGTGGAAAGACAGAATTTAAATGCTGTAATAAATAAATAAAGCAAGCCACAGAGGTTCAAAGGTTAGATCTCCCCCACATATCTGAGTGTTCATTCCTTGCAAATTGAATTTTGAGATTCTGTCAGTGGCTATTTATTGATTTGTTTTTTAAATCATGCCCAACCTTGGAGGACGATTGCCTAGCAACAGTGACACATGCATTGGTTACTTCCTGGTTGAATTTGTGTAATGTGCTCTATGTGGGGTTTCCCCTTGAAGACAGTCCGGATACTTCAGTTGGTGCAAAACAGAGCAGCAAGGTTGCTGACGGGGACTGGGCATTATTCTCATATAACCCCAGTCCTCTACCAGCTTCCCTGGCTTCCCATTGAAGTCTGGGCTCAATTCAAGGTGCTGGTTATTACCTATAAAGCCCTTAATGGCTTAGGACCTGGATACCTAAAGGAACGCTTTCTTACGTATTTGCCCTCCCACCCCCTGAGATCGGCAACAGAAGCCCTCCTCCGGAAACCCTCCATGAAAGATATTAGGAGGCAAAGTACCCGGAGGAGGGCTTTCTCTGCGATGGTGCCTTGCCTATGGAATGCGCTCCCCAGAGAGGTCTGCCTGGCACCGTCGTTATTTGTTTTTCAGTGCCAGGTTATGACCTTTTTATTTCAACAATATTTTAATAACTTTTAATATTGGTTTAATAAGTTTTTAATCTGCAGCCAGGGTGGCTCTAAAATTCATTTGTATTATGTTTTATACAATTTTTTATTTATTTATGTAAGCCATCCTGAGGCCTTCACAACAGAACTGCATTTATATACTCTAAATAAATAAATAAACCTTCCATCATGAAGTGGCACTGAAGGGAATCTTGTAAAGTTTCAACCTACTAAGTTTGTCTCAAGGGTTGGGGTTAGTGTTGGGGTTCGGGTTGCAGTTAGGGTTAGGGTTAGGGTTAGAGAAATGGTTGTCAAAAGGGGATCCTGGAACAGGGCAGGGAGGTACTCTGAACTATAGAAAATGGGCATAGTTCCATTTTCATGTCTTTTATTTGCACAGGGACTCCCTGTTTGCTTGTCACAGAATGGCAGCATGATGCAGAAGTTTTTCTGAGTAAAACGGATACAGGCCGACATCTGCAAGTGTGGCATCATGGTTAGAGTGGCTGGGACTGAAGAGGCTCAGGTTCTAGTCCACACTTGGCCAGGAAGCTCACTGGGTGACTTTGGGTCATCCACTGCCTTTCAGCCTAACCCACATCACAGTTCAAGGCAAAGTGGTGAAGAAGACATCCACATAGGCTTCCTTTCATTCCTTGCAAATGGGTAAAAAGATTGCATATGGAAACAAGCTTGTGTATGTGTGTGTATCTGTGACTGTGCCAGCAAGTGATTTATTTATTTTATTTGTTATATATCGATCTCACCTTTCCCTGTGGAACTCAAGAAGGAGAGAGGAAAATTATCTTTACCATATTTTCCTAAAGGTTACAAACATGAACGCCTTCACTTAAATTTTTTTGTACTGGCACAAGAGAGACATGATCTGGGGAATGTGAAAACCAGAGTAATAAAACATTATGGATGAAGAACAAATAAAAGAATAGGGAGAATCAAAAGAAGTCAATGGAGGTCAACTCGCCTGTTTCCCAGGGGAACTCCCTTTCCTCTGAGGACACTCACCCTCCTGATTAGATATGGTCCCTCCCACACATGGAGTGCAAGCGTAGCAGCATGGGGGTTCCCCCTCCTGGACCACCTTGGTGTATCCCTGGCGGCAGCTCTCTGTGCACCTTGAACGAGTCTCGACCTAACAAGGCAGCAAAGGAGGACTGGGGAACACATAGGAGTCTTGCATCTCTCTGGCCAGCCCCACTTCTCATCTAAGGAGCCCCAAGACCTCCAAACCTCCTTCCTGATCTCTCCTCACATTTGGAGTCAATTCACACATGTTGTACTCTTGCTCCCAATGGGAGTGTGTTAGCTCACTGGAAGACAAGGATGGCAATATGGAGTGGGTTGAGTGGGAAGCTAGATTGTTGTTGCTGTTTTACTTTTTTTGAACCATTCTTTTTATGTATAATCAAGCCATCTCCAACTTATGGTGATGATGGACCTGTTAGCTGTTCTAAACTCAAGACTAAGGCATCCTTTATGGAGTCAATCCATATCATATTTGGTCTTCCAATTCATCAACCTTCAACTTTCCCTGGCAGGATTATATTCTCCAGGCAGTCTTTCCTTCTCATGACATGCCCCACTTATCACAGCCTCAGTTTTGGCCTCTTTGCTTCTAGGGATAGCTCTGCATTGATTTGATCTTGGACCCACTTGCTTGTCCTTCAGTCCAGGCCAATGGCAAAGCTCTCCTCCAGCTCCATGTTTTGAACACCTCCATTTTCTTCCTATACACATTCTTCACTGCCCAGCTTTCACTCCTACACATTATGACAGGGCATATGATAGTTTGGGTGATCCTGATATCGGTCATACACAGAGCTTAACTCTTGTAACAGGCCTGTAATCTGATATAAATCATTTTTCCTACCTCAATAAAATGCCTGGGCCATGCAATGACTTCTGGGTTAATGGTGAGCTTGGTATCTGGAGCGGTCTGTCGTGTCACACTCCCAATATTCACTCTCCCCTTAGTACCATTGGGAAACAGCACCCAATTCACAATATCAAAGTCAGCTTCCAGATGCCTCTTCTCATCCATATACAGTCCACTCATGGAAGTATTAGAAAACTGGACTTCTCCTAAGGAAGAGTGGAGCTAGAACAGCAGGGAACACAATTGGCATTTCAAAATCAGGAAATGGTCTCAACATTTATTTTCTCCACTGCCCATCCATTCAGGGTTCATTGCACTGAAATCTTGATCTTAACTGAGCACTTGAAAATCATCCTATGCTCAAATAGAAGATGGATCAAAAGGAATCTAGGAAAGCAGCAATTTCATTGCTCCCCAAAATTACTCATGCACCCAGATTCCCATACTTTTTCAGATCCTGGTGCTTGAGAAGTACTGAGACCTCCAATGCTCATGGAGAATGTGCATACCAAAAATATCCTGCTTCTCAGTGGTTTTAAACATATGTTTGGTTCTGGGTTCAAGTCCATCACTTCCTGAATCCACTCACTGGACAAGATGCAAATGCAGAAGCTGGACAGAGATGAGTCATCAGAGTGCTGTCCCTCTTCTTCCAAAACTCAATGACCATGGCCAAAGGCTTGTTATGGATAGGGAACAAAAACGGAGGGAAAGTGATCTACCCTCGGAACCCCACAGGAAGTCAAAGAATGAAATGCAAGTTATGGAAGCATGTTGCAGGTTTGGGAAGCCCGAGTGCCCAGTCCCCCCAATCCCAATGTAGAAGGTCCACAAAAAGGGTAGGTTTAATGGGATCAAAAGCAAATGGGAAAATCAGAAGAATAAGAGGGTCATGGAAATTCAAGATGAGCCCTGCTGGATCAAATCTGGCACCGAATTGACACAGTGGTGAATCAGCTGCCAATAGAAACCAAGAAGCAGGAAAGCACCTTCCCTTCCATGCACCTCAGCAACTGGTGTGCACAGGCATATCTCACCTTCCCTTGGTCTGTTTTGATGAGGTTCATCCACGAAGGTGACCAAGCCACATATGTACAGCAGACATCCAGATATCTGTATTGGCAACTGCCCCACCCCTCACCTTCTTCAAATCATTAACCCAAAAGGGGGCTTAGCAACTGAGCAGCACTTACCCCAACCCAGAGCATCCAGAGACGGTTTCAGAAGGAGTGGTCCCACCAGAGCTTTCTTGAGAACAACCGTCTCACATCAGAACACATTGATTGCACTTCCCACCACCCAATTCTGCCTCCCCCCTTTTCCCCACAGGTAACTTTGATTAGCAAGGGTGAAGAGAACCCACAGTCAAATTGTTACTATAGCTCTGTGAGCTTGCCTGCTTCATCTGCCCACAAGAACTGAAAGTGATCCCACTCGATCTTCTATGACAGGACCATTGAATTCACCGCACAGTCAAACAATCTATCATTATGTGCATTGCACATAACTGGTTTTTAGCAGCCCTTGGGCTCCTTTTCTAAGGAGCTTCGGCAACTATCTAGGGAATTCATGCCACCCAAAGCATTTGTTCTGTTTGCTGCCTGCACCACCATGCAGCAAGAGTGTCTATGCACTCATGTTGGATTCTCTAAACCAGGAGTCTTTCCTCATTTGTGGGGGAGTTCCAAAGGGAGATGGAATACCTGCCAGGGCTGCCACCATCGATGCCCCAGTCGCTCTTCCTCATGCACCATCAATGCTCTTTTGCAGAGAGATGAATATGCTACATTTAAGGCATGGGCCGCAGCTTGGACACTGTCCCAAGTAATGTAGCTGTCTTGAGACAGGGCTCTTTCCACCTCCTCCTGGGGCAGAAGCTCCAGGGGCTCCTTCTCAGTGCATCTTCTCCACATTTTCATGGACAAAGCGTGCTTTGAAGTGAAACAGTTGAAGATTCCATTCCAAAAAATTGTCAGATTGGATGAAACTGGCTCATAGTAATCATTTTTTGTCCTGTTTTTCATCTTTGTGATAAAGGACAAGGAACCATGGAGGAAATGAAAATAGGAAGCCTCATATGACAAGCTCATGTTGATGTCCTGAAAAGCTGTTGTGATCCAGACTTTTGCCCCCACTTGTTCCTTTCCAAGCATTCTTTGCATCATGGCAATTGGGAAACAGCCATAGGAAGAGTCTGCATAGGAAACAACAACATTGATTCGTTTCCATGCAACCAAGAGTTTACTCTGGGACAAAAAGGGTATAACAGTTCAAGGTAGTCTTTTTGTGAAGGCAACACAGATTCCACTGCTGATCATCGGAGGGGTCAAGGCATTCATGAACCTCTCTCCATTGTCTGTGTCTGGAGAAAAGAGACCAATCCACGTCCACTCGAAGAAGAGGAGCAATTGGATGATCCCAGGGAACTGGGATTCTTCTGTCGGGGCCATCCGGTCCACAAAAGGGAACCGAGCTCTATCATTAAAAACATCACCCACTACACCATAACTGATCTAATGAAGAAAGGAAGAGAGTGCTTTCTTCATTAGTATTGCTGGGGTTTGTTGTTGTTGTTGTTTGTCAGTTTGTTTGCAGATTAAGGACACACAAGAAACGGGAAGCCATGAAGGGGCAACAGGGCTGTGTCTTTAGCTGAAAAACATGGCAAGTCATATATCCAGGGTGGCATCATTGCCCAGACCTGGGTTGCTAGAGAAACTTCAAGGAAGATACTTCATGTCTCTTAGCCTCCCATCCTTTTAGTACTAATTTGTGCAGGGTGATGTGTTTGGCAGACAATTAACAAACCTCTGAAATCAGGGGAACACTGGAAGATAAGGAAAATGCCCTTGAACAAGGTACGCAGCCAACAAACCTGGGAGCCACATCTTGACTTTCTTTGGTTTCCATTCATTCACTGCTGTAATGAACAAGATGCAGAACATGTGCAGATTTGAGGATGTGACCCCATTAACTGTGGAGTCCTGGGGAGTGTCTGCACACACCTAGCACTGACACTAGACCTGACTTGGAACTTTCTCCAGACTCATTTTTAAGAAGTTGGCTTCAAAGCCCAATTATCAGTTTTGTTCATCACCAGAAGATGAGCTTCCCCTTTAGGTAGATGCACCCTGGAGTTGAAGGTTTGCCAAATCAGTGTTCAGCTCCCATTGCTGCACAGCTGTCCCCCATCCCCATTCATACCTGTGCTGTTTTGTAGATGCCTGACATGGATGAAATCAGTGTGGAGAGGTCCAATTCGGTCCCTTAGAGAACTGCCAGCAGGTTCATCTTGCTCCTGCAGCTGTAATTGGGAATCTGAGTTTCCCCACTTGCAAGCAGCTGCAGCATTGCATAGGAGGTGGCTTTCCCATCAAAGTAGGATTGATAGATGTTGTAGCCCAGGGTGATGTTGTACAAGAACTCTGGATTCTGGTTGATCTCTTGGGTAGTAAAAAGGTAGGCCAGTATGTGCCAGTACCTTTTACCAAACAAACTGCAGAACATTGAAGAAAAAGAAGAAATGATGCATTGCACCTCCATTCTCAATCCCTTTCTTGTATGCACCTAAATTCCTTGTCACACAATTGAAATCTCAGAAGTGCTGATCATCAATCTCCACATGATGGTCTGAATATTTGTATGGTCCAAAAAACATATCCTTGTTGCAAGGTAATTAATTTTCTGGGGCAAAGTATATCATCTAGCTTCTCTCTTGCCTAAGAGAGCCACCTGTTTCCAAACAGACACTGTACAGAAAGAGAGGGGTAGCATGAAAGTCCCTTGAGGTGAAATGAATGAAATAAGCCAGTCTTGTCAGTCCATGAGAAGTCGTCTGAAATGTTGAACTCCTATGGATAAGCTATTTCACCCCATGTTGATCCCAATATTTGCACAGGTCATCCTCAGACAGGTGTGTTCTGCACTGCGGGATTTCAGCTTTGTCTGATGAATCATCACAACCATGGGTCACCACCCAATAATTTCTGCTTATAATGGGTGCCAGAGTCACACTTCCCACCTTTACCATAGTGTCATGACTGTGTTCCTATAGCTACACTGAAGTTGGAGGGAGAAGCTGTGTCCCCGCATTTGATTCAGACCACCAAGAAGAACCCATCACAGCTGCAGCCTGGTTTTAGCACAGGGTTTAAAAACACAGATTCTGTTTTTGCTTTGAGTTAAAACT
>NW_025335624.1:40484-46978 GCF_004798865.1 Varanus komodoensis | reverse complement strand
CCTTCATTTAACGAAACTCCTATCTCTCCCTCAAATAGTATGGTGGGCCAAAGTAAGGAGAACACTTTACAAGGGATGACCAAAGTGCAAGAACAGATGGACACGCTCCAGGAAATGAGGGCTACTGGGGCACTGATATGCATGCAGGGAATCTTCACTACTCACGTGACAACTCTGGTTAAAGGGGACTCAGAAAAATGGTAGGGCTCTTGACACTTGAAGTACTGTGAGGATAGGATTGCACTGATGAAGTAGTCCCCTGTCCGGTAATAATAGGATCCTCCCAACTGATATTTGTCCAGTTTCCTGGAACATTTTGTCTTCTACATCTCACTGGCTGCAAAAGGAAGTAGCAGCAGAAGGAGCAGGTGCACCGAAAACATTCAGGGTCCGTGCACTCCTTGCTACTCCTCCTTCCATTTCTCCCCCATAAGCAGGAAAATCCTGCAGGATTGAGGTTGCAGTGTCCTTAGAAATACACCTTCTGCGCCAAAGGTTATGATGGGGCAGCTGTACTTAATTGCAAGAAGGGCCATTTCAGCCTGCCCTAAAGCTTAGCCAAAGTTCTCTGAAGCAGGGGACCTACTTTTCCCCCCTAGTTTTTCCAGCATGATGCAAGAAGTTTCCAGGGGTTGCCCTTGAATCTGTTGTGCAGTTTATCTGTCTCAAAGGCAACAAAAACTCTTGAGCTTTGTCAGGAATCAGAATTGATCACCATGTTTTGATACTTATACGGGGAAGCTAATTATTTTCATGGACTCATGCAGTGGCTCAAGTACAGGTGCAGGGCGAGCTCTGCAAGAGGGGAGCACTGAGGTTGGCTGGCATTTAGTAGAGAAAAATCAGTAAAAGGAGCAGGAGAAAGCAAATTCTTCAGGATGCACCCCAGTGTTTGGGAACATGAGAACCATGAATTGGCTGATTGGATCGCAAGTCCCTTCAGCCCTAGCAAGTACAGTACATGGTGAGGGGCGAGACAAATTGTAGGGCACCCATCTGTGAAGGGCCACACCTTTTCCATCCATAATGGATATGAATGTTCACACCACTTGGAGTAGGTTCCCACAACTTCCTGACCCTTCCACTTTCAGCTCTGTTGTTTGGTGAGCCAGGATTAGGGTTTTCAAAGAGCAAAGGGTAGCAGCCAATGATTTTTATCTCCACCTATTAGTAGGACCAGCCTGCTCATCTATGTTGTGTGTGATCTCTTTTGGGAGGAAGCAAATCATGTTCTGTTTTCTACCTACACCATCATTGAATGACATCAGCACCTGCCATCCAAGGGCTTTTCCCAGGGCCATCAAACCCCCCCAATGCCTGCTTGGAACCTTTCTGATATTTTCCTGACTTGATCATCTGTGCTGTGGCCCGTTTTATTGTCCCACCTTGTTCCCTCTCCACCATTCTCTGAAGCCCACAGGGGAATTATATTGGCCAGGTAGTCAACTCTGCTTGGAGTCTACAACTGCAGCCAGGAAAGGCCACCAGAGCCCAGTGTGGCATGAGGGAGCCCATGAGAGGACCTGTCCGCCACCTTGGACTGTAACCAGCCATGCCCTGTCCTGACAGATCTTTGCAGAAGGCCTCCAAAACCAAGGATCCCAAATATCAGTTCTGGAATGCTGGACCATTTCAAGGAGCCATGGGTGATGTAATTCCAAGTGATCCCCCGCTCTGTCCAGACTCCTCACATGCCCTTAGTCTATGGTCACAACAGAAGAGCAGGAGGGCTGCCATGGAGATGGGATGAGCTGATCCTGATTGTGATGTCAGGAGGAAAGCAAAAAGTCCACTCTTTTGAGTTTGCATTGCTGGTGTTAGCAACCCTCTTCTCCCAGGTTCCTAACAAGGGAGGAAGGGAACATATCTCTTGGTCATGAGGGCACAGGGGCAGGAATAACAGGAACTCGGTAACAGTGCCAGACTCTAGTACAGGGATCCCCAACTTGGGGTACATACACACCCTGTGGTACAAACCAGGAAATTTAGGGCTTCATAAAAAAAGGAATAATGGCAAGATAAGCCAGGTCAAATGCTGTGCAATTGATGGAATATATTATGACGACTGGTGGAACTTACTGTTTTCATCATTTAATCACGAGAAAAGCCCCAGTCCCTCACTTTGCCATTTGGGTGAATGCTGGTGTATCCAAAGTGCTGCAAACACACCAATCCTGTGCACATGCCCTACGAGACTCAGCTTTCACTCACCTCCACTTCACCAACATTCAAGAACTGCTGAATTTCTGCTAGTGTATATTTCTTTACAGTTACAACATATCAACTTGAAAGAACATCAATATATTAATTGGGAAACTTTTGCAGATGTGTTTATGGAAATGGGCTACCAAGGGGTATGTAAGTGAAAAAGTTGGGAATAAGCATTCCAGGAGTTTCATTGTGCTGTAACAAGGTTAGAAACCCAACTGGACAGAATTGCTCCAGTGCTGAATTACATCAAAAACAGGCTACTATTATTTATCAACAATACTATTTATTTGTCCTTCTCCTTGCACTGAAGGCTGTGCTGAATCTATCATTCCACCAGGACATTTCAGGAAAGCAAAAGGCCCTGGATACATACTATATTTTCCCCAACCAGAAGCTGTGATCTTGACCCAGCCCTCTGCGGATCAGATTTCTAACACATCTCCAGTACTAAGGATCAGATGGCATGCTTGGTTTTCATCATGAGGTGCTCCCTTCTGTTCAGATCAGGCCTCAGGACAATGATGTAGCACTTGGGGATGAAAATGCAGCCCAGCAGCCCAGCACTGGAGGCCAAGATGGAGAAGACCTGCACAGCCACCATGTACTTCCCCCTGGTGCTCAGGTAGGTGGGCACGAAGGACACCCAGACGCTGCAGAAGACCAGCATGCTGAAGGTGATCAGCTTGGCCTCATTGAAGGCCCCAGGCAGCTTCCTGGCATGGAAGGCCACCGTGAAGCAGAATGCAGCCAGGAAGCCCATGTAGCCAAATGCAGAGTAGAACATGATGATAGACCCTTCATTGCATTGTAGGATGATGTGTCCAGGCTGGGAGAACATGTCAGAGTCAGGATAAGGTGGAGCCATGGCCAGCCAGCTGGAACAGATGGCCAGCTGGACACTGGAAGAGGAAATGACAATGGAGTTGGCCAAGCTCTTTCCCAGCCACCTTCTGACTTTGTTCCCTGGCTTGGTGGCCAGGAAGGCCAGCACCACAGTGATGGTTTTGGCCAACACACTTGAGGTGGCAACTGAGAAGATGATGCTGAAGGCCGTTTGTCGGAGAAGACATGTCACAACCTTTGGCTCTCCGATGAACAGGAAGGAGGACAAGAAGGAAAGCAGAAGGGAGACCAGGAGAACATAGGAGATACCCCGGTTATTCGATATGACTACTGGGGTGTGTAGGAATTTAACAAAGATGCCTAGAATGAAACTTGTTATTAGGGAGAAGAAGAGGGTCAAGGAAGCCAGAATGATGCCCAGGGTGTCCTGATAGGACAGATAAGTTATATCCTTGGGTAAACATTGAGTTCTGTCCTTGTTTGGATGCTGATCTTCTGGACACTTGGTACAATGTTCTGCATCTAAAATGAAAGAGAGATAGAATTCAACACAAGTAAGATCAATCCTACATCCCAAACAACCAGCTAGGATGCTTTTATGAACATCCCAAACACAGTATAGGAATTGCATAAATAATACATGGCTTACTCCCAGAAAACCATGGGATAATATAAGGAAAGCCAAACATAACTAGAATAAAACAAACAGGGACATCATCAAAATGTGGGAGAACTGATAAAAACAATTGTATTCCACTTCCACAAATGCCTGGAGGAAGAGAAAAAACTTCACCTGGCACCTGAGAAGCATTACAGTTGTTAAGCCTTCCTGCAAACCGTTTCCATTAGTGGGTCAGTGGAGTCAACATGCTTAGAACTGCAGAAGGCACAAAAGAAACCTTCTAACTGAAGACTGAGAAGACTGAGGGGGGACCTGATATCCTTCTATAAGTACCTGAAAGGCTGTCACAAAGAGGAAGGTCAAGATCTCTCCTTGCTGATGCCGGAGTGTGAGACATGGAATGCTCAATTCAAGTTGCGACAACCCAGATTCAGGCTAGACATCAGGAAAAGCTTCCTCACTGTCAGAGCAATTCAACAGGAGAACCAGCTGCCTAGAGAAGTGGTGGGCTCTCCCACACTAGAGGTATTCAGAAATAAACTCAACAGCCATCTGAGTGGGTTGGTGTAAATTGTTGTCCTGCAATAGCAGGGGGTAGGACCTGATGGCCTTCATGGCCCCTTCCAAATCTTTTATTCTATGATTCCATGATTTACAAGCTGGCATTCTGGCCAAAATCCCAGGCCAGGATATTGGTTTCCTTCCTCAGGGAGCACCCTGTTCTCCGGGTCACCCACCTTCCTGAGCAGAGATGGTCCCTTCTGGGCATGGAGTGCAAGTGTAGCAGCATGGGAGCTCCCCCTCCTGGACCTGCTTGGCATATCCAGGGCAACATCTCTGAACACACCTGGAAACAGGCACCACCTGGCAGCCAAGGGAAGTATCATCCAGGGAAAATATGTTAGTACCATTTCTGTTTAAGGAAAAGACAGAGTTTGAAAAGAGCATATGAGATTTTGAGTCACAGTGACTTCAAATGATTGCCGTGCTGTTGTCCTTTCAGGGAAGTAGTGAGGACACCTGATGGCATGGCAGGAAAAGCTCTTCAGGCTGGTTTTGTGTGTGTCAGCTGGTATGTCTCACCTTTTCAACATAAGCAGATTCAAGGCATAGTGCAGAACTGAAATTTACCAGGTACAAAACAAGAAAAGAGAGTAAGAACAAGACACCAGCAAAGAGCACGTTTCACATGGAGGTCCTAATAATATAGAAACATAGAAACATAGAAACAAAGCGAGTCAGAAGGGGCCACCCAGGCCATCTAGTCTGACCTCCGGCACCAGCCGGCTCCACTTACGAATTGCCCAGCATGTGCATGTCCAGCCTATCTTTGAACACCCTCACCGATGGGGCCTCAACAACCTCTCGTGGAAGCCCATTCCACACCCTCGGGGTCCTAAATGACAGGAAGTGCTTCTTGACATCTAAATGGAACCTTGGTTCCCTGAGCTTTGCTCCATTGGAGTGCGCCCTACCCTCTTCTGCAGGGGAGAACAGGTGTCTACCCATCTCCATGTGACATCCCCTCACATACCTGTATGTCACCAACAGATCCCCTCTGAGTCTCCTCTTCTTCAGTTCACTCAGTTTCGCCTCTTACCAATCCCCTGAAAACCGGCCACCAACCTTGTGGCCCTACACTGCACTGACTCTAACCTGGCTATATCCTTTCTGTAATGAGGAGCCAAAAACTGAGCACAATACTTCAGTTGTGGGTGCAACAGAGTCATTTAGATTGGTAGTAATACCTCTCCCGATGTAGAAGCCACACTTCTGGCTATGCAACCAAGGGTGGCATTCGCCCTCTTGACCACCGCATCACACTGCTGACTCATGTTTAGCCTGCAGTGAACCAGAACCCCAAGGTCCCTTTCACAAGTGCTGCTCTCCAGCCACTTGTCACCTAACCTGTACATATGACACCTATTCTTATTCCCCAGGTGCAAGACCTTGCACTTATCCACATTGAATGCCATCCTGTTGTCTCCTGCCCACTTCCACAGTCTGTCCAGATCCTTTTGGATCTGGAGTACCAGCTCCTCAGTTGTGGCCACTGCTCCAGTTTAATGCCATCTGTGAATTTGATCAGCAGGCTGTTCACCCCTTCTGCCATGTCATTAATGAAAAGATTAAACAGGATCGGCCCCAGGACAGAGCCCTGGGGGACCCTGCTTGTCACTGACTGCCATCCCGATGATTCCCCACTAATGGTTACCTTCTGCTTTTGGTCAATCAACCATGCCCTAATCCACCAGACTGTGTTGTCCAGTGCTTTAGGACATGGTTACCTGATTTATCTTTTCGGAAATCTAAAAGCTGGCAAAGCAAGGAGGACAAGGAACCTTTTGGGGGAGGCTACTCCCTAACTTGGGTGCCACAACTAAAAAAGCCCTTCTCTCTTATTTCTTTCAAAATGGCAGGCTCTCAATAGAAAGCAGTGAAATTCTATAAGAACCCCACCTGGAAAACCATGACTCTCAGGCAGCACAGAATAAGCATGAGTTTGCTGGTTCATCTTGGAGGAACAAATGCCAAATAATGCAAAGGAGTGAAAACAAGAATGGTTGGATCTGATTTGCATTTTGCTTTATGATCCCACCACAGATGCCAGAGTTCAAAATGGGAGACAAAACCACAGGTCGCTTCAGTGTGGATGAATCAGTGCACTAAGTGAAAGCAAACATTTACACAGAGAAGTTCACATCATGAATTTCTAAGCTGAATAACAAAAATACCCCTTGAAACAGGAAGCCTGTTCCAGCCTTCCCTTATGGGAGTTTATTCCAAGTATGATGCCCCACCACAGAATTGTGTCTTG
>NW_025335624.1:34720-39835 GCF_004798865.1 Varanus komodoensis | reverse complement strand
GGAGAGTTTCACAACAGAGGATGCCGGTTGCTGTACATCCCCAACTCTCACTCTGCCACGAGTCGAATTGGGAAACAGCACCCAGTTCACGATGCTCAGCTCAGCATCCAACTCCCCAGTCTCGCCCCAAGGCAGGCCATTCACAGATGCGTTTGACAGCCGGACATCCTCTAAAAAAGCATGGAGCTGGAATGACCGAAAACGAACAAGAAACAAAATAGATTTGGCACAAATGAAGAATGCAACACACACACATACATACACATGCACACACTCAAATACATAAAGTGTCTGAAATTTACTTATTACTAAATACTACCCAGGAGGAGGGGAGGGGAGGGGAGGGGATCAGCAAGGCATGTGGCTGCACCCCTAATCTCAGCTGGAATGGCATTACATGGTGGAAACGACACACTAAAGTTTCAAGCAGTTTAAACATGGCAACAGCTCAAGGGCTGGCCTAAAGTATGAGCACCCCTTGTTCCTTGCAGGAACAAGCACCACCAGTGGGAGCAGGACCATTTGCACACAGGCCTCCACACCCAGCCCACTGGGCAGCTCCACAAAGACACCAAGAGCAGTGGGATGAAATGCTGATCACAGAGAGAAGAAGCAGCAGCATCAAAGCTCTCTGGCCCTTTCTTGGATAGAAGACCCATCAGGGCCGATGGTGCCAGCCGAGTACCAAAGAAAGGGTTGGCATCTGGTTGAAGTGGGTGCAGATCATTCATTCCATTCAAGATTGTATACTGCTGGACCACAAGCACACTCTGGATCTAGCCAGCTTCTCCAAATGGGGGATTTCAGCACCTGGGGGGTGGTTGTGCCAAGCCCTTGGACCCAGGGTGGGTCTTTCTAAGGGGTGATCTTATGCTTCCTTGAGAGTCACACTCTGGGCCGACCCTCTCTCTGTCTCTCTCTCGCTCTCGCTCTCTCTCTCTCTCTCTCACACACACACACACACACTCCTCTTAGCCTGGATCAGGAGGCCGCATGGACACCACGTCACTGACCACTGTACCCTGTGACCCTCACAGACTTGGATCCCCACAGGATCCGGTCAGCTTCAGAACCTCGTCTTGACCTGGTGCAACTTCTGCATCAAGGCTGCTCTGTGGACAGAGGATGCTGCCCAGTTCATCCACAAAGCAATCACAACAGTGTTGGAGAGGTCCAGAGGTCTGTTTGCGGAGCTGCTGTTAACAATCTTGGACCACTCAGAAACGCACCCCTGGACAATTGGACAGGTTTGAAAGAAAGGGACGAAATCAGCTCAGCCCCCAGCACAGGTACAGAGTGGGCATGACAGTGCCCTGAAGATTTCTCCTGAATTTTTGGTTGTTCAGAGGGGTGTTGCCAAGGGAAAGGGCATACCTGCCATGACTGCAGCCTTTGACCTTGCAGCCCACCTCCTCTGTCTGCCATCCACTGCCACCTGGATCGGAATGAGCATGCGGCATGCAAGGCCCTGGCTACAGCTTGGACACCACTGTATGTCCGGAAGCTGTCCTGGGAGAGGGCCCTCTCCACCTCCACCTGGGGCAGCCTCTCCAGGTTCTCCTTCTCTCTGCATCTCATCCAAATTTTCCAAGGCAATGCATTTTTTGCATAGGAACAACGCAAAGCTTTCTCCCAGAATTCTTTTGTAGCAGAGGAAAATGGTTCATAGTAGTTGTATTTGGTCCTCTTTGGGCTCTTCGTTATGAAGGACAATGAACCATGAAGGAATGGAAAATAAGAACGTCGATCAGACAAGATCATGTTGATGTCCTGAAAATTTGTTGTGACCCAGACTTTTGCCCCTGCTTTCTCCTTTTCAAGTATGCTTTGTAGAACGATGATGGGGGAAAAGCCGGAGTGAGAATCTGCATAGAAAACAATGACTGTTACTTTTCTCCATGTGACAGATAATTTACTGGGCAATGTTTGGTACAAGATATTTCGTGGCAGTCTTTCTGAGGAGGCAATGCAAATTCCATGGCTGATCATGAAGGGTGTCATGGCCTTGATGAAGCTCTCCCCGTTGTCAGTGTTGGGGGTGAAGAGCCCAATCCACGTCCAGCCAAAATACAAGAGCAACAGAACAATCCCGGGATACTGGCTTTCCTCCCCGGGGGCCATCCGGTAGACGAAAGGGAACTGGGTTTTCTCATTCAGCACGCGAGTGGCAAAGCCGAAACTCATCTAGCAAGAGAAAGAAGAGGACAGTTTAGCTTCCTTTCCATTCTCCGTAGATTCTGTGTGTTTATTTCAGCCTGCCGCTTCAGTTAATCTGGTTTATTTTGCACCACTCTTCAATTTTAAGGTTTATATCTTGCTTTACTGTGTTTTTTAAAAAAACTAAACAAACAAAAACAGATGACTCTTCACTCGAAATTCCCCAATGGGGGCTGCAAAATGCTCTATCACTAGAATAGATTTGAGGTATGGAGATATTTGTTTATTTTGTTTGATTTGTATGCTGCCTTCTTAGCCATAGGCTTCCTGGGTGGCTCACAGCATACACAACAATTAAAACAATGCACTTCATAATGGATTTAACAAGCCAAAACATAAAGCCAACAATAACTATAAAATTGCTGCACAGATGAAGATATGCAATAAGAGAAGACGTTGAGGTGGTAAGCGAAATTACTGGAAGGGGCCCTGTGCATCAAAGTCTGGCTAGCTTAGTTGGTAGAGCATGAGACTCTTAATCTCAGGGTTGTGGGTTCAAGGCCCATGCTGGGCTCAATGTTCTTTATGTTCCCTAGGTGATGGAATGGGCTTCCATGGGAAGTGGTTGAAGCCCCATTGGTGAGGGTGTTCAAGGATAGGCTGGACATTCACATGGTGGGCTTGTCATGAGTGAAGCGGGTTGGAGTCGGGGGTCAGACTAGATGGCCCAGGAGGATCCTTCTGACTCACTCTATGTTTCGATGCTTCTATATTTGCTGAAAGAATCCCAGTTGAATCCTTGCCACTGAGGCCAAGGCTGAGCCTTCCAGGTATTCCTTTCCATACAGGAGGGAATGTTGCTCTTTCCTGTGTCCAGAAAAGCAGTCCCCTTAAGGGCACACTCGGTGCAGGTGAACTTGCTTCTTGCCTTGTGTGAGCCCACCATCAGGAGAACCTTTGCATGCACGCCTGCTTTCCATGTGCATCTTGGACCACACACATGAGTGTGATCTGGAATTTCAGGAAAGGAGGGGAAACCGGAGAAAGAAGTGCTGCAGGACCAATGCTGTTCTCTCAGGGTGGAAGGTTTTTGTGGCCAGCAGAAGCAGCGTGATGCTCAGATCTGAGCCTCAAGGGGTCAGGGGTGGCTTTCCAGCAGAATCATACTCCCCATCACCTGCCAGGCATACTCGGCAAGTGCTACAGCCTTGTCTGGGCAGCAGCTGCAGCCTGTGGGTGGGAGCCCCATTGAGGGTGGGCAGCGTCCTTGATCGGGGGAGCTGCACTGCATTCTGGTTACCTCAGCCAGTCCCACTGCTGAGGCAAGCATACCATGCTCCCCCACAGGGCCCAACTGCCAGTTGGAGGGAAGATGGCACAGCCAAGCCCTTGCAGAGCTGCAGAAGTTTCTGAGACCCACAAGGAGGCTCCCAATTCTGCCAGGGCTTCTCCCCCACTGCCACCAGGCTTCTGCCAACCTCCCCATGTTCCCAGGGAGACAGGAACCAGTTACACCCTGAATTGAGAATGTTGGAAGATCAGGATGGAGCCTGGAAGATTATTTATTATTTATTTTTATTTTATTTAAAATTTCTATGCCGCCCCATTTGCCGAAGCCTCAGGGCAACTTACAAATAAATCAATTAAAATCCTATAAATTAACAATATAAAACACATTATGTGGAATGTCATAGGTAGAAGCTGGCTGTGGGAGCCAAAGGCCAGTTTGACTCTGCTTCTGTTCATATCATACCCCATCTGGACTACTGTGTCCAGTTCAGGGCACCAAGTTAAAGAAAGATGTAGAACAATTAGAAAGGGTTCAGAGGAAGGCAACAAAAATGATCCAGTGTTTGGAAACACGACCCTGTGAGGAGAGACGGAGATAACTGGGCATGTACAGCCTTGACACGACTGAGGGGGGACATGATATCCCTCTATAAGCACCTCAAAGGCTGTCACAAGGAAGGTCAAGATATTTTCTTGCTGATACCAGAGTGTAGGACATGGAATACTTAATTCAAGCTGCGGCAACCCAGATTCAGGCTGGACATCAGGAAAAGCTTCCTCACTGTCAGAGCAATATGACAGTGGAACCAGCTGCCTGGAAAGGTGGTGGGCTTTCCCACACTAGAAACATTCAGAAAGAAACTGGACAGCCATCTGAGTGGGATGATGTAACCTGGTGACTTGCAACAGCAGCAAGTTGGACCTGATGGCCTTCATGGCCCATTCCAACTCTACTATTCTATGAAATGCCAGTAGATGATCAGCCAGAGGGACCGTAAGCCCAGGACCCTTGGCAACTGCCCACCTGTTCCATCCCTGGATACCAGAAGTGAGGGTGGTTACCCTCCTGCCCCACATTTTCACATCTTGGTCCCTCTCTGAAGCGCCTGCTCTACCACCAAGGGACATGCTGCCTGTGGGCGGAGAGACTTCTCAGAGGAATCTGAGCTGAGCTTGTGCCCCCTCCCAGGGCCTGGTTGCTCACCTCCTGCCCACTCCCAAGCCACACCTGCGGGATTTTATAGATGCTTGACATGGCTGAAATCAGGATGGAGAGGTCCGATTCGGTCCCTTCGAGAATGGCCAGCAGATTCATCTTTTTTCCGCAACTGTAATTGGGATAGTGTGTTTCCCCACCCACAAGCAGCCTCAGCATGCCGTAGGAAGTGGCTCTCCCATCAAAGTAGGACTTATAGAGGTCATATCCCAGGGTGAGGTTGGGTAGGAGCTCAGGATTCCCGTTGATCTCTTGAACAGCGAACAAGAAGGACAGCACGTGCCAGAATCGTGTATCTCGCAGACTGCAGAATGACACAGTAAATCACAACAAGTAAACATCACTTTCTTGCTTCCTTTTCAGGCAATCTACTCATAAATCTGAGAAGAGCTGATCCTCACCTAGCAGCTAGTAGCTGTGATCCAGGTAACCTTGTGGCAAGGAAAATAAAT
>NW_025335624.1:20464-34111 GCF_004798865.1 Varanus komodoensis | reverse complement strand
CCCAGCCACTGGGGTATAAAGGCAAGCCACTCTGGTCAAGGATGACACACATGGCCAGTGAAGAAGTCCTTCCTCTGATCTGTCCTAAGCCTCACACCCATCTTCTTCATGGATGGCCCAGGTTCGAGTGTTGTCTCCTTTCTCTACACTATACATCAATTTCATCTGAATTTAACTTAGACTTGTTGGCACATCACAGCAATGCAAGGAACCACTAATCATGCCACCTTATGCAATCCCATTGAAAGAAACAGAGCCTTCATGTTCAGCAAATTCCCAGCAATCCATTTCAATTCAAACCCCAAGCAAAGTAGACAGAGCAGATTCCTGGGGTAGCCGTGGGGACCAGGAGAAATGGGATGTGATACGTAAGCTGAGAAGCATTTCATGATCGCTACTTACCGATCCACCCTGGTTAAAGGGGACACTGAAAACTGGTATGGTTGGAGAGACATAAAATATTGTGAGGACAAGACCCCAGCAATGAGGTAGTCTCCTGGGTGGTAGTAATTGGCCGCCCTGTTTGGACTCGGGGTCACAATCACAGGGAATTGTGCCTTTTCCACCTCACAGGCTGCCTGAGGGAGCAGCAGCAGCAGCAGCACTGGGGGCAGGGAGGACATGGTGCTTCTGCCCTCAAAATGCCTCCCCTCCACCCTGGGCAAGCCAGCTAGGCAGGCCTGGCAAGTGGAGGCTGCAGCGCCTTCCTACATTCCAGGAATCTGGAAATGGAGCAGAGTTCCCCTCCGCTGCTGCAAAGACATGGGCACAATTCGCAGTCAAGCACCTGGTGGGGCAGGAGCATTCTATGCATGAGGCTTTTCAGGCAGAGAGCAAGGAATGCCTTCATGCTTTCTCCTAGGTGCCAATTAGTTGTCCTCAGAGGCACCAGGCCCACCTGGACAAGCCTCAGAATAAACTGCTCTCTCTGAGTGAGCAGGGCTCAGGAGCACAGCTGGAGGAAAGCAGGTTGTTGTGATCACACTCATGACACTCTGTCTTCTGAGTGGAGATCAGGAGGGAGGAAAAGCAAGCTTGGCCTGACCTTGACTGGAGAACCAGCAACACAGAAAACAAGCACAAGAAAGAAGTTGGGAAACATTGAAGGCATTGGAAATTTAAGCCTACCATCATGGGTAGAATATGCATTTCTCCCATTCAGTGCCAGTAACACAGTGTTAGCCACATATCTTCAATGCTTGATGTCTCTTCCACCAGTTTATAGTCCTGCTTCCTCTGATCCAAACCATTTTTCCGGTAAGATGTTCCACCTACATGTCAAGATCACCCTCAGCTCCCAGGTTGGCAGATATAAATAGGGTGTATGCAGTGATCTCTCCTACCAGCAGATCCACTCTGGAAATGTGGCCCTGGCCGATCATTGTCCCAATCCATCAGGACCTACACAGTGCCATCTTGTCCAACATGCTACTTTGCATATATGTGAAACCATGGCCAGTGGCTGGGTGCACTGGACCAGTGAAAATCAACACAGCCTAAGCCCCTGGGCCGGTGTTTTTTGCAGCTTGGATGTCACCTGTTCACCTATGCTAGGTAGGGTGCCCATGCCCCACACCAGCAGTTCAGGCCCTGGAGTGGTGCTGCATGTTCACTCCACTGCAGGAAGGGTTTGCCTCCTCCTGGCTTCACAAACATTGAGCCCCAGAGGAGGTTGGTTTGGCAGGATGCCAGAGACTGCTATGATACCCGGGGTCAGGCCAAAAGATAAGAAACTTTCTCAAGCAAGGAGGTGGAAAGCATTGCCGCTCAGGCCAAGGGACTTTGGCACTATCATTGGCCTGCTACACATTCCTACTGACAATGGAGGGCAGAGCTGTTCACAAGCAAGTGGCACTTCCATTCCCCTGGGATTAGCAGGGGCACTCGGGAAGACCCTGAAGTCTACTGCATGCAACCCACTAAGCCTTGGCTCCTCAAGAGAAAGGGAAACTGAGCAGCTGCATGTCACTCAGCACCACAGTGAGAGATGAAAGGTTTGCGGGAAGGTCTCAGTGAGATTTGCACAACCTCAGGGTGTTCTGGGCATCCCCACTGAACCGGGCCCATTCCACATCCACACTTTCATCAGGAACAGAATTAAATCAAGGAATCAGTCCATTGTGAAGTGTCTGTGCTTTCCAGATGCTGTTTTGTGTAAAAGAGACTAGGTAGCTAATATTGCCTTTTGAGAAACTTGCAGGGGTCCTTCAAGGGGCTCATGATGTGCCTTAGGCACACTGGGTGGGTGTCAGAATCAGTGACATGGCCACTGGAACAACTGGCAAAGGCACTAGAACCCACACAACCCACCAATGTCCAAACATTAAACCTGCTCCAGTTCAACAATCCAAAGTCATTGCCAGGAAGAGCAGAGACATGAAGCAAGCACAGTCCAGGAAACAATGACGTAGTCAGGGCAAGCCAAAAGTCAGAAACTGGTGAAGGAAGGCAACAGGAGGAGAAACCTGGAGACCAAAGAGGGAGATGGGTAACACAGACCAGCACTGCAATGAATCAGAAAACCTTTACTGCTAAGGCAGCTTCAGGAAGGAAGAGCCGATTCTTGTATAGGTCTTCCTTGAGGTTCCCAGTCGGTGCTCATGCAGGCCCTGGCAGCTGCAGTAGAGTGAGGGACTAATCCTGCAACTACTGGGGCTACTCTTTTCATGCTTGACATCAGATGGAGCCCTGAGGTTCCTCAGAGTGGGCTGTCAGAACACAGACACAGGTTGTGTGGTTAAGAACCCAGTGGAGACGCAATGAATCCAACAGAGGACAGCCTCAAGTCCAAATCTCTGGGCATACGCAGGCCATACGAAAGGAAGAAAATGGCAAAAATGATGTCTTGGCATATGGGGGTGCAAGGTATCTTTCGTGTTTGATGGAAGCCAGATGACAGACCCCAAAGACTATCATCATGAGTCTTGCTTGATTTTGAACATTATATTTTCCTTCGTATTCAGATCAGGCCTCAGGACAATGATGTAGCACTTGGGAAGAAAAATGCAGCCCAGCAGCCCAGCACTGGAGGCCAAGATGGAGAAGACCTGCACGGCCACCATGTACTTGCCCTTGGTGCTCAGGTAGGAGGGCATGAAGGACACCCAGACACTGCAGAAGACCAGCATGCTGAAGGTGATCAGCTTGGCTTCATTGAAGGCCCCAGGAAGCTTCCTGGCCAGGAAAGCCACCATGAAGCAGATGGCAGCCAGAAAGCCCATGTAGGCCAGGGCTGTGTAAAACAAGGCCACAGGTCCTTCGTTGCATTGCAGCAGGATTTGTCCAGGCTGTGAGTGCATGTCAGCATCTGGGAAGGGTGGAGAGATGCCCAGCCATAGGGAGCAGATGATGACTTGCACACTGGAACATGAAATGACAATGGAGTTTGCAAAGCTCTTCCCCAGCCACCTCTTTACCCTGTTTCCTGGTTTTGTGGCCAGGAAGGCCAGCACCACCATGATGGTTTTGGCCAACACAGAAGAAACAGAAATAGAGAAGATGATGCTGAAGGCTGTTTGTCGAAGAAGGCAAGTCACTTTCCTTGGCCGGCCAATGAAGAGGTAGGAGGTCAGGAAGGAAAACATGATGAATACCAGGACAATGTATGAGAGATCCTGGTTGTTGGCCTTGATGAGTGGAGTTTCCCGGTATTTAAAGAAGATTCCTAACACAAAGCCAGTTGTTAAGCACAAGAACAGAGCAGAGGAGGTCAGGACAATTCCCAAAGGTTGTTCATAGGAGAGGAAGGTGATCTCCTTAGGGACACATTGATCTTGGTTTCGGTTTGGGTGCTGATCTTCTGGACACTTGGTGCAGTGCTCTGCATCTGGAAGGAGGAACAGCACCTCAGCATCAGCATCATCAAGGGAGCAGCCAAAACAGCCATCTTTGTTTTTATTGAGAAAAAAGATAAGGATGTGGGAGGGAAGGGGTAGGACAAGCATTGCTTAGAGAAGCAAATTCTGCCCAGGGCCTCATCACTAAAGGAGAACCTTAGTAAATGCACCAGGAATTTTCACGGGATGGTTGCTAGTCAGGGTAGAATCCTGGGTTGAAAGATCCATGGGTTGACTTAGTAAAATGACATCTTCAAATATGGAGAAGCAAGTCTGCTCATCCAGCATTGTTCAAGCTAGCATCTATGACGTGGCCTTACAGGGTGGTATTTTGACTCTCATTCTTTGACCCCATCTGTATTTTCTTGTTAGGGAACATCATAGGGAGAAGGAGCGGAAGAAGATGGGGATGGGGAAGGTGAAGGTGATGGGGAAGGGGAAGGATTGAGGCGTGAGGAGGAGGACTAATGAAAGATGGACTGATTCCCTCAAGGAAGCCACAGCCTGGGGTTTACAAGGGCTGAGTAGGGCTGCCAAAGTGAGGAGACTTTGGAGTCATTTGCAGGGTCACCACAAGTTGGAGGCAACTTGATGGTATGTAACAGCAACAATCATCCTGCAAGGCATTGTAAGCTAAGAGGCAGGAAGTGATGTTAGGAAAATTCAGATAAATCCTGGGAGAAAATGTTGCTTATATGTGCCTTTGTGCTACAAAATCATACCTTTCTCACAAAGCAGCAGAATTCCCAGCCAGGTTACTTTTTAGTGTTGCTTTTCCATTATGAAGGTGGATTGCTTAGCTGGACTGAGAAGGTGCTGGAGGCTCAGATTATCAGTGGGGAAATACCAGTGTTCAGGCCACTGAGACAAAGACTTTAGTTTGTTTCTGAATGGACCCATTTAATCATCCAGCTCAACAGAGGCAAACTTGGAGTGGAGTTGTCAAACCAGGTTTCCTGAATGATTCCTCCAACAGACACAATTGCATGTTTTAGCAGACACACCGGCTGCCCTGAACTGTCAAGGATTTGCTAGACTTACCAATCAATACAGCAATCACAATGTTTTCCATACTACTGTTCCCAGTAGTTCTTATCAGTTTTGAAGATTATGTCATGCCTAAAGACATCAAGATGCTATTGTACCAGCATTATCTGGAAACTTAACCCTCTGTATTGGTGCATGCGACTAGCAAGTTACAAAATGTGTCTGTACTTGGACTGTGATTTTGTAGTTCAGTTTGCCTTTACCTGGTAATGCATTATTGTTAGTGACTTCAGGTACTGGGGCACAGGTCTATAAAGCCACAGAGGTTCAAACGTTTGCTCTACCCCGCAAATCCGAGGGTTCATTCCTCGCAAATTGAAATTTGAGATTCTGTCAGTGGCTATTTATTGATTTGTTTTTTAAATTATGCCCAACCTTCCCCCATGAAGTAACACTAAAAGGGACCCCTGTTAAGTTTCAACAGTAGGGTAGGACCCCTGCAGGAAGTCTTCTTTCCCATACTTTTTTTTTTTTCCAAAGGGTTAGAGTTAGGGTTGGGGTTGGGGTTGGGGTTGGGGTCATGGTTTTTGCAAGGGATTCCCAGAACAGGGCATGGAAGTGCTCTGAGTTACAGAAAATGGGCATAATTCCATTTTCATGACCTTTATTTGGACAGGGGCTCCCTGTTTGCCTGTCACAGAAACTTCTGTTTGCAGAAGTTTCTCTGAGTGAAATGGAGACAGGCCCACACATGCAAGTGTGGCAAAGTGGGTAGAGTGTTAGGCTGGGACTGAAGGGGCTCTGGTTTTAGTCTAAACATGCCCAGGATGGTCACTGGGTGACTGTGGACCAGCCACTGACTTTCAGCCTAACCTACCTCACAGAGTTTTGATGAAGACAAGATGGAGAGGAAAACATCCATATAGGCTTCCTTCAATTCCTTTCAAAAGGGTAAAAAGGAAGGTTGTATATAGAAACAATCAAAAAAGTGTGTGTGTGTTTGTGAAGGAATATAGAACAATTGAAACAGAATGAGTCTGAACGGGTCTCCCTGTCCACCTAGACTGACCCCCAGCTCCAGTGAGCGCCACTCACCTAATATATGTCTATCTCACCCTTGTCTGTGGAACCCAAGAAGGAGAGCTGAAAATCATCTTTACCACCTTTCCCAAAACATTACAGATATGAATGCCTTCATTTAAATGTTTTTGTGCTGGCACAGCAGAAAAATGTTCGGGGGGGGGGTAGAAACTGGAGTAATAAGACATTAAAGAACAATTGAAAGAAAAGAAGGGAGAATCAAATGAGGGCAATGGAGGTCAAACACTTGCTCATTTCCCAAAGGAACACCTTTTCCTCTGAGGACACTTACCCTCCTGAGTGGAGATGGTCCCTCCCACACATGGCGCACAAGAGTAGCAGCATGGGGGCTCTGCCTCCTGGATGGCCTTGGCGTATCCTGGGTGGCAGATCTCTGTGCACCTGGAACAAGGTTCAACCTAACAAGGTGGCATTATGAGTCTTCACATCTCTCAGGCCAGTCACGGTTCTCAGCTAGGGAGCCCCCAAGACCTCAGAGCCTCCTTCCTGATCTCTCCATAGATTTGGGGTAAATTCAGACATGCGGTGCTCTTGCACCCAACATTATTTCACCAGAATATGGAGGCAGCATTCTGGAATGGGTTGAGTGGGAGGCTAGAATGTTGCTGATGTTTTTGTTTTTTCTACCATTCTTTTTATGTACCATCAAGTCATCTCCAATTTATGGTGCTGATGGACCTGATAGCTTTTCTAAACTCAGGAATGTGGCTTCTTTTAGGGAGACAATCTTATATTTGATCCTCCTTCTGCCTTCAACCGTCCCTAGTAGGATTGTCCCGTCCGGGGACTCTTGCCTTCTCATGATGATATTATTATTATTATTATTATTATTATTATTATTATTATTATTATTATTACTACTACTACTATTACTATTATTATTATTATTATAACATTTCTATGCCGCCCCTTGCCGAAACCTCGGGGCGGCTTACAACATGATAAAATACATTGGATTGCCTCAGTTTTGTCCCTTTTATTTCTAGGGAAAGCTCTGCCTTGATTTCATCTAGGACACAGTTGTCTTTCTCTCAGTCCAGGGTAATCACAAAGCACTTCTCTGGTTCCATGATTGGAACACATCCATTGTCTTCCTGCTGGCTGTCTTCTCTGTGCAGCTTTCATACCCAGACTTTGTGACCAGGTTTACAATAGTTCGGATGATCCTGACTCTGGTCATAAGCAGACCTTAACTCTTGTCACAGGCCTCTAATCTGATGTAAATCATTTTTCCTACCTCATTGAAATGTGTGGGCCATGCAATGACTTCTAGGTTAATGGTGAGTTTTGCATCTGCAGAGGCCTGTCTTGTCACGCTCCCGATATTCACTCTCCCCTTAGTACCATTGGGAAACAGCATCCAATTCACAATATCAAAGTCAGCTTCCAGCTGCCTGTTCTCATCCATATACAGTCCACTCATGGAAGAGTTAGAAAACTGGATTTCTCTTAAGGAAGAGTGAAGCTAGAATAACAGAGAACACAATTGGCATTTTGAAATTAGGAAATGGTCTCAATATTTATTTTCTCCACTGCTCATCCTGACTTTCCAGACTTCGATGCACTGAAATTTTTATCTTATCTGAGCACTTGAAAATCTTCCAATGCTAAAATAGAAGATAGATCAAAAGGAATGTTAATAGTCTTAACATTGATTTTCTCCACTGCCCAGCAACCGCTCAGCAATTGCCTTCTGCAGTTCTTGCAGCTTCTGGATTGGATTCAGAGAGAGTTCTGGATTTCATTAATCCAGTCTTGAACTTACCAGCCATGGTCGCCCAGTTATCCGCACCCAGAAGTGTTCATGGTGGATCAGAAGAAGCTGGAAAATGCACTCTGAGCAAGCAGTGAAAGCAATGGGTCAAGGAGCTTCTTCAGTGTGAATGCGATGACATCAAGAACAGGTGGAAAGCCTGTCTCAATCTCACCAGAATTCAACCTCAGGTTCTGGGCTCCAGTTCACCTCTTTCTGAATCTACACAGAAGCCAAGATACAGATCCAGAAGCAAGGCAGGGCTATGCCATCAGTATATGACATGTCCTTCTTCTGCAAAACCCCAATGGCCATGCCCCAAGGCCCTGTACGGTTGGGAAATCAAACTGGGAGGGGGAAGATGATATACCTTCCAGAACCCCACAGCTCAGGAAGTCAAAGAATGAAAGAATTAATGAAAGCATTTCAAAGGTTGAGGAGGAAGGAGTACCTAGTGCCTCAACACCAATGAATATGGTCAACAAAACTGGAAGGCATGATGGCATCAAAAGCAAATGAGAGAGTCATTAGAATAACAGGGTAATAGAAATTTAAGAATAACCCTGTTGGATCAAAACAAGGGTCTGTCTCACCTGCCACTGCATTGACACATTCATCAATCAGCTGCGTGGAAGAAACACAGAAGCAGGACAACACCTTCCCTTCCATGCTCCTCAGTTACTGGTGTGCACAGGCATATGCCACCTTCACTTTGTCTGCTTTGAAGAGGCTCATCCACGAAGGAGACCAAACCACGTAAGTAGAACAGATAACCAGATATCTCTATTGACAACTGCCCCCCACCATCTTCATAAAATAATTAGCCTAAAAGGGGGCCTCAGCAACTGAGCAGTGCTCACCCAAAACCAGAGCATGCAGAGGAGCTTTGAGAAGGGGTGCTTGTACCACAGCTTCCTTGAGAACAACATTCTCATACTGACTACACTTCCCACCACCCAGTCCCTTTCTCCTCCACTTCCCCACAGGCAACTTTGATTAGCAAGGATGAAGAAGACCAACAGTCAGCTTATTACTACACGCCAGTGAGCTTCCTGCTCCAATAGCCCACAACAACTGAAAGTGATCCCACTCAGTCTTCTATGACACGTCAATTCAATTCACTGGATGGTAAAGCAATCTATTTTGATATGCTTCACACAAACTGGTTTTCAGCAGCCCTTGAGCTCCATATCTAAGGGGATTCTGCCCCCACCAGCATCTGTTCTGTTTGCTGCCTGCAGGCCATGCAGTGGGAGTGGTTATACACTCATGTCTGGTTCTCCGGACCACGAGTCTTTTCCCATTTGTGATGGAGTTGCGAAAGGGAGAGGGGATACCTGCCAGGGCTGCAGCCTCTGATACCCCAGTCTCTCTTCCTCATCCACCATCAACACCCTCTTGGAATGAGATGAATAGGCAGCATTTAAGGCATGGGCCACAACGTGGACACTGTCCCAAGTAATGTAGCTGTCTTGAGAAATGGCTCTCTCCACCTCCTCCTGGGGCAGAAGCTCCAGGGGCTCTTTCTCTGTGCATATTCTCCACATTTTCATGGACAAAACATGCTTTGAAGGGAAACAATTGAAGGTTCCATTCCAAAACAGTGCCAGAGTGGATGAAATGGGCTCATAGTAGTCATATTTTGTCCTTGTTTTTAACTTCATGATGAAGGACAATGAACCATGAAGGAAATGAAAAAAATAAGGTTCAAAAGACAAATTCATGTTGATGTCCTGAAAAGCTGGTATGATCCAGACTTTTGCCCCCATTTGTCCCTTTCCAAGCATTCTTTGCATCAAGATAATTGGGCCACAGCCATAGTAAGAGTCTGCATAGTAAAGAGCAACATTGACTCGTCCCCATGCAACCGAGAGTTCACTCCGGGACAAAAGGGATATAATATTTCGAGGTAGTCTCTTTGTGAAGGCAACACAGATTCCATGACTGATCAACAGAGGGGTCAAGACTTTCATGAACCTCTCTCCGTTGTCCGTGTCTGGAGCAAAGAGGCCAATCCATGTCCACTGAAAGAAGAGGAGTAATTGGATGATCCCTGGGAACTGGGTTTCTTCCTTCGGGGCCATCCGGTACACAAAAGGGAACTGAGTTCTATCACTAAAAACATCACCCACCACACCATAGCTGATCTAAAGACGAAAGGAAAAGAGTGCAGTTCAGTATTGCTGAGGTTTGTTCTTTCGTTATTTCCAGGATAAAGGCTATAACTTCTTTTCTTGAAATTAAATGAAGGTGGCCTTCTTCAGGTTTTTCATGAGAATGCAAGACTCACTGGAAATCATTCTGCTTGAGATGCCGAAGGCAAAGAAGGGGAAGAGCAACTCTGAGATGGCTCTATCCCACAAAGGAAGCTGCAGCTTTGACCACACTAGAACTGAGTAAAGCTGTGAAGCACAGGGCAATCTGGAGACTTTCATTCATGCACCCTCCCCCCTTATTACTTGGAGAACACTTGAGTGGATGTAGCAACAACAAGTAAAGCAACTATTGTTTTCCTGATTGCTGTGTGAAAGCCGGGCAGTGAAGAAAGCTGACAAGATGTGTTTAAAGCATGATTCTGGAGGAGAGCTTGGAAATACCCTATACTGACAGAAAGATAAGCGGGGGGAGGGGGGAGGTCCTAGATCAAATCTAATCAATGCTTTCCCTGAGAGCAAACCTGAAATACAGAGGCTGTTCTACTTTGGACATATTGGGAGAAGGGAAAACCCCCTGAAGAAGGTTATCCTGCCCAGGAAAGTTGAAGGCAGAAGAAGATGAGGAAGACCAAGTATGAGATGAGTGGATTCCATCAGGAAAGCCATAGTCATGACAAGAGCTGAGTGGGGCTTTCGTGGACAGGCTAGTTTGGAGAGTTCTCATCCCTTGGGTTACAATGAGTTGGAGATGACTTGATGGTGTATATCAACAGTGACAGGTGTAACAACAATCTGAATGGTACATAACAATGGCAAGTAACAATTAGTATCTAAGATGATGCCCATTGCTGCAAACAACTGTGGGGATTCCTCATGGCTCTTAGGCATGGTAATGTGTCCAGGGGAGATCTGTTTGGCAGACAATTAAGTAACCTCCGATATCTGGGGAACTCTGGAAGATGATGAAAATTTCTTTGGACATGGGATGCAGCCTGCACACCTGTGAGCCACAGATTGGCTTTCTTCGGTTTCCATTCATTCACTGGTGAAACAAACAAGAAGCAGACATTGTGCAAATTGGAGGATGCCCCCCCCCCCACTTGAGCAGTGGTGTGTTTGGAAGTGTCTAAGCATGACAAACATGGAAACCAGCCCTGACTAGCATTTTCTGCAGACTTGATTTTAAAGTACTGGTTCCAAAGCCCAATGACTGGCATTGCTCATCATCAGCACACAACAGAAAATGGGTTTCCACCATAGGCAATTGCACTCTGGGTTCGGAGGTTAGCCAAATCAGTGCTCTGATGCTCTTTCTACACTGCTGTCCCACATCCTCTCTCCATTCATACCTGTGGGGTTTTGTAGATGCCTGACATGGCCGAAATCAAAGCAGAGAGGTCCGATCCAGTCCCTTCAAGAATGGCCAGCAAGCTCATTTTTCTGCCACAGCTGTAATTGGGAAGTTTGGTTTCCCCACCCGCAAGCAGCTGCAGCATGGCATAGGAGGTGGCTCTTCCATCAAAATAGGACTTATAGATGTTGTAGCCCAGGGTGATGTTCGGTATGAGCTCCAGTTTCTGGTTGATTTCATGGATGGCAAACAGGAAGGCCAAGATGTGCCAGAACCTTGTACCTAGCAAACTGTAGAACAATGAAGAAAAATAAAAAATGATACATTGCACCACTGTTCTCGATTCTTTTATTGTACACACCTAAATTCTTTTTCATACAAAAGAAATCTCTGAAGATTTCTCACCAACTCCAACATGATGGTCTGAATATTTGCACAGTCCAAAAAACATATCCTTGTTGTGAAGTAGTAATGTTTCTTGGCCAGTCTGTAATATTCCTTCTCTCTTAGCTAAGAGAATCATCTGTTTCCCACGAAATACTGTACAAGCAGAGAAATCCTACTACAGAGGGCTAGCAAGAAAGCCCCTTGAGATGTAAAAGACAAAAGAAGTCATTCTTTTGGCAGTCACTCTCAAAAGTTGGACTCCTACAGATTAGCCATTTCTGCCCAGATAGATGCCACTGGCCACCACCCCATAAGTTCTGTTTACAATGGGGGTGAGAGTCATGCTACTCACCTTCACCGTGAGGTCATGATTGTGGTGCTATAACTACACAGAAGATGGAGGGGGAAGCTGTGTCCCACGGTTTGCTTTCACAAGACCAAGAACCCACCACTGCTCTGGTGTGGTTTTTCCACAGAGTTTGAAAGCACAGATCCGGTTTGTACTTTGGTAACACAAAGTGCATTCTCCCATCAGATGTCATCATGCTGAGCAAACTCCCACCTTCTTTTAACAAATCTCCTAATGCTCCCTCAAAAATATAGTGGGCCAAAGTAAGGAGAACACTTGACAAGAGATGACCAAGCTGTAAGAACGGCTGGGCACACTCCAGGTTCTGAGGGCCACTGGGGTGCTGATATTCATGCAGGGAATCTTCACTACTCACATGTCAACCCTGGTGAAAGGGGACTCCAAAAAATGGTATGGCTCTTGACACTTGAAGTACTGTGAGGATAGAATTGCACTGATGAGGTAGTCTCCTGTACGGTAATAGTAGGATCCTCCCAGTTGATCTTTGTCCAGTTTTGTGGGACATTTTGTCTTCTGCATTTCACTGGTTGTATAAGGAAGTAGCAGCAGCAGGAAAAGCACTGAGAACATCCTGGGTCCATCTGCTCCTTGCTACACCTTCTTCATCCCCCTCCCCCCATAGTCAGGAAAATCCTGCAGGGTGGAGGCTGCTTTCTCTTCAGAAATGTGACTTCTGAGCCAAAGGCAATGATCGGGGGTTGTATTTAAATACAGAAAAGGCCATTTCAGCCTGCCCTAGAGCTTAGCCCAGCTCTCTGAAGCAAGGGACCTATTTTGCCCCCTGCCTGCCTGCTTTTCCAGCATGATGCAAGAGGTTCCCAATGGTCACCCTTGATTCTGTTGTTCAGTTTATTAGTCTCAAAGGAAAGGCAACAAAAACTCTTGAGCTTTGTCAAGAATCAGAATAGATCACCATGTTTTGAGAATTATATGGGGAAGCTAATAATTATTTTCATGGACTTGTGCAGTGGCTCAAGGGATAAGTGCAGAGCTGGCTCAGCAAGGAGGGAGCACTGTGCTGGGCCTGGCCTTGATGAGAGAAATATAACAAAACTGCCAGGAGAAAGAAATCCTTCAGGATGCATCCCAGTGATTGGGAACTTGAGGCCCTTCATTGGCTGATCAGATTGCAAATCCCATCAGTCCATGACAGCAGAGAAAAAAGGGAGGTGTGATGGGAACTGAAGGGCAACCATCTCTGAAGGAAGTCATGTGTGATCTAATCCTAAGTGACACCTGAGACCAAGTGCAAAAATGAGAGTATTGTTGAAGCCATAAGAAAGAAGGACCGGGGGCTAAGAAAATCAATGTATGTCTATGTGGGATATTGCCAGGAGGCCGAAAGTGAAAAGGACATTGAAGGGGGATTTCAAGAGAAGTAAATTCCTCTGGAAGGCCTGGAAGCAACTTCAAACAACAATAATTGAAGTTCAACTAGAAGATATCCAACGGATGAGAAAGGGTAGCACCAACATGAAGAGCTCTTATAAGCTTTATGATAGCATCTGGGCAAGCAGATAACTGTTAGAAGCAAAACTGGGCCTTTATGACAATGCATTGGATCTTCTACCTTAAGGGGGGGAATCAACCCTCCAGAATTGAAGAACACCACAGACAAGGACTATGGAACTAGCTATGAAGAACTGTCATGTCACTTCCCACATGGTGGTTTACTTTCAGGCAACAACCCACCCTGCCAAGTTATG
>NW_025335624.1:8850-20364 GCF_004798865.1 Varanus komodoensis | reverse complement strand
CCTTGACTGGAGAATCAAGAACACAGAAGACTAGCATGAGAAAAGTTTAGAAACATTGAAGACATTGGAAATTTACGCCCTTCATCATGGCTGGAACATGAATTTTCCCCATTCAGTACCAGTACCATGTTATTATCCAGATATCATCGTTTGATGTCTCTTCCACCACTTTACAGTCCTGCTTCCTCTGATCCAAACCATCTTCCCTGCTGAGATGTTCCACAAACACATAGAGCAAGTAGGGAGATGAAGTGCAGCCTTCTTGATGCCTTCGAATTCAGGGGATTGTGAGCTGATGATGAGACTGCATGGTCCATGTTTGTTTATTTATTTTATTCATTTCAAGTTTTTGTATCCCTCCCTTCACAATGTCTCAGGGCAATAGTACAGTGAAACAAAAAAGTATAGATATGGTACAACTGTTTCAAACCCTCATGGAGTCTTGCGAACCTCAGAACGAAGAGTTTTTGTTTGCTGGCAAGTTTAAGCAAATGTTGAGATGCAAACCTGCATCATCCTGTCCTTGCTCAGAACCTCCTGAAAAGCAAAAGGCCATTGTGTCCTGCCCCACAAAAGGAAAAATAAATGTATACATTTTTGATGTTGAGAGATTTTATTCCTTGCCTACACCGAAACTCTACACATTCCCAAGCAGAGTCTGTGGGATCCAGAAATCTAACCTATATCTAGAGATGAGGATCAGTTGCCATGCCTGGTTTTCAAGGTGACTTGACCCTTTGTATCAGGTCTTAGGGCATCGATGCCCCCCTTGGGAAGAAAGATGCAGCTCTATCCCTGGAGCTCAAGATGGAGAAGACCTGCACGGCCACCAGGTATTTCCCCTCCATCCTCAGGTGTATTGTTTGATCAAACAGGGTTCCAGGCCCAAACCCTCATGGATCTGCAAAGGATGCCACAAGAGAATTCCACCAATCCCAGAAGAAAACTTTCAGAAAGAGAAAACTCCTCTGCTCTTCTCTGCTCTCCTCAACAAAGAATCAGGTGATTCAAACTCAGAAAGAGAGAAAAGGAAAAATTTACAGTTTAAAGCAGAGAACAGCACTCAGAGGTAACTAGAGGTGTTAGACTACATTCTAGGAATCTCAGAGCATTGGCAATGCTGGCTAGGGCAGATTGAAGCTGTAGTCCAAAATACCTGGAGAAGCCCCATTTTCCTATTCCCAGATTATGCCAACATCCTTCCTGAGGCTCAGTGCAAACCATATCTCCCCCAGCAAAAGTTCCTACAAAACTCCCCATCTGTGCCAAGCACCTGCTCAGTCTGGCCCAAGTCCAGTCTCTTGCTTCTGGTCGGGGACAGCACAGGTTGGGCTTTGCCCCTGCTGAAGCCCTTGATCCTGAGAGTTCTTGTGCATCATTGTGAGTGCTCATCTGATTCCAGGGGGTCAGTCTTTCTCAGAAGCTCAGGCTGCTGGGCCTTTGTGACATTAACAGCCTGCTCAGCCAATGGCAGAAGAGGGCTTGCTCACCTGGGCAACAGTCATTTCAAAGAGAAAACACACAGCTGTCACAGGAGGCAACTGATCTTTTGAGTGAAGATGGTTGAAGGATGGAAGAGTGGACAGATAAAGAGGAATTCATGAAAACAACATGGTGGCCTAGGTATTGATGAGGGAGTGTCCCATCCATTATTGAGGCATTTTGATGACTCCGGCAGATGTGAAGGGTCAGAGCCATCCAAAGGATGCCAGGTTAAGATGGAACAAAAAGATGTTCTGTTCTGGGGGTCTCAGGAAGATTGAGGTTAGACAAGAACTGCTTTTCTTCTTTTTGTCTTTGAGTTTCCTTGCCCCTCAAACCTTTTTGCTATTGCCAGCAGAACACATCATAGTGGCAAACAGCTGAGACATTCAGTGTCTATATCTTCATTCAAGCTGCTAGACCCTAAGAACAACAGCATCTGGGAAACTATCCAATGCATGTGTGTCATCCCCCAGCCTGTGGGTGGGGTAGAACTGCCTCTAAGTTCTTTGGGAAACCCATCTTGAGTCAAATCGCACCATCCCTACAGACACATGCACTGCCTGACAGATGGTGAATGAGCTGCTCCACAGGCCATTCATAATAGCCCTGCAAGGACACCTGAAGCCTCTCACGATTCAGGAAGCCATTTTGGGGCAATTCTAGCCCCATCTTTGCCTGGGGAGGATGAGATGAAATCGGTGACCTCGAGAGACCTTCTGCCCATTCCTACTTAGGGAGAACTTAGTCAGAAACCCCTCCAACAAGGCAAGAATGGGAGGATGAAAAACTGAGGTGGAAGGCAATTGCACCCTTCTCCAATTTCCTGGGCATTTTTTCAGCAAGGTCCTCAGTCCAAATGGGGAGGGGCAGCCCTGGGGATGAGACTGCTGACATCACTGGTGTTCAGCCAATCCCTGTGGCTGGGCCTCCCTCAGAATGTCAGGCTGTTGGACCGTTGTGACATCACAGGCAAGTGCAGCCAATGGCTCACCTGGGTAACAGACACTTCTACGGAAACACTCAGCCAGCATGATCCAGGGAAGTGTCCTTCCTGCAGGGCAAATTGTACTGGTGGGAAAGAGTTCAGCTGAGAGGAGGAAGAGATTGAGGCAAACCATACCTCACGGGGAGGGGGCACCATCTCTCTCCCATTCTGGTGAAGTAAGGGAAGATGAGTGGACTCTGGTTTCTGGGCCAAAATTATGGAATATGATGTTGGAAGGAAACGTGGGTCACTGCCAGAAAAAGCTTCACAGTACTGCTGGGTTTAGGAAAAGTGTTCCTAGCAGCCCACCTTTATTCTCTTCAAAGTTCCAAATGCTTAATTTTTTAACGTTGGGGACCATTGCATTGTATACCTTTCATGCAGGACTTTTAAAAGTTGCTCCAATGTATTTCTGCTGTTTACTGGTGCTTCCTGCTGTCAACATTTACCAATTCTTATTTATTTCTGCCATGTCCTGCCGCGTGAGGCTTGGTGTCCTGAGAACCATGGCTGAAGCTACTGAAGATTTAGAGGCCTATACATTTATCAATCTATCAGTAGCATTTATTTATCTGTGTCCCTCTTTAAGCAAATTTCCATGGCACCTTTCAGTATAAAAACAGGAGGTGCGCTCATGGTCCAGGAAACACACTGCAAGGACAAGCTAAGGAAGAGCGAGCAGCCATGTTATATGGGTCAGAAGTGCATCTTCAAGTGTTGGCCAACTTGGGCATCTTCTCCACATGCCTCTCCCAGTACCCAAGACAAGAAAGGGGCATGAGGGTTGTGTGAAGCACGATTTGAAGGGAGTTTTGGGATGCCTCCTCTCCAGTCTGTTTTGTGATCTGGGTGACACTCCCATGGGATATTGAGGAATATAACCCCATTTTCATGACTAGGAAAGGACATACAGTATGGGGCAGTGGAAGTCACCCATTATTACAGCATGTCCTTTTTTTGGTGACCTCCACAACACCATTTTCCATGTCAAGATAATCTGAGTGCCCCGGTCTGGCAGATATAAATAGGTGCCTACAGGGCTCTCTCCTACTAGCGGATCTACTCTGAGAAAGTGGCAGTGGCCGATCATCACCCTGATCCATCAAAACTGCTCTGGTGACATCTTGTCCAAAATGCCACTTTGCAGATCCATAAAACCATGACCAGTGGCTGGAATGGGTAGTCAGGGCAGGCCAAAAGTCAGACACTGGTGAATCAAGGCAACAGGAGGAGATACCTGGAGACCAAGATAGGACCAGAGGGGGAGGATTAACACCAAACAGCACAGCAGTAAATCATGTGACCTTCATTGCCAAGGTGGCTTCTTGAAAGAAGGGCCAGCTCATGTACATCACTTCCCAGGACTCGTACTTGGTGCTCATGAGGGCTCTGGAAGCTGCGTTAAAGTGAGACAATAATTCTGCAACTTCCAGGGCTGCTCTTCTGGTGCTTGGCCAGCATGGAGCCCCGAAGCTGCCTCACAGTTGGCTCTCAGAACACAGGAAACAGTTGTGTGGTTGGGAAAACAACTGAGACCTAATGAATCAAAGAGTAGGCTGTCTCGAGTTCCTGTCTCTTGGAATACTCATGGTATAGATAGAAGAAGGTGACAATGATGATGTCTTGCCTCCCCTCCTCCCTTATCAGTCCCATGGCTATCACAGGGCACTCCACAGCTGCAGTGAAATTCCTAACAGCACACTGTTACTTGTGTCTTAGAGATTCTGCAAGAGCCAGGGTAGCCAAAATGCAAGAATCTAATTGACTATTTGCACAAGATGGATTCCTTGAGCATCTTTACTGCAGGGGAGGAGGTTGGGGCTGATGGCTTAGTCCAAATGCAAGTGGTACCCTAACTTCCTTTCCTCCTTCTCATGGCATTTCATCTTGATGGCCAGAAATGAAATGACCAGCTGGAGCAAATGCAAGGCACAAAGCACAGTGTGATAAAGATCACTGCACCAAGCACTACGCATCAGGTGCAGAGACATGACTCGGGGGTGGAAGCCAGATGACTGAGCCTGAAGAATATGATCAGAAGCCCTGTTTAATTTTGAATGTTATATTTTCCTTTGTATTCAGGTCAGGCCTCAGCACAACAATGTAGCACTTGGGGATGAAGATGCAGCTCAGTAGCCCAGCACTGGAGGCCAAGATGGAGAAGACCTGCACAGCCACCATGTACTTCCCCTTGGTGCTCAGGTAGGAGGGCACAAAGGACACCCAGACGCAGCAGAAGACCAGCATGCTGAAGGTGATCAGCTTGGCTTCATTGAAGGCCCCTGGCAGTTTCCTGGCAAGGAAAGCCACCAGGAAGCAGACGGAGGCCAGGAAGCCCATGTAGCCAAGGGCTATGTAGAACATGGCCACAGGTCCTTCATTGCATTGCAGGAGGATTTGTCCAGTCTGTGAGTGCATGTCAGCATCTGGGAAGGGTGGAGAGATGCCCAGCCATAGGGAGCAGATGATGACCTGCACACTGGAACATGAAATGACAATGGAGTTTGCAAGGCTCTTTCCCAGCCACCTTCTCATCTTGTTCCCTGGTTTTGTGGCCAGGAAGGCCAGCACCAACGTAATGGTTTTGGCCAACATGGAAGAAACAGAAATTGAGAAGATGATGCTGAAGGCCATTTGTCAGAGAAGGCAAGTGACTTTCCTTGGCTGGCCTATGAATAGAAAGGAGGACAGGAAGGAAAGCATGATGAATACCAGGACAATGTAGGAGAGATCCTGGTTGTTGGCCTTGATGAGAGGGGTGTCTTGGTATGTAATGAAAATTCCTATCACAAAGCCTGTGGATAAGGACAACAGCAGAGCAAAGGTGGTCAGGACAATCCCCAAAGGGTGTTCCTAGGACAGGAAGGTGATCTCCTTAGGGACACATTGATCTCGGTCCTGGTTCGGGTGCTGCTCCTCTGGACACTTAGTGCACTGCTCTGCATCTGGAAGGAGGAGGAAGGACCCCCATCATTAAGGGTGCATCCCAAACAGCCAGCATTTGATCATATTGAGAGCAAAGATAAGGATGTGAGAAAGCTCAGGAAATATCAATTTGCAGCAGGGCAAGTGGAGGGACAAGCATTGCTTAGAACAAAAATTTCATCCCAGGGCCTCATCACTAAAGAGAACCTTTGCCAAAGCATCAGGAAAGCTGTGAGCCCTTTGTAGGAAAAAGGCAGGATACAAATATAAAAATAAATAAAATTAATAGTACAGAATTATTGCTAGTCAGTGAAGAATACTGGGTTCGACTGATCCATGGATTGGCTTGGTACAAGGGCAGCTTCAAGTATGAAGAAGTGAGTATGCTCATCTAGCATTTTTCAAGAGAGCATCTATGGCTAGGTCTTAGAAGAGGGTATCTTGACACTTGTTCTATGATGCTATTTTAATTTGCATGTTAATGTTTACTGAAGGGGCAAGACCGGGACAGGGAAGGAGACAAGGAGACCAAATGCAAGATGGATTGATTCCCTCAAGGAAGCCACAGCCTGGGTTTTACAAGAGCTGAGCAGGACTGCCAAAGTCCGAAACCTTTGGAGTCATTCTTAGTGTCATCATAAGTTGGAAGCAACTTGATGGTTTGTAACAACTGCAATAATCTTGTAAGGCGTGTTAAGCTAAGAGGCAGGAAGTGGCTATGGATTGTTTTTTCAAATCAAGCTCCAATTTCCACCATGAAATGACCCTGAAAGGGACCCCTGTCAACTTTGAGCTTCAGGGGTGAACTCCTACAGGAAGCCTTCTTTCCCCCACTAACTTTGTCTCAAGAGTTAGGATTAGGGTAAGAGTTTTCACAATGGGTTCCTGCAAAAGAGCTGGGAGGTTCTCTGAGCAACAGAAAATGGACATTGTCTCATTTTCACATACTTTTCTTGACAGGGGCTCCTTGTTTGCTTGTCACATAACTGCAGGATGATCCAGAGGTTTCTCTGAGTAAATTGGAGACAGGTCCATACCTGCAAGTGTGACGTGGTGGTTGGAGTGTTAGCCTGGGGCTCAGGAGATTCAGATACTAGTCCCCACTTGTCTTGGAAGCTCTCTGGGAGACAATGGTCTAGATACTGCCTATCAGCCTCACCCACCACACAGGGTTGTCGTGAAAACAATTTGGAGAGGAAGAGATTCACATGGGCTTCCACTGATTCCTTGGAAAAGGGTGCATATGTATTCATTCAAAATGTGTCTATGTGTACATGATTGTGAAGGCAAGTGATTTATTTATTTTATTTATTAGATATCTATCTCAGCCTTGGCTGTTGAATCCAAGAAGGAGACCTGAAAATTATCTTTGCCAGCTTTTCCAAAACTTTACAAACATGGATGCCTCCATTTCAATGTTTTTGTGATGTTTGACCAGAAAAATGATCAGGGTGATACCTGAACCAGTTTAATAAAGCATTAGAGAATAATGTTAAACATTACAAAAGTAGAACAATTAAAAGAAAAAAAGGGTGGATCAAAAGAGGTCAAGGGAGGTCAAATAATTGCCCGTTTCACAGGGGGCATGACCCTTCTTCTGAGGACACTTACCCTCCTGACTGGAGATGGTCCCTTCCTCACATGGAGTGCAACCATAGCAGCATGGGGGCTTCCCCTCCTGCACCGCCTTGGCATATCCTGGGCAGCAGCTATCCACGCACCTGGAATGAGGCTCAACCTAACAAGGCAGCAAAGAAGGATTGGGGACAGTGTTAGGAGTTTTCACATCTCTCTGGCCAGTCTCGGTTTTCAGCTATGGATCCCCCAAAATCTTCAAGCCTCCTACCTGATATCTCCTCACATTTGCAGTCAATTAAGACATGCTGTGCCATCGCTCCCAATTTTGCTCCACCTGAAGATGAGGGTGGCATTCCGGAATTTGTTGGGTGGGCATCCAGCTTGTTGCTGATGTTACTTTCGTTGTTATGTACCATAAAGTCATCTCTGACTTGTGCTCACCCTATCAATCAATCCTATCCTATGAATGTCCTATCCATGACAGACCCACTCAGCAATTCTAAACTTGAGGCTGATGCTTCCTTTATGGAGCAAATCCATCTCATATTTAGCCTTTCTGTTCATCTGCCTTAAATTTTACCTGGCAGGACTGTCTTCTTCAGGGTGTCTGGTCTTCTCATGATATGCCCCAATTATGGCAACCTTAATCTTGTCCTTTTTGTTGCTAGGGAAAGTTTAGCCTTGATTTGATGTAGGACCCACTTGTCTTTCTTTCAACCTAGGGTAATCACAAAGCCTTCCTCCAGCAGCATGTTTTGAACACATCTATTTTCGTCCTATAGACATTTTTCACTGCCCAGCCTTCACACCCACACATTGTGACCAGGCATCTGATAGTTTGGATGATCCTGACTCTGGTCATAAACATAGCTTAACAGATGCCACAAGCCAATCATCTGATGTAGATCATTTTTCCTACCTCATCAAATTGCCTGGGCCATGCAATGATTTCTGGGTTAATGGTGAGCTTGATATCTGAAGAGGTCTGTCTCGTCACACTCACAATATTCACTCTCCCCTTAGTACCATTGGGAAGCAGGACCCAATTCACAATATCAAAGTCAGCTTCCAGCTGCCTGTTCTCATCCATATACAGTCCACTCAAGGAAGTGTTAGAAAACTGAGTTTCTCTTAAGGAAGAGTGGAGCTAGAATAACAGAGAACACAATTGGCATATCAAAATCAGGAAATGGTTTCAATATTTATTTTCTCCACTGCTCATCCTCACTTTCCAGGGTTCAATGCAATGAAATCTTGATCTTAACTGAGCACTTGAAAACCTTCCCATGCTTAAATAGAAGATGGATCAAAAGGAATATTAATAGTCTTACTGCTCCCCAACATTGCACATGCACCCAGATTTTCATATTGGTTCAGCTCCTGGTGCTTGAGGAGTACAGATACCAGCACATCCTACTTAACTAGTATTCAGCAGCCCTTGGGCTCCTTTCCAAAGCACTTTTGCAGCTACCTGGGGAAGTAAAGCCACCACCAGCATCCATTCTATTTGCTGCCATGAACCACTGTGCAGAGGAAGTGATAATGCACTCATGTCTGCCTGTCTTTCATGAGTATTTCTCCATTAGTGGTGGAGCTGCAAATGGGAGATGGAATACCTGCCAAGGCTGCAGCCTCTGATGCCCCAGTCTCTCTTCCTTTTCCACCATCAACACCCTCTTGGAGTGAGATGAACAGGCTGCATTTAAGGCATGGGCCACAGTGTGGACACTGTCCCAAGTAATGTAACTGTCTTGAGACTGGGCTCTCTCCACCTCCTCCTGGGGCAGAAGCTCCAAGGGCTCTTTCTCTGTGCATTTTCTCCACATTTTCATGGACAAAACATGCTTTGAAGGGAAACAATTGAAGGTTCCATTCCAAAATCGTATCAGAGTGGATGAAATGGGATTATAGTAGTCATATTTTGTCCTTTTTTTCATCTTCATGATGAAGGATAATGTACCATGGAGAAAAGGAAAATTGTCTGCAAAAGACAAGTTCACATTGATGTCCTGAAAAGCTGGTGTGATCCAGACTTTTGCCCCCATTTGTCCCTTTCCAAGCATTCTTTGCATCAAGTTAATTGGTCCGCAGCCATAGTAAGAGTCTGCATAGTAAAGAGCAACATTGACTCGTCCCCATGAAACCAGGAGTTCATTCTGAGACAAAAAGGATATGATGTTTCGAGGTAGTCTTTTTGTGAAGGCAACACAGATTCCACTGCTGATCATCAAAGGGGTCAAGGCATTCACGAACCTCTCACCATTTTCCATATCTGGAAAAAAGAGGCCAATCCACGTCCACTCAAAGAAGAGGAGCAGTTGAATGATCCCAGGGAACTGAGTTTCTTCCTTCGGGGCCATCCGGTAGACAGAAGGGAACCGTGTTCTATCATTAAAAACATCACCCACCACACCATAACTGATCTAATGAAGAAAGGAAGAGAGTGCAGTTCAGTATTGCTGAGGTTTGTTGTGTCTTTGTTTCCAGGGTAAAGGCTATAACTTCTTTTCCTGAAATTAATTGAAGGTGGCATTCTTCAGGCTTTCCATGAGAATGCAAGACTCACTGGAGAACGTTCTGCTAGAGATGCCAATGGCAGAAGAAGGGGAAGAGCAGCTCTGAGATGACTCTATTCCATGAAGGAAGCTGCAGCTTTGGCCACACAAAAACTGAGCTGGGCTGTGAAGCTCAGGGCAATCTGGAGACTTTCACTCATGCCATCCCCATTACTTGGAGAAGACTTGAGGGGATGGAGTAACAGCAACAAACAAAGCAACTATTGTTTTCCTAATTGCTGTGTGAAAGCTGGGCGGTGAAGAAAGCTGACAAGATGTGTTTAAAGCATGATTCTGGAGGAGAGCTTGGAAATACCCTAGACTGACAGAAAGATGAGCGGAGGGGAGGGCAGTTGAAGGCAGAAGAAGATGATGAAGACCAAGTATGAGATAGGTGGATTCCATCAGAAAAGCCACAGTCTTGACAAGAGCTGAGTGAGGGTTTCACGGATACGCCATTTTGGAGGGCTTTCATGCATAGGGTCCCATGAGTTGAAGATGACTTGATGGTATTTATTTATTTATTTATTTAAAACATTTGTATGCCACCCCGATCACAACAAAGCCTCGGGGCGGCTCACAACAAAAACAAAATACATAAATATAACATTTATACAAGTAAAATGTTAAAACCTGGTTCATCTTGGCTTAAAAGATATAAAATCCTAGAAATACAAATAAGTTAACAATTAAAATCAGTTTTAAATAAAAAGGTCTTAGCCTGGCACCGAAAAACAAATAACGACGGTGCCAGGCGGACCTCTCTGGGGAGCGCATTCCATAGATGGGGCGCCACCGCAGAGAAAGACCTCCTCCAGGTACTCACCCTCCTAATATCATTCACAGAGGGTTCCTGGAGAAGGACATGTGTTGCTGATCTCAAGGGGCGGGAGGGCATATATGGACAAAAACATTCCTTTAGATAACAAGGTCCCAAGCCATTGAGGGCTTTATAGGTCATAACCAACACCTTGAATTGTGCCCGGACTTCAATCGGAAGCCAGCAGAGCTGACGGAGAACTGGGGTTATATGAGAACAACACCCAGTCCCTGCCAGCAGTCTGGCAGCTCTATTCTGCACGAATTGAAGTATCCAGACCGTCTTCAAGGGTAGCCCCACTTAGAGCGCGTTACAGAAATCTAATTGGGAAGTTACCAACATGTGTGTCACTGATGCCAGGCAGTCGTTCTCCAGGAAGGGACTCAGCTGATGGATCAGCCGAAGCTGAAGGAAGGAGCTGCTCGCCACCACTGTCTCCTGAGCTTCTACAGATAGGTCAGGGTTGAGGAGCACTCCTAAGCTGTGAACCCTGTCCCTCAGAGGGAGTGCAACCCCATTTAGGACAAGGCCCAAGTCCTCCATCCCGAGACTCGAACCACCCACCAACAGGACCTCTGTCTTGTCTGGATTGAGCCTCAGTTTAATGACAATGAGTTTTATAATAGCTATCTGGATTGCATGTAATGATGGCAAGTAACAACTATTAGTATCTAACAAAATGTCTATTACCACAAAATCCTGGGGAGATTCCTCAAGACTGTTAGCTGCTCACCCACTCAATGGTGATGTCTGCAGGGGAGATCCATAGGGGAAAAAAATTAAAAACCCTCTGAAATCAGGGGAACTCTGGAAGAAGGTGAAACCTGCCCTTGGACGAGGTATGCAGCCAACACACCTGAGAGTCACAGGCTGGATTTCTTTGGTTTCTATTCACTCACTGCTGAAACAAAGGAGAACCAGAAGTTGTGCAGATAAGAGGGTGAGCCCTGCTGAACTGTGGAGTCCTGGGGAATGTCAAAGGTGAGCCGAATCAATGCTCAGCTCCCCTTGCTACGCAGCTGCCCACGTCCCTTCCCCATTCATACCTGTGGGGTTTTGTAGATGCCTGACATGACTGAAATCAGGGTGGAGAGGTCCGATTCGGTCCCTTCAAGAATGGCCAGCAGGTTTGTCTTTCTCCCACAGCTGTAATTGGGAATCTGGGT
>NW_025335624.1:6160-7984 GCF_004798865.1 Varanus komodoensis | reverse complement strand
TATAATATTCCTTCTCTCTTAGCTCAGAGGGTCACCTGTTTCCCAAGACACTTTGTACAAGCAGAGAAATGCTACTGTAGAGGGCTAGCATGAAAGAAGCTTGAGATGAAATGGACAAAAGAAAGTCTTGTGGAATTTCACTCTCTAAAGTTGAATTCCTACAGATAATCCATTTCTGCATAGTTTGACCTCAGACAGGCTATCCTGCACTGCCAAGTTTCGGCTTGGTCTGCTGAGTCATAAATGCCACTGGCCACCACCCCATAAGTTCTGCTTACAATGGGGGTGAGAGTCATGCAACTCACCTTTGCCATAAGGTCATGATTGTGGACCTATAACTATACGGAAGATGGAGAGGGAATCTGTGCCCCTCTATTTGCAGTCAGAAGACCACCAAGAAGAACCCAGCATCACTCCAGCTCTGTTTTAGCACAGGGTCTAAAAACACAGAGGCTTTTTCTGCTTTGCGTGAATACTTGGCAAGGGAAACCTCATTATCCTATCAGATGTGATCATGCTGAGAAAAATCTTACCTTCATTTAACAAAGCTATTTTCCCCTCAAAATGATAGCATGCCATGCTTTAACAAATTGGAAACATAATCTTGCTGAAGAAATATCTTCTCTTCAGTCTGAAGCTCTTTCAAAGAAAGATATTAAATTCACTGCTCCTCAAGCATTAAGAGAAAATTGGTACATGATGTTTCATTGGTGATATATTACTCCAAAATATATCAGGAAAATAAATAAGAATTCTAATGCAAAATATTGGAAATGTAAAAGGGTAGATGGGACCTTCTATCATATGTGGTGGACTTACAAAATAACACAAACATTCTGGAAGTTGATACATGCTGAAATGCAGAAAAATTTTAATATTAAATTTCCTATGAGTGGCAAGAATATGTTTTTGAATATCGTGCCAGAGACCCTTCAGAAATATGTCAGAGTTATTTAAGTATATGACTATGGTAGCAAGAATCACAATAGCTTCTGAATGGAAATCACCGGAGCCCACAACCATTGAAGAATGTAGAAACAGATTAGCAGAATATGCAATGATGTCAAAGTTAACTAGTTCTGAAAGCAGAAGTCTGTTAGATGAATTTAATGACAAATGGAAATTTTATTCTGCTGAGCATGATTAAGGGAAGTCCAGGGATCTTTGGAAGAGAAAAGGGAAAGCATTTGAATTTGAACAGGTTAGAAAATGTGTTGTGGTATAGAATAATGATTCTTTTTCCTTTTTCGCAAACTATCATAGAGCATGGGAGGATATGAAGAAAGCAGCTTCTGGGTCTGCGATATATGGGTTGTGTTGCTCGCAATTCCCTTGGCATCTTTGTTTATTTTGCTCATGTTCACTTTACCCTGTTATGTTTATGTTGGTGTTTCCTTTGCTCTCTATTTCTTTTCCATCTAATTTTATATGTTGGAAAAATAAAAGTTATTATAAAAAGTATAGAAGGTCAGAGTAAGGAGAGCACTTTACAAGGGATGACCATGGTGCAAGAAAAGAGGCACACGCTCCAGCAAATGAGGGCTACTGGGGCACTGTTACGCATGCAGGGAATCTTCACTACTCACGTGTCAACCCTGGTGAAGGGGGACTCAGAAAAACGGTACGGCTCTTTCATCTTGAAGTACTCTGAGGATAGGATTGCACTGATGAGGTAGTCTCCTGTCCGGTAATAATAGGATCCTCCCAACTGGTATTTGTCCAGTTTCTTGGGATATTTTGTCTTCTGCATCTCACTGGCTGCCTAAGGAAGTAGCAGCAGCAGCAGCAGGAGCACTGAGAACATCCTGGGTCCATCCCCTCCTT
>NW_025335624.1:0-5377 GCF_004798865.1 Varanus komodoensis | reverse complement strand
TACAGCTACAATATGGGAAGCCATAAAGCTTATATCAGAGAATTTTTCATTAGAATTGTTTTCCAAGAAAGAGAGAAATCATAACAATGAAATTGTACTACCTTAACAGAACTTTCTTTTTCATATGATACTAATTGCCATACCAGGAGAAACTCTCCAAGGCTGGCAGAGACAACTTAATATTTCATTTGGAATGGATGGAAGCCAAGGATTAGATTTAAAATCTTTTAGGACACAAAGGAGAGAGGAGGCCTTGCAGTACCCATTTTGAAGCTGTATTACTATGTAGTGGGGTTGGTGTGTATCACAGATTGGATTACAAATGCTAATGATGGGCGAGTGAAGTTAGAAATAGCAAATCTTGAGAATGGAATCCATAATCTTTTATGGGTCAAGGAGTCAGTTAAAAAGACCCTGATATCAAAAAATAACCATGCATTCTTAAGAAATGGCCTAATAAAAAATCAATATTCCATTAAGAAAGAAAATATTTAATTCTCTATTTCAATTAAAATTTTTGTATCCCGCCCTTTACTTTGTCTCAGTGTCCTCCAATCTCCCCTCTGATGTCTCTGGTCAAAGCATATGGCAAATACTTAAGGGAAAATAAGAATCTTATTACCCAGCAAGATGCAATTGATCAACAAGGATGAGTCAAATCCTGGCAACAGTTAAATGATGAAGGGAAAAATATACAGTGGTTTGTTTATCACCAACAGATTTTAAGATTGAAAGGGAAAACACAATCAGGAGAAGGCCTCTTTGAAATCTGACAGATTTTGCAAAGTTAATTATACAATAGAATGATCATCTATTGCGAAGACTCTACAAGCTGCTATTACAGTATGATACTGAAAACCATCAAGACAAGAAATGTGTGACAATTTGGAAGAAAAATCTTGGAGAAGTCTCACCTAGTTAGTGGGAAGCTCCTTGGAAGAAAGAGATTAAATGTACTGCTGGTCAATAAATAAGAGAAAATTGGTATAAGATGTATAAGATATTGAAAAAAAATGTAAGAATTATCATAGAATATGCTGGAAATGTAACCTGGTGGGTGGGACTTTTAATCTTGTGTGGTGTAGTTGCAAAATAACGAAAAGATTTTGGAAATTGATACATGCAGAAATACAAAAGTAAAATTAAGCTTCCTACAAGTCCCAAGAATATGCTTTTGAATATAATGCCAGAGAGTTTTTCAAATAATATTTATCTATCTATCTATCTATTTATTTATTTTAAACATTTCTATGCTGTCCCCATTGCAACAAAGCCTCAGGGCAGCTCACAACATAATTAAAATATATAAATAACAGTAAGTACATTAAAATTCATCAAAAACTTGGTAACATCTCAGCATAAAATTTAAAATCATAAAAATACCTAATAAATTATTAAAGTAAGTTTTAAATAAAAAGGTCTTAGCCTGGCCCTGAAAAACAGGTAACAATGGGGCCAGACAGACCGCTCTGGGGAGCACATTCCATAGGTGGGGTGCCACCACAGAGAAGGCCCTCCTCTGGGTACTCACTCTCCTAATATCTTTCACGGAGGGTTCCTGGAGAAGGGCATCTGTTGCCGATCTCAAGGGGCAGGAGGGCATATATGGACACAAGTGTTTCTTTAGATAACAAGGTCCCAAGCAGTTAAGGGCTTTATAGGTCATGACCAACACCTTGAATTGGGTCCGGACTTCAATCGGGAGCCAGTGCAGCTGACAGAGAACTGGGGTTATATGAGAACAACAGTCCCCGTCAGCAACCTGGCAGCTCTATTCTGCTCCAATTGAAGAATCCGGACTGTCTTCAAGGGTAGCCCCATGGAGAGCGCATTACAGAAATCTAATCGGGAAGTTACCAAGGTGTGTGTCACTGTCACCAAGCAGTCTTTCTCCAGGAAGGGACGCAGCTGATGGATCAGTCGAAGCTGAATGAAGGCGTTCCTCACCACTGCCATCACCTGAGCTTCTAGTGACAGCTCAGGATCAAGGAGCACTCCCAAGCTGTGAACCCTGTCCCTCAGAGGACGTGCAACCCCATTTAGGACAAGGGCCACGTCCCTCATCTCAAAGTCTGAGCCACCCACCAACAGGACCACTGTCTTGTCTGGATTGATCTTCAGTTAATTGGCCTTCATCCCGCCCATTACCTCAGCCAGGCACCAGTTCAGTACAGCCACTGCCTCACCTGGATTGGTGGAAAACAATAGGTAGAGCTGGGTATCATCAGCGTACTGATGATTCCGCAGCCCACACCTCCTAATGACCTCTCCCAGCGGTTTCATGTAGATGTTAAATAGCAAGTGGGACAAAATGGACCCCTGTGGAACTCCATGGCATAACTGCCATGGCGCAGAGCCATAGTCCCCCAGCACCACCTTCTGCAATCGGCTGTTGAGATAGGAGCAGAACCACCACAACATGGTGCCTCCAACTCCCAATCCTACTAGCCTATCCACAAGGATACCATGGTCAATGGTATTGAAAGCCGCTGAGAGGTCCAGAAGAACCAACAGGGACGCACACCCCCTGTCCTTCTCCCTGCACAGGTCATCGTACAGGGTGACCAAGGCAGATTCAGTACTGTACCCGGGTCTGAAGCCAGACTGAAATGGGTCCAGATAATCAGTTTCATCCAAGAGTGCCTGGAGTTGTCCCACCACCACCTGCTCCAATACCTTGCCCAAGAACGGGATGTTGGCCAGTGGTCTATAATTGGCGGCCACCTCTGGATCCAGGGAAGTCTTCTTTAGGACTGGCCGGACTACCGCCTTCTTTAAAGGGGCCGGTACCCGGTCTTCTCTTAAAGAGGCATTGATCACCTTCAAGATCCAGGTCCTAATCCCGTCATTGGTTTTCTTGAGTAGCCAAGATGGGCAAGGGTCTGGTAAGCAGGTGGTAGGATGTCCACATCATCAGGCCACAGCAACTGATATTCATCCATTAATTGTGGACTCGATGGTGTCATTGGCACTTCCCCAGGAACATTTGATTCATTAGTAGAGTCAAGCTTGTGATGAATCTGAGCAATTTTCTCCCTGAAATGTGTGGCAAAGTTGTCACAGCGGGCCTTCTAAGGTGGCATGAGAGCTCCCTTTGGGCCCTGATGCAACAGCCCCTGCACCAACTGAAAGAGCTCCGCCGGATGGCATTTTGAGGAGGCAATGGAAGCGGAGAAAAATTTCTTCTTCACTGCCCTCACTGCCACAGCATAGGCCCAATAATGGGCACTTAAGTGTGTTCAGTCAGATTCATCCTGTGATCTCCTCCACCTATGCTCTAGATGTCTCCCAACCTGTTTCATCACCCGTAATTCAAATGTGTACCAAGGAGATGAATGGGCTCTGCCAGGTGGGATAGGACACTTGGGAGCAATCATGTCAATAGCCCTGGTCATCTCCCCATTCCATAGTTCAATCAAGGCATCGACAGGGGCACCAGTCTTGTCAACCGGAAAATTCCCCAGAGCCTTCAGGAATCCAGCAGGATCCATCTGGCTCCAGGGGCAGACCCACACCATTGGGCCCACACCCTTATAGAGGGAGAGGTCACTCTCAAGCTCAAACCTTATGAGGAAGTGATCTGACCATGACAAGGGCGTCAGACCTAAGTTCCTCACCCTCAGATCACCCTCTTCCTGCCCCGTCAAGAAAACCAGGTCCAGAGTGTGCCCACGCTCATGGGTCAGGCCACTGACGTGTTGAGACAGCCCCATGGCCACCTTGGAGGACATGAAGTCCTGAGCCGCCCTGGTCAGAACTGTCTCGGCATGGAGATTGAAGTCCCCCAGGACCAACATCCTGGGAGTCTTCAACACCAGGTCCGAGACAATCTCCGTCAGCTCAGGCAGGGAGTCTGTTGGGCAGAAGGGTGCACAGTACACCAACAGAATCACCAGTCTGTCTCGGTTGCCCAACACCAAGTGGAGGCACTCTAGACTTGGCCTTGAGAGGACAGGAAGCCCCAAAAGGGAAACAGAAGCTCGATAAATCAGAGCAACCCCCCCTCCCCTCCAGCCGTGGTCAGTGGTGGACCAGGTACCTGGGCAGGCACAGTTGTGAGAGGGAGACATCCCCCGCCCCGCCCAGGTCTCTGTGATACAAGCCAGGTCGGCCTTCTCATCCACAAACAAATCGTGGATGAGTGTTGCTTTGCTTTGGTCCGACCTGGCATTAAGCAGCAGCACCGACAGGCCCGGCGGGCAGTTGACAAGCCTACCTGGAACCCGCCGGCTGGGGGAATAACCAGAAAGATGAACAGGTGTTTACCATCTGTCCCTCCTTCTTCTATGCAGACCCATTAAACCCCCAAAGCCGTAACATCCATTGCCCATAACCACCCCAATGGCGGTGCCCACATGCTCCCCAGGAGAGATCATACTGTAAGCATGAGATGCACCACTGAAAACAACTTAAAACCAACAATTAAAACAGCTAAAAGCATACTTACCTTAATCCCCCACCAGCCCACAAACAAGACCAGAACCAGAGCCCCTGGCCAGGCCAGCCCCCGCTCGGCCCCCGAAGGGCTCCCAAATGGGGTCACCACCCTTAGGCCATCTCGCTCCGGCCGCCGGTCTGAGGCTGCCAGCCCTGGCTGCCGCCGGTGCTTTCTAGCCCACAGGGCCCCTCCCTTGCCCCACCCCATCCCAGCGCATCTCTCACTCACGCCGGGGGAGGGGGTCGGAGCCAGGTCCTTGGCAGTGGTCCTGGTAGCAGCGGTGAGCTTCGCAGGTAGCAGCAGTGGGCCTCGGCAGCAGCGGCGAGCCTTGGCAGTAGCGGTGAGCCTTGACGTCACGGGCCTTGGGCAGTGCAGCTGGTGGTGGGCCGCTCCTCAGCATTGGTCACTCCTGGGGGCCGGTCTGGCCTCCCCCGGTGCTTTCTAGCCCACAGGGCTCCTCCACTAATATGCCACAGTTATTTAAATATATGACAACTGCAGCAAATGGAAATCATCAGAGCCCCCAACAATTTGAGAAATGGAAAAATAGGCTAGCAGAATATGCAGTGATGGAAGAAAGAACTATGTAAATAGAAGACTGATAGAAGACTTTAATGATAAATGGAAATTTTATTATTTTCAGCATGATTAATGGGAAGTGAAGGGAGATCTTTAAAAAGCAGTAGAAGACTAGAATGTTATTGGAAGATTTGTTCATGTATAAATTAATGACCTTTTCTTTGCTAAATTTTCATAGGATGCTGAATGTCAGAAAGGTAGATAAATTTGGGAGTCTGAATGTATTGGTTGTTTTTGTTTAAAATTCCCATGGATACTCTGTTCATTCTAGTGCACTTTATTTTACATATCTTTTTTTTCTCTGTACTTATTCATGTTAAGAAAATAAAAATTAATTTAAAAAGGCACAGGTGCAGAGCT
>NW_025335623.1:7160-10795 GCF_004798865.1 Varanus komodoensis | reverse complement strand
GATCTTGGGCTTCCAGCTTCCCCCTTGAGTGAGGAGCCCTCACCTCCTGCACAGCTCGAGAAGGACCAGGGCAGCCCTGGACATGGGATGAAGGACAGGGGGCCCTTCGGGTTCTCCCCGCCTTCCTTTCCCCTCTCCAAATTCCAAGGACTGCCCGGTCCTCCTCCAGCCACTCATTGCATGAAGCAGACTTCAAAACTTGGCCTCCTTTGCTCTTCCCCAAATCCCCGTCCAGCGTCCATCCTTGACCACCTTATCTGGCCCACCACGGCGGTCCTCGCGGTGCTCCCGGGAATCGTGCTTGCTGTGTTATACCTCAGTAAGTAAAATGAGGGTGCATTTCTTGTTGTGGGGACGGTTGGGCTGCTTCACCCAGAAGAAGCTGCCGTGGCCCGATTTTGTGTGGTGTGTTGTCGCAGTGCAGCTGCCTGGGATCGTTCCGGCCTGTTCTGGGGCTGGGGGAGGTTCTCCTGTCAGGGAGCCTGGGAAAACATCTGGAGGGCAACAAGGGGGAGGCTTTGTGGCTGCAGAGGGTGAGACGGGACGCACCCTGACCTGGAGCTGTGGCCGTGCTTGTGTTTCCGCAGAGGTGCTTCGAGGTGCCTACGGACCAGCATCAGGTGAGTGTGTCCCCCTTTTGCTGGGTCTCTCCAAGGCCGGGCAGGCCCCTCTCGGGTGCATATGGGGCCCCGGGAGGATCCGCTGAGGGGTGGAGGGAGGCGGAAGAGGGGCTCTGGCTCAGCCCCGTGATGCAGCCGCCCGGAGAGCCAAGAGAGAAGTGCCCAGCCAGCCAGTGAGTCAAAGGGAGCTCTTCCCATCAAGGGGTCCTGGGGCCCCGGCCCGGCTGCGTCTCTGCCCCAGATCCACCTGACATGCCATGAGACCCTGAGAGCGTGTGTGTGCTTGTGTGTGTCTCCCGCTCTCCCAGTGGCAGGAAACACGCACCCTGGAGGACTAACAGGTGTGTTTGTGTGCCCACCTCGGTCGGAGCATTTGCGGAACTGCTGTCTAAAAACCACTCTGCCCTCAGGGAAATCCTTGCATGCACGGGTATCGTTCATGTGCGCGTGAGCACACCTGATGGAGGAGGCCTGAGCGGCTCCTGCTCTTGGGCAGAGAGCCAGCAATTGCAGGAGACGGCTGCCAGCGTCCGGGACATGGGCGGCGGGGTGTCAGGTCAGGGCAGCAGGACCCAGGCACCTGGCACAATAAGCAGGCCCATCCCAAATCGTAGTCCATCGGTCCGGGGGTCAAGGTGGGCAGCAGAGGGGCAAGGCAGGCCAATCCGAACGGAGCAGAGCAGTCAATTCCAGTCGGGAGCCGAAAGCCAGAGGGACAAGCCGAGGAGAAGCAGAAACCTGGGACTGGAGTGGAAGCTGGAGCAGTGGAAGCTGGGCAGGGCCCAGAAGCAGAGGCAGGAGCGAGGCAACCAGCAGTGATTCCAGAGAGAGGCGCCAGCAGGAGCAGGGGGCTCCAGCAGCGCCAAAGACCCTTTGCTGCTGAGGCAGCTTCTGGACAGAAGAGCCGGTTCTGCTGTAGCCCTTCCCTCGGGGCCCCCAGGTAGTGCTCGCAGCAGCCCATGTGGCTGGAATTGGCGGAGGGCCCGGTCCTGCAGCCGCCAGGGCTGCTGCTCCAGTCTCTGGCCAGGAGCCCCGGCTCTGCCTCAGAACCGCACAACGGCTCTCCTCCTGCCCTCCGGCCTGCCCCCGGCTGCAGCCCCTTCTCGGTGCCCCACAAGCAAAGGGGGCCGCTGTATTCAGGGTGGCATCAGGTCAGGGGAATCCTCATCTGTTGCGCTGCCTCTGGGGAGCTGCCCTGGCCTCCCTGGGGGCCCCATTGCTTCCCTTGCGAGCAGAGCGCTGGGACCGCCTGCCCTGGGGGGCGTCCGAAGAGGCGTCTCGGGGGAGCGTGGGGTGTGGGACCGGGGGACCTCTGACGCGGAGCTGTGCTGCGTTTGTGTGTTTGCAGAGATACTTCAAGGCAGCTACAGAGACGCAAAACGTGAGTGTCGCCTCCCTGCTCGCTTGTTTGCTCCCGTGCAGGGCAAACGCCTGGGTTTGTGGGGCCCCTGAACCCGTGGTCGGGCTTCGGATGGCGGTACCTGTGCTTGTCTCTTTGCAGGGCGTCTTCAAGAGGGTTATGAAGAAGCAGGACGTGAGTGTCGTCTCCCTGCTCGCTTGTTTGCTGCCACGCAGTGCAAACGCCCCGGGTTTGTTGGGCCCCTGAACCCGTGGTCAGGCTTCGGATGGCGGTACCTGTGCCTGTCTCTTTGCAGAGCGTCTTCAGGAGGGTTCTGAAGAAGCAAGACGTGAGTGTCGCCTCCCTGTTCGCTTGTTTGCTCCCACGCAGGGCAAACGCTCCAGGTTTGTTGGGCCCCTGAACCCGTGGTTGGGCTTCGGATGGCGGTACCTGTGCTTGTCTCTTTGCAGAGCGTCTTCAAGAGGGTTATAAAGAAGCAAGAGGTGAGTGTCATCTCCCTGGTCACATGCCAGCTCCACCGCCAGGCTGGCCGCAGGAAACGGGGGGGGGGGGGGCAAGGAGGGCCAGTTTGTTATAAAGCAGGCCCCTCTCCTGGCCCAGACAGCCCCCCCTCTTGGCTGGCTGAGTCAAAGGAGCCCCCATTCTGTGGGTCTCTGTCCATGTGCGGAAACTCCCTCTCTGGGGCGCCTCTGGGCTCGTGCCCGGCCTCCGTGTGGGAGCGTTGGGGCCTCCGTCCCTTGAGCGAGGGAGGGAGCGGCTGGAGAAGTGCGTGGTGGGGAGTGGGGGGGGGGCGTTGTGGCTGCAGGGGGAGGTGGAGGACCCCTGACTTGGAGCGCGGCCTCTTTGTCCCTTTGCAGGGGGACTCCAAAGGAGTTACGAAGAAGCCAAAGGTGCGTGTCGTCTCCCTCCTTGTGTCCTTCTGCAAACACGGGGCAGGCGTCCCCTGCGTGGGGATGGAGGTCATGGGAGGGGCAAGAGGGGGTGCAGGTGGGGGTGGGCAAGGACTGGGGGTGCAGGTGGGGCTGGGGGGCAGAGAGGGTTGTGGCAGCAGGGGGTGAAGACACTGCTGCCCGCTGCGCCCCCTCCCCAGGCGACCTCCCTCCTTGATGCAGCACTGTAGGGAGAGAATCGCGCCCCTGGGCCTGCTCTGCCCCTGTCGGAATAACGGGCCCCCTCCGAGCGGCAGGCTGCTGCTCATGGGAAAACACCGGGAAGGCCCAGAGGGAGGCTAACGACCCAAAGAGCCGTGGGTCTCGGCCCCTTCCTCACTCCTTCCTTCCACGGAGCCGGCGCATGGCCGGGCCTACCAAGCGAGGGGAAGGCTGCCTTTTTGGTCTGCCTCAGGAAAGCGGGCGGCCTCTGTGGGGAGCCCGCTGTGTGGAGAGCGCTGGGGCCTCTTCCTGGGGGGGCAAGCGGGAGAAGGGAGAGGGGAGTCTTGAGGGGAGCAGGGGGGGCGTCTTCACAGAACCAGGTGATGTGACGGGGTCCTTCCCTCTGTCTGTGCTTTTCAGCGATACTTGTTCAGGGCCGCGTTACAGCAATCGGTGAGTGTTGCCTCCCTTTCCCCATATTTTCTCCAAAACAGGGCCGGCCTCCCCAGGGTGGGATACGGAGGCCTGGGAGGATCCACTGAGGGGTGGAGGAAGCTGGGCAAG
>NW_025335623.1:5215-7147 GCF_004798865.1 Varanus komodoensis | reverse complement strand
GGGTCTGATAGAGAGCCGCCTGGTCATCTGGATGAGCTGTTTTCCCTTGGAGGGAGGGAGGGAGACCTGCTCTTACAAATGGGCACAGGGTGTGACTCCAAGCGCCCCCCTCTGGGTCCATCCCTCAGCCGAGGGGAAAGCGGGGCTGAGGGGATGGCAGAGGGGCTGCGTGTCCCGTTCTGAGTCTGAGCACTCGGCTGCCTCTGGCGCTGCAGGGGGCTCTGGCCAGGCAGGCCGAACTCCCAGAAAATGGCCCGGGAGAAGTCAGTCCTGCGGCCTCTGCTGCTCTTAGACAGTCCCCTGCCGTGCGCAAGGGCAGCCCCTGCTGCACAAGTCACAAGGCAAGGGAGTCCTGCCCGGATCGCAGCGCCTGGGGGGGTCCCTTGATCCCAGTGAGTGCGACACTAAAAGGAGTCCCCCGGGAAACGCATGGCAAAAGCATGGCAGGTCCCTCCGTCAGGTGACAGCGGCTGCACCAGGCCCCAGTGCCCTGGGGGGAGAGTAGTTAGGCCAAGAAATATGGGGCAGGGCTGCTGTGGGCCTGAGGGAGGAGCTTGCCGGGGGGCAACTTGACCTGCTTCATGACGAATATTGTGGGTTGACGAGGTCCCTTCAGGGCTGGCTGGCTGGGTCCTATTCGTGTGTCCCTTTCTGGGCCTCCAGGGCTGCTTGCGCATGAAAAGCTTCCCTGGTCAAGCAAGTGGATTCGGCCTCTTTGTGAGGCCACCTCTGGGACCGTGTGCCTGGCTCTCCAGGGGATTTCCCCTCCCGCCACAGCTGTGTGGGGAGCTCTGGGGCCTCCTTGCCTGGAGGGAGTTGGGGGGAGGGCGGGGGAGGCCTGGGGGGCAAACAGGGGTGCTCCGTGATGGTGCCTGGGGAGGCCGAGGGGCCCCTCCCCCAGAGTTGTGCCTGTCTTTGTGTTTCTGCAGAGGAGTTTGAAGGTGTTTCCACTGCAGCCACAGGTGAGTGTTGCCCCCCCACACACACACACACGCACACTTTCCATGTCGCTTCCAACACAGGACAGGCCTCCCTGGGTGGGGAGTGGGGGCAAAGGCAGATAAACTGGGGGTGGAGGGAAGCAGGCCGGATTCTGCCTTCCAGGTCCTGCTTGGAAGACGGCCATTCATACAGACGTCTATTCTAGGTTCTGGGAGAGAGAGCGCTTGGCCCCTTGGACATGTGGCCCCTTGGACAGATTCCTCAGCACCCTGGGCTGCCCCTTCCAGACCAGGCCTCGCGGCTTGACCTTCCCCAGCGGCCCCACAAAATTAAGGGGACGAGGCTGCAGCTGCCCACCAGGCCCTCCCTCCCTCGGCAGCCTGCAAGTGTTTCTTCTCCGGGTTGTCATGTGTTGTCTGAATCCGCGTCTTCAGTGTGGCAGAGGGCGGCCCGGACTCTATTTGCCCCTCCGCCCCTTGAACCCAGTCCCATGGTCGGGACACCAGAGTTAGTACCACCAGCCCCCCAAGATCAGGCTTAAAATCAATATTCCTTAAAGCAGAGAAGGGGCAGGGGGGTGTGGAGACAGGAAAGAGAGGGAACGGGCGCAGGAGAGCAGCGACAGTGCCGACATGTGCAGGCCGCCGGGTGTCGCCATCCTGGGTACCTGGGCTCTGTGGGGCTCCCAGGTGGGGCAAGGAAGCAGCCCTGCCCCCATTCCCAGCTCAGGCCTCCTCCCAGCGCTGGGCCCCGTGGCTGGTCTGGGCAAAGCTCCTCCAGGCGGGCCGGAATCCAGCAGAAGGCAGGGATTCCCCTGAAGTCCAGAGCTTTTCGTCCGCCACCCAACCCCCAAATGCCAGCATGTCGGAGGCGGAAGGCCCAGGGCAGGAACACTGGCCGGACGCCCTGGGTAAGAGCGCATCCTTTGCGAGGAGGCCGGGGGCCTGAATCCTTCCCCCTTCCTGGCCCCTGGAGCACCTTCTGGGCCAG
>NW_025335623.1:0-4459 GCF_004798865.1 Varanus komodoensis | reverse complement strand
GAACTCCGGATTTCAGGCCCTGATTGACCGATGTTGCCCAGATGTCCTGTCTCTTGGAGGATAGAGAAGGGGCAGGTTGGCCCATTCCGCACATCCCTCTGTGCCCGGGCTCCCTTTTCCAGCAGGACTGGGGCCCAGAGCAGAGTTGTGAAGCAAGATGGGTCTGTGGGGGACTCCGGAAAGGGGGCTCGGCAGGACTGGCCGGGTGCTGAGTGTCCGCGTCTGGGCATGCAGTCGCCTCTGGCGCTGGTGGGAGCTCCTGCCAGGGACTGAGTTCCTTCCCCAAGCCCAGCCCAGCCCAGCCCATTCAAGACATGAATGGACCTGGGCGAAGTGGGGTGGCCCTTCTGGGGGGCAGGCTGCTGCCCCTGCTACCAGAGCCCCGGGAGACGGTGGCACCTGGAGAGAGGCGCAGCCCACTGCCTGCCCCCGTTTGAGGTGCCTGCACCCCCGCAGTCCTGCAGGGAGCGTTGGGCTCTCCTCCTCCGGAGGGTGGTGTATGGGGGGGGGGGGAGCCGGGGGGAAGGAGGGTTGGGGGCTTCTCGGCGGCGGGCGGTGGGGGTGGGGGATCTCTGACTTGTTTGTGCTTTTGCAGGGAAGCTCGGAATTTTCTACATACTCTTAAAAAGTGAGTGTTGCCCCTCTCCACATGTTGAGGGGGAGCCCAGGGTGGGCCCAGTGCCGGAGCCTCCCCGCGGCCTGGGCTGCCCCGTCCAGGTGACTTGGCCTGCAGGCCGGGCAGCTGCACCATCAAGCAGAGCTAGCAAGGCCCCCGGCCAGGAAAGAGGGCAGAGAAAGGGGTCCCCGCTTGAGCAGAAGGAGTGCTGCTCCTGGACCCCGAGCCAGAGGGGGGGGGGTCCCAAGGGAGATACGGAAGGGCAGTGCAAGGAAGGGTGAGGGGCTGGCCGGCCAGGATGTCTCCACGTTGCCCTCCGAGATCGGGGAGAGGGTTCCTTGGGGGTCCTCAGGATGGGCTGCCTGGATCCAAGATGCCCATCCAAGACGTGCTCCTCCTGTGACAAGGCTTCGGGCCCTCTCCCATAACAGCACCAAGGGCCCCCTGCTAGTGCTCTGTGGGGGGAAGCTTCTTCTGTTTCACACAGAATCAAGAGGACCCTTTCCTGCCCTCCTTTTCCAGCTCGGTGCCCCCCTGCCCCTCCCTCCCTCCCTCCCTCTCCACGGCTTTTCTTTCAGGCCTTTTCTCTCTCTGGCAGTTCTCAGTGCTCCTTTGGTGGGGCCAGAGATGTGGAGGTCGCTTTCCAATGGTATTCAGTGCCCAGGAAGGTCCTTGCCTGTGCAGGGGCCAAAGGGTGTTTCCCGTGTCTTGGTTCACCTGCTTGTGGGAAGAGAGCTGCCGCCCTCCTGGCTGGGAGGCTCAAAGGGTCCCCAGAGTCCTGGGTGGGGGGCTGCCCTCCCCGCAGTCTTGCCCACTGCATCTGCGGAGCATAATTGGCTCCCGGAGTCCTGGGCATGGAGGGGCTGGTGGCCAGGAAGGGTCCCTTGGCCTGTCCCCGATTGAGCCCCTTCCTGGCTGCTTGGCCTGTCCGTGGAGGCAGCGCGGGGCCTGGCCCCATGTCACGCGAGGGGGAACATCTGCCTTTCTGGGGGTGCCCTGGGAAACTGTTTGGCCCCCCTGTGGGAGCTCCATGAATGCAGTTCTGTGGGAAGCGTTCGGCCTTCCTTCCTGGAGAGGGAGAGAGAAGGGAGAGCAGAGTCCTGGGGGTGGGGGGTGGGATGGCTTCGTGGGACCGTGTGATCTGATCGGGTCCGTGCCTCTGTCTGTGCTTTTGCAGGGAAGCTTGAAGGTGACTGCCGGGCAGCCAAAAGTGAGTGTTTCCTCCTTTCCCTGCATTTTCTCCAGCACAGGGCAGGCCTCCCCAGGGTGGGAAATGGAGGCCTAGGCCCGTCCGCTGAGGGGTGGGGGAAGCCGGTCAAGAATTCTGGGTTTTTGTCTCGATGGAAGACAGTCCGGTTATCTGGATGCACCCTTTTCCCTCTGAAAGAGCTCGAGGCGGGGGGTCCGTGTCCAGGTCTGGGTCGGGGTCAGGATGCTGCCGAGTTCACCTTGTGGACGTTCTGAATGGACCGTTTGAATCGAAGATGCCCAGGGACTCTTCCTGGGACAACCTTTTGTGCTGTTCGCCCTAATGGGACCCCAACAGGCAGGCCGCTGCTGGCCAGGTGGGGAGGAGCTTCGCCTCGTCTCTTGCACAGAAGCAAACACCCCCTTTCCTGCCTTCCTACCTGGCCTCCCTGCCCCTGCCCCTCACTCCCTCCCTTTCCATGGCTTTTCTAGCTGTCTTTCCATCTGGAAGTTCTCGGTGCCCCTTTGGTGGGGCCAGAGATGTGGAGGTCGCTTTCCAATGGTTTTCGATGCCCGGGAAGGTCCTCCCGTGTACAGGGGTGACGTGGTGCTCCCCGTGTCTGAGGCCACCTGCTCATGAGGAGAGGACTTCTCCCCTCCTGGCTGAGATGCTAAAAGTGTCCCCTGTTCCTTGGGTGGGGGGGCCACGATCCCAGCAGTCAGTGCCCACTGCAGCTGCGGAGCATGAATGGCTCCTGGAGTCCTGGGCATGGGGGGGCTGGTGGCCAGGAAGGGTCCCTTGGCCTGTCCTTCACTGCAGCCCCTTCCTGGCTGCTTGGCCTGTCTGTGGAGGCAGCACGGGGCCTGGCCCCGTGTTACGCGAGGGGGAACAGCTGCCTCTCTGGGGCTGCCCCGGGAAACGGTTTGGCCCCCCGTGAGAGCTTCATCCTGGCAGTTCTGTGGGGAGCTTTGGGGCCTCCTCCCCTGGAGCATGTGAGGGAGGAGGCAGGGGACCGTCTTGTGGGGCGCAAAGGGATGGCTGCTCCACAGGACCGTGTGATCTGTTTGGGTCCGTGCCTCTGTCTGTGCTTTTGCAGGGAGACTTGCAGATGACTATGGTACAGCCGTAAGTGAGTGTTTCCTCCCTTTTTCATAATTTTTCCAAAATGGGGCAGGGAGGGAAATGGAGGCTTAGGAGGGCCATTGAGGGGTGGAAGCTGGAGAGGAATTCAATGTTAGGCCCGGACAGAAAGAAGTCCAGTCATCTGGGTGCCCACTCTTCCCTCCGAGAGAGAGAGAGGAAAAACAGGCAGTCGCCTCCTCCTCCAGCTTCTCGGCATCCAGGGCTGCCCTTTCCAGCAGGATTGGTGCCCAGGCCTGGCCGCTAGCCTGTCAACTGAGCTGCAACTCAAAATGGGCACGCAGTGTGACTCCAAGTGCCCCTCTCTGGGTCCGTTCCTCGGCCAAGCAGAAAGAGGGGCTGAGGGGATGGGGAAGGGGCTGCACGTCCCCCTCTGAGTCTGAGCATTTGGCCGCCTTTGGTGCTGTAGGGGAGGTCTGGCCAGGAGGGCTGAACTCCCAGAATATGGCCGAGGGGAAGTTGGTTCTGTGGTGTTTGCTGTTCTTAGACAATCTCCTGCAGGACACAAGGGCAGCCCTTGCTGAGCGAGTCAGCAGGCAAAGGCGTCCTGCCCGAATTACATCGCCTGGGGGTCCTTGTTTCCCAAAGATGGAGACACTTATAGGAGTCCTCCCAGGAAATGGATGGCAATTGCAGGCACGAAGCAGCACAGGTCCCTCCTTCAGGTGTGGGGACAGCTGCTCCTGGCCCCAGAGCTCGAGGCGGGGGGTCCGTGTCTGGGTCGGGGTCAGGATGCCACCGAGTTCACCTTGTGGACGTTCTGAATGGACCGCTTGGATCGAAGATGCCCAGTGACTCCTCCTGGGACAACCCTCTGTGCTGTTCGCCCTAACGAGACCCCAACAGGCAGGCCGCTGCTGGCCAGGTGGGGAGGAGCTTCGCCTTGTCTCTTGCACAGAAGCGAACACCCCCTTTCCTGCCTTCCTTCCTGGGCTCCCTGGCCCTGCACCTCACTCCCTTCCTTTTCACGGCTTTTCTAGCTGTCTTTCCATCTGGAAGTTCTCGGTGCTCCTTTGGTGGGGCCAGAGATGTGGAGGTCGCTTTCCAATGGTTTTCGATGCCCAGGAAGGTCCTCCTGTGTACAGGGGTGACGTGGTGCTCCCTGTGTCTGAGGCCACCTGCTCATGAGGAGAGGACTTCTCCCCTCCTGGCTGAGATGCTAAAAGTGTCCCCCGTGCCTTGGGTGGGGCGGCCACGATCCCAGCAGTCAGTGCCCACTGCAGCTGCGGAGCATGAATGGCTCCTGGAGTCCTGGGTGTGAGGGTGCTGGTGGCCAGGAAGGGTCCCTTGGCCTGTCCTTCACTGCAGCCCCTTCCTGGCTGCTTGGCCTGTCCATGGAGGCAGCACAGGGCCTGGCCCCGTGTTACGCGAGGGGGAACAGCTGCCTCTCTGGGGCTGCCCCTGGGAAACTGTTTGGCCCCCCGTGAGAGCTCCATCCTGGCAGTTCTGTGGGGAGCGTTGGGGCCTCCTCCCCTGGAGCGTGTGAGGGAGGAGGCAGGGGACCGTCTTGTGGG
>NW_025335622.1:43792-103260 GCF_004798865.1 Varanus komodoensis | reverse complement strand
AAAAAAAAAAAAGTTATGAGAATAGCCTTATGAGAAATGTTGAAGGAACTGGGTAGAATTAGCTTGGGAAAAGGAAAGCTGGTTTGGGGAGGGCGTGACACCCTCCTTCAAATACCTGGGCTGCCACGTAACAGAAAGCAAAACTTTGTTTTCCCTGCCAGTGGTCTTTCCTGGCTCAGATATTGATGCTAAAGCATGGATGGCAGTGGGAGAAGATTTCAGCTCCCTTCTTCTCAGGATGACTCTTCACACAAGCAACTCAGGAAGGGGACTTCCTTCTCCTTCATGTCTGAATCAAGTAAGGAAGTGAACATACTGATCCAGTATGTGGAGTCTGTAATAAGCGAGGTGAAGGCTAATAAACTGACACGCAATCCATAGAAAATAGAAGTGTTGCTGTTTTGTCCTGTAACCTCAGATCTGACTTATGATCTGAGGTGACAGCACACAACTATGAATGTCTTCCAAAACACCCAGTTCTTAACCTGGGAAGTGGAGTTCAGTATATTCTGAATGAGGTTGCCCATACCTCACAAATTATACACTTGTGGGATACTTCTAGATCCAGGTTTGTCCCTGGAGACACATTAAACAAGACTCCAGGGACAAAAACAAGCACATTAAATAAAGCTAATCTGAGAAGACCCATTGAAAATCCTTCATGAAGGTAACAGTCTGAGATATCTGTTGTATCTCTCCCAGCAGGCCATTCCATGTTTTAGGAGCAACCATCCTCCGGTAACCAAACCAGACCTGTCCATGTTCTGGTAAAAGCAATATAGCCTATAAAAGCCAGGGAATGGGATCTGAATGCCTAAAGCCGTGCCTCTCAGCCTAAAGCAGTTTTTTTTTTTACTTAAAACCCTACTCATTTTACTTAAAACCCTACTCAAAATATCTAGCAGAAGATCCTCTTTCAGAAGATTCCACCATCAAAAGTGGGCTGGATCACAACCATGGAGAAGGCCTTAGCTGTGCACCCATTTATGGCAGTCTTTCCCCAAGAAGTTTGCTGTCCATTCAGAGTTTGTTTCCTAAGCCCATTCAGCTGTGATGCACTTTCTTTGGCCACCAGTTCTACAAACTGCTTTGCTCTTTTTGTAATGATCAACTGCTGTTGTTGTGAGCTGTCTTTAGTGATATTGAAGGGTGGTGTAAAATATTAAAATAAACTAAATTGAGCATTCTGTACTGAAGAGCTGTGAGAGGGTGGCATCCCTTTGCCCTGAACCTGTCAGTCCATTTCCTTGGGTGACCCACCATTTGGGTTTTATGAGAACATGAGAAAAACAGAATGCCATCTTCCCCCTCCATACCATTCTTATTTGATAGATCCCCACCATGTACCCACCTCATAATCTGTTTGATAAATTAAAAGAGGGTTAGCGAAGGAGAATGTGGCAGAACTACCAGACAATCTGGAAAACTCCAGTCCTAGGAACCACAATGAATGAACATCAAAGATCCAAACATGAATAACTGAGATACTTACTGCAATTTTGACTAGGATGTGCTGCTGGTAACCTTGCCAATGAGTATGTTTCCAGAGGGTTTAAGTCTGCATATGTGAGTTCCTCAGCCATGGCATCTGCAGAGAAAGCCGGACACAGACTGAAAGAGAGCGAGTCGCAGCAGCAGGCGATGCAGAACTGAACTTTCAGCTCTGAGCCACAACACAGTGTATATGCCGCTTCACAGGATCCAAGTGGTCTCTGTCAGAGGTTGCTCAACTTCCTTTCTCATGAGAGTCCATTTAAATGGGTGAAGAACAAATGCATGCACACACAAACACATGTGGATACACCCAAGTGTATCTCTGCACAAAGCACAGCTGCTAAGGTTAATTTGCAAGATGCCGCTGCCAGCCTTGTTCTGCATGCCTCTGTCAGAAGCAGCAACCATGCCAGCGAGTGCACTAGATGTCACCTTGCAATTTCTTTGCCATCTGGCATTCATAAGGACTAGTAACTCATCTTGAGTTGCTTATTCTGCCTTTTAATGACTGATTAAATTTAAAATACATTTTCTATTACTGAAATCTCAGTAGTGCTGGACAACTTGTTGAGATACCGAAGCAAGCATGAGAACTTGCAACTTACAAGTTACCACTAAATCTCAGAATAAGACATCTCAGGTATTTTGTATTGCATGTCCCACCAAGACACTTTGCCTGGCGCCCATTAAAGCATCCCATTCCTCCCCATTTATATTTTAAAAATAGGTGTAAATTTATTTGCCAGAATTGCTCCACAACAAAGGGATCACCCTCCAACTTAACTCCCCACGATGCGTCTGGGCAGGTTCTCCATGCCTGAGTGCTATCCAAGTGCTTGCAGAACCAGGGACTCCTTTGCGGGCACTTGCAAGGAACACTCGATGAGCAATTATGCAGTGCAGCTGGAGACCCTGGAGACCAGCATAAAAGGTTTCCTTGCATTGCTGCTCTTTGCCACAGCAATGCAACTAGTCTCTAGGACTCTCTTGTGCTCTGGCCCTCTGTATCACCATGCCTTGGAGCCTGCTCCAGCAAGCTCCAGTCTGTCCTGCTTGTTCCAGTTGCTCCTGCCTTGCTCCTGTTGGCTCCTGCATGCCTTAGTCTGCCCTTGCCCTACTCCGGTGTGTTCTTGCTTGTTCCAGTTGTTCCTGTCCTGCTCCAGCCCCCTCTTGTCAGACCACCTTTCTGTGACTGCTTTCCTGGCATCAGACCCCTGGACTGTTTCTGGACCAAGCTTTCTCTCTCTTGCCCATATAATATCAGACTTGCTGACTTGACCCTGACCCTGGACTGCTGGCCATGCCACCAGCCTCAAGCCCTCCTAAGCTGCAGGACCTGGCTTCACACCCAGGTTCCCTCATTCTGCCTGCCCCAGCCACTGCCCACACCCCGGCCCTTACAATTTGAGTATAAAAAATCTTTGTTCCCATTCAGTAAAAAGGCTGCCTTTTACTTCTTACCTGTTAAACTGTTGTCAAAGGAATGTCACTTCCCACCGGGACCTGTTTGTATGGGATGGAAAGTCCTGCTCCATGTCCCACAGCCAATTAAGAGACAGCTGGTGGGGATACAGGGCAGGGCCTTCTCTGTAGTGACATCCAGGCTCTGTAAAATTTATTCTCCTTGGAAACTGTCCTGACTGAACTTTAATCTCCTTGATTTCTGAAAGCAGGTAAAGAACCCAACCCTTTTAAAGATGTGCCTTTGTACCAAGCTACCTGGAAATCTGTTGCTCTTGGCATTTCTGTTTTTGCTGCTGGCTTATGAGTGAGTTTTCTTTTGCTCTATCATCAGCCTCACCTTCATTACTCTTAAATAGAATAGGAAGTGGGGTATAATGAATTACCACTCAAGCACAGGAATGAGTCAGGAAAAAGGCTTTTTTGTTGAGCCAGCATACTTACCAAGAACATGGAGTGTGCAGCAAGCAGCAGGGCTGTAAGGGCAGGATGCTGGGGCAAGAGTGCAGGGACTGTCCCTGCAGAGGAGGAGTAGCCCCACCATGGCCCCCATGCAGCAGAGCTGTCTTACCACCCATCATCCAAAGGGGCCACATCCAGAGCCTAAAATTGCACTGCTGCATCATTGGAGGCAAAGAGCAAGCGCAGGCTTTGTCTGCCCCGTGCAAAATGGGTCCATGCTACAGTGTGGCAATAGCAACAGCAGACCGAGCACAGCCCAGAGGCAAGGAGATCTTTCATGCCGTTTGAACAGTCTCGAAACAAACTGCAGGCTGAATAAAGCACAACATCAGAAATTACATCATTTCACCAGTTCTCCGGAACACGGTGGGAGGCAAACAGCATCATGGTTAACCAAAAGACAGAAGTGTGACTGGCAGGTTGCCACACTGAGGGCTGCTGCTGAAAAAGAGGCTTTGCTCTGGTCAGCAGAACTGCCTCCTTTCCAACTAAGCTTGAAACAAAAAATCATATATGTTACTGCTTCGAATGCAAGCATGTTTTCAGGACAAAGTAGAAAGGTTTGACAGTGAAACTGCTGTGCTGTGCCTGTTGCTTTAATCCTTCTTGGCTCATGAATTTGTGATGGAATAGATATGAGAAGGAAGCATGAAGGGAAAGTGCATAGGAAAGAGTAAAAAAGGTTGAGATGTGCATCCAGAACTTGCCACTTCCTTTCCTGATGTCCAAAGGTTTCCTGAGGTTTGATAAGGCAACCGATTCCTGCATCAGTTTAGTAGGTTTTCTGGAGATGCCTCTTACAAGGAAATTTCTTAGGGTCGAGTTAGATCCAACAAATCACAATGCTTTGATGAAAATGCATTTGTTAGCAACAAAGAAAAAAATACTCAGAATAAGGTGGAAGGAACAGAATGAGCCCTGCTGGATCAGACCAGGGCTGGCCCACCTGGTCCAGCTTTCTGTTCACAAATGGATTAACCAACTGCTCATGGGAAACCCACAAGCACAACTCATGTTCAGAGCAGACCCATCAAAACCAATGGGACCCATTACTGAGCCCCATTAATATCTTGCCCCAATGGTTTTAATGCGTTTTTCCTAAGCATGACTACGTCTTGATTCAAGCCATTGTATTTATTTGGTTTAGCTTTTTAAAGCATATGTAATGCTGTTCTTAATTTGATTCCATACTGCCTGATAGCTGAAGTACTCTGGCAGACTTTTAAAAAACTGATCTTTCAATTAAACATTTACAGAGCCACTTATTAAAATATCATTACAGCAAAAAATGGAATAAAACAATAGCAAAGAGAGTAAAAACCAATCGCCATCCAAGCAGGAAGAATAACCCAGCCAATCTCCTGCCTGCTGCTGGCTAAGATTCGAGAATCACACAGCTGCAAGGGGCATCCATGAAAACACCCTGCCCAACCCCCCAAACACCCCGAAGTACTTATAAACCAATGATTCTTCCAACTACCATTAAGTCTGTGTACCTGTACCTGGGAGCAAGCCAGTAAAAACGCAATGGGTTTTTACTTCTGAGTACTCATAATAGAAGCAGCTGAGAAGCCCTGAGGTTGAAATAAAAACCTTGTTTGGGAAATAAAGTCTGCCGCTGGTAGTCAAGAGTGTGGGCGAAGTGCACAGAGGTGGTCAAGTGATCAGAGGCCCCATTTCCTTTCCTTGCCTCCAAAAGGACCTCAGCGCTGCTTCTCATGCAGAACTGAGCTTGGTTGTCAGAAAAGCTCTCTCTCCCCCTCCCTTCCTCTCACCTGCCAGAACATACCTTGTGAAATGGAGGCTGAAGGAGGGTGCATTGATCCCCCGCCATGGAAAGAAGACAGAAAACACAGCAAAAGACTATGTTTAATAACTGGAAGCTGCTCACCATTTTCTTTTTCAGACATTTTGGGTATGGGGCATCTGAACAGAAGCAGAGAATACATCACCCCACTGGTAACGTCTTAGCTGCTAACATATATAACTTTCACAGATCTTAGTACCAACAGAGGTATTGTTGGTGGGTGGATCATCAGTCCAGGTGGGTGATATTCAACCTGTCCTGGATGGGGTCGCACTCAAGGGTCAAAGGCTTTGCTGTAGTCTCTAAAGCACTATTTCCTTATGCCCTGTATTCCTCTCAAGGAAATTATCCTGAGAGTAATGTAGATGCATTTGAGCTGCCTAGTCCCTTTGTTCTTCCAGTTCTTCAGGTACTTCATCCCATGGAAAACGGTGGTAGATAGAAATGCTGCCACTGCCCACCCGTCTTACACCTCTTGTTTAGGCATATTTTTCTACCAATTTCAGTATAGAGGATGAGAAGTTTCCTTCAACTGTTCAATTCCCACCTGTTTTCCAGTTGCTTTATTTTCATTTCACCATGGCTGTGATTTCATTCTTTTACAGTTCTGTCTTGCACTAAACACTTCAGTCCTTCCACATGCCTTTCAATTTGGTTTTCTGCCCAATTATCTAAGAGTGAATCGAATTTTGTTTTCAAATTGAAAATTTGACTTTGTGACACAATATGGCACTGTTTCTCAGCAGTGGTCAACCACATCCAGAACTCTGTGAACAGGGCAGGAAAACAGATAGCTCTTTCCTGCCGTTTTCCCTTGCAGCTGGCATTCAACAACATACTGAGCTTTTCTACACAAGGCATTTATTGTGTGTTCATCATTTTGCAAATTCTTTGCAGCTATTTTAGATGATATTGTGACCTTTCTTTTTGTGTCGGTTGGTTAGGAGTAATTCCCTAGGTCTGGGAACTTAGGGCAGGAAAACATTTAGAGCAGGAGTAAAAAAGGAGTAATTCTCTGACAGTGAAAGAAAAGATCTTTCCCTGCTTGTATAGTTGCATTAGTCTGCTATACACACAGGGCCACCTACAGGTTAAGAAACAGAAACGCAGGAAAGGGAAAGCACCCAAAAGCAGTGTTTGGATCTCATTTTTGTGAAGATTAACCACCTTAGGTAGAAAAGCTCACTGCCTCTGAATCTAAGGGTTTTGTTTCACTTTCAATGCATTTGTCCCCCATAAGTACATCCAATCCTCTTTTATAACAATTAAACCAGTAGGGTAAGGATAGCCAATTGATTTTGTTAGGTGACAATCAATTCTAGTACTACAAGAAAGGGAGAAAGATGCTCTCTCTCCATTTTCTCCACCCCATTCATGGTTGATGAATTGATAAAGTAATTGATTCACTTTATCATATCCCTTCCCACTGCCCCACACTTGTTTTCCTTACCTACAACCAAACTCAGCTGTGCAGGAAAGGCAGCACTGAGTGGGGTTTTTTGAGGCATGGGGGAGAATAACACGGGAAATATAGACTGAGCTTTGGGCTGTGTAGCTCTCTGCACTTGCCATGGTCTTGACTACTGAAGACTTTGTTTCCAGCCGTGCTGTGACTTCCTTTCATTTTGAGGGTGATGGCCCACTTCATGATGGGATGCCTTGCCATTGCTTTGGTTCCAAAAACTTTAATCTTCAAGAACATTTTCAGGATGGTGGGATGAGGCTGGATTTGACAGCCTGCAAGTGCTGGAGTAGATTTCCTTCCCCCCTTTCCCTACAGCATCTCCCCTCCAAAGAGAACTGCGGGACCCTGCTGAATGGGTTGGGCTGTGGTTTAGGGCTGAGCAGGATGATTTTTGGGAGTCATTCTGATTTTGCTGGCTCTTACTTCTCTTTGGTATTTTTCTTCACTTTTTCTCCAGGGATGGGGATCCCCAAAAATCAGGGTGAGGCACTTTCCATGAGCCACTCATGGAAGATTTCCCACACTGCAGCTCACCCGATTGAGAAGGCGCCCTGAAACCTCTGCATAGCCTTTGGGGTGGGTGGCTGAAGGGGCTGCCAATGAAAATGATGAGTGGAGAGGTTTGCTTCAGCCACTCCAGTTGCACATTCCTGAATACAGATCTAAGCCAATATTCTTAGCAACTGCGTTTGCAAAACATCTGTGATTTGCAAAAAATCTGCAAGAGATCTGAACAATCTAATCCTTGCCATGCTTATCATCTTTTTGAAGCTGAAAACTCTCAGTCGGGTTTTAGAAGGCTGATCTCACTTGGGTTCAGCTATGCTGCAATAGCACTTCCTGAATGGGCAGGTCAGCTTACGGTGCACACGATCTGCTCTGTAGAGACAGCCCCTTGTCCCACACACCATTTCTTGGTCTTCTTTGCTGCTCATGGGATGGCAAACAAAATCGTCTATGCTGATCTCAACCATCCTTCTCAACTCAACTCCCCAAGGGTTGTCCATCTCTCTCTGGATTTCAGTAAGTCCTATTGTTATCCTAAAAGCTCCACTGTATTGATTGAAGAACAGAGGGAGGCAGGAGAGTGTGGGGGCAAATTCATTTTGCAGTCAGGTTAGCAGGATGCTCTGCCATTTTCCTGGACTTTGAACAAGGGAGTGCTGGCATGCAAGTCTTGAGCCTCACCCTCCTGTTTGTAGGGTCCAGAGAACGGAATCTTCTTCCTTCTTGTTTGGGAATCACCATGGCTCAAATGTGTTGAAGGACAGCCTCAGGGGCCGGGAGAATGGGGGGCTGCAAGCATGGGGTGGTGGTGAAAGGAGAATACTTAAGGAATGATATATAAATAGATGGCTATTAGATATTAGAGAGAATGTGAGAAGGAGCAGGAAAAATACTGGTTGCTATATAAACTGATACTAGGATAAGAAGCCATGACTAGGATGGGAACAGCTCCTCTAAGCACGAACAGACAAGAGGTTTCTGGTGCTAACAAGGAGAGGCATGTGCTGCTATTCTGTCTTTTTCCTCACTGTGGCTTTTTCACAGTAAGAAAAAAGACAGAAGGAAAATACTGAAGAGATACAGCTGGTTGATGACACAATCTGGACCCCTTCCCTCCACCCAGTAATCTTTGAATGAAGCAGATTGATGGATGATCAAAGTCTTGTCTGGAACTGCCCAAAATCTTTGGCATGCCTAGCATGGCTTCTGGTTTTTTCCTTTGGCTAGCAGATCCTTTTTGGCACATTACAAACTACTTTTGAACGTTGCCCCTCTTTTAAAAGTGGCTTGCTGTACAGCATGTAGAAATGGTTCTTTGTTTTAAAACAAACTCCAGTCTTCCTTCCAGGTTAGACTTTCAACTCGCCATCGTGCTGCCTCCTTCACAGAGTTGTAAGGGGATCCACATGATAAAATCCTCTCCTTGTAACCCTCTCATCTTTCCTCACTGCTTCTGTTAGGGTGAAAGATGGAATAGATGCACAATGTCTTTAGATGCTTGGCACTCTGACCTGTCCTCATAGAAGCACCCCTAGTTGTGTGGTACCTGGAGCTCCCTCAGTTGGATTCATATTACAGGAAGGGAGATTGGGCTTGAGGGGAATAGGAAAATACACCTTCCTAGCAGGAAAAGTGAATCAGTAGTGCAAAAACCTCTGAAATCTCTCTTCCATTATATCTCAATTCAGTCAATTCAGTCTAGTAGCAATAAACTGACTAAGGGACAGTAAGAACACTTTTCTATTTGCTATGTGGCACACAGATGGTAGTATAATCTTAGCAGATTGCAGGGGTTCCCATGAAATATGATTTTAAAATTTCACCCCAGTTTGTTCATAAGAGTGTGAATGAATACATTTCAGAGACATAAGCAATTCTGAGATAGCCACAGTGCTTTGTAGTTCATACCTTTCATTGTTTTAAAATCACAATAAGTAAAAAGCAGAACTCAGGATGCTTATGGGAAGTTTCATTCACGATGGTAGTGTAAAATATTATATAATGAAAGGACATATTTGTTTCTGCAGGTTTTTTTCATGAATGAGCAGAGTTTAGGGACACACATAGTCTTTCAGAATCCTTACCCATAAAAATTAAACTAACCCGTGCAGTAGTGATTCTGGAATAAAAGCTATGCATCCATAGAACTTTAGGTATGGACAACAACATTGCCAATTCAAGACATCACTGCTGGCTGACAAGGTCTCAGACAACTCTGGATCAGTTTGAGAGACTGCCTCCTCTTACATCATAGTCACTAAATCCCGTGGGGAGAGCTTACTGGCCATATGGAAGTTGCTGGCCATATGGAAGTTCATTAGACTGTGGGGCAAAGGATAGCCTCCTCAACTTTGGGTCCTACCCTGTGGGATGGTCTTCCTACTAGTATCTGTTGGGGTCCTTCTCTCCCACCTTCCCTCCATTGTGGAACTACAGACTATTCCAAATGGTTTTCTCTCCAAGAACTGGCCCTTGCCAGACCAGCTTACCTTCACCAAAGGTGCTGCCTCATGTGCCTTCAAACCATGCCCTAGGCTGTGTGATGGAGAACCAGCTAGGGATGGGAGGGTTAAGCCTGGGCATGGAGGCTCTCCAGGTGGATTCAAGGAACACCAGGTGACAAGGCTGCAAGGAGGCTTGATAGTGATTATCATCACCCTAAATTACTTCCAAGGACAGAACCTTTCACACACACCCTGCAAGCCCAGAGATTGTAGGCCTGAAGATTCTCATGTTGACTCTGGGGGAGGTACTGGAACAGCTGCCTTTATCAGGCAAGAATGGTTGAACAAGAAGATTGACTGATGAGTAGATCAGAAAATATTTGTGTTCCTGTGTGTGAAAGGGCAGTACGCCAATCTTGCCCTATGCTAAAAATGCTAGGAATTCCAAGAGCAGCCCAGAACAAGTGGGAACGCCCTGACATGAGGAAAGTCAATGTTTCTTGTGGAAGGGAGCTCTGTTGAGATGTCCCAGAGTGGAAACAAGTCTTTTTTTCTTCTGGGGTTGTTCTTTGAACAGTGACTTTCTTTTGTACAACAGGTGGAATGGGAACTCAGCAGCACTTTGAATAATGACCAATCTATTTTGTTTGCATTTTTGTTACATTTCTATTCCACTCAATAGCTGGAGCTTTCTGGGCAGTTCATGACACAAACCTACAACTGTAATATACTTCGATGTAATAAAGCTTGTTCTTCTTATATCATTAAGAAGTTTAAAAAGAGTTCAGTCAAAATCTGCCTTCCGGTATGGCGTTGAGACAAGACAGACGTGATTAACAAGGCTTCGTTATCACACTGGTAAATGTCCGGTGGTGGACTGGGAACCCAATCTAAGCCCTGTTGGGTTGAAAGATAGTGTGCTTGGGGAATCTCCTAGATGGTGTGGGGCGGCAACCCCATATCTACTGGGAGAAAATCAGGCATTTCTCAGCAGGGCAATACAGGTGGGAGCTCAGCCCTCCATGAGTCTTCAACATCCTGCCTTTTAGATTAGAATTTAGCCAGAAAAAATTGTCGGATTTATTGGGAAACACTTTTATCTCTTGTTTTTTTACAATATTACCCATGGGAAAGCTGTTTTTCTTGCTGACACAAAGAAAAAAAAAAAGAAAAGCCCTTTGGATGGAGGGAGGTTCCCCCCCACAGAACTTCAAGCGGCAACTGAGATGAGAGAGAGAAAGACAGAGCTGTTTGTAAGTAAGAAAAAGATTTCTTTCTTTAATCTCTCCGAGGGCGAAGAATTAAAATAAACAATTACGGTGGAATTGAATGATAGAAGGATCTTCCTTCTATATTGGATTGTTGCCAAGGATATCTGGATATCTGCCAAGAAACTTTTATACTGTGTGGCATTCTTCTCTTTATTGTGATTGATTGTGGGTGAGCATTTTTATTTCCTTTTTATAAGACTATCTGTGGAAAAGCTGTATTTGTTGCTAATTGGCACAAGAAGAAAGAAAAATCCCTTTGAGGGAGGGAGGAAGTTACGGGAATGAAAATAAATAGAATAAAAATGAAACTGTTAGTTAAAAACTTTGCGCAAGACCAAAAGGAAAGACTTCAGGAACAATTAGATTTGCAGATTGTTAAAAAGATTAAATACTTGGGAATTTATCTTACAGCCAAATGTACTACTTTGAAAGAAGATAATTATGAGAAATTATTGAAGGATATTAAAGGTGTTTTGGAAAAAAGGGCCAGTTTAAAATTATCTTTGATGGGAAGAATAGCACTTGTTAAAATGAATATATTACCTAAACTTTTGTTTTTGTTTCAAATGATTCCTGTAAAATTGATAAAAAATACTTTGATGACCTAAACTTTCAAATTTCGAGATTTATCTGGAGAAAAAAGAAACCAAGGATTAAATTTAAAATGCTTCAGGAAGCTAAAAGAAATGGAGGTTTTGGTCTTCCCGATTGGATGTTGTATTATCAAGCGTCTGTTTTAACTTGGCTAAAAGAATGGATAACTTTGCGAAATAAGAGAATTTTGTATCTTGAAGGTCATGACTTGCAGATGGGTTGGCATGCTTATATGTGGTATGAGAAAGCTAAGTCACATGGGTCTTTTCTGAGTAATTTTATTAGAAGATCATTAATGTCTGTGTGGGAAAAACTAAAGTTAAAAGTGTATAATAAATTACCAAGATGCCTTTCACCTATGGAAGCTTTTGTATATCAAAATGTATTGAACTTTGAAGGGATCATAAGATATGACATTATTTTGGATAAGGATGGTGGCTTGAAACTGGATCAAGAAATACAAGAACAGGGACTTAATATCGCCTGGTAGAATAAAGTGCAGATGCAATCGAGATATGCTAAAGATTGTAAAGCATGGGGGTTTTACAAAGACTTAACAGAGTTTGACCAAGTGATGCTTAAAACAGATGAGAAAATTATTAAAAGATTATATGATTTTTTACTTGACAGGAAAATGGAAGGGGAACAGGTTAAGGAAACTATGATAACATGGGCACAAAACTTTGGATATAATGCTGAACTAGAAAAGTGGCAAAAACTATGGGAAAGAAATATTACGGTAACATTAGCAACTTCGTATAAAGAAAATTTATATAAAATGTTCTATAGATGGTATTTGTCACCAAGTCAATTAGCTAAGATGTTTCCAAATATGTCAGATAGATGTTGGAAATGTAAACATAAACTGGGTACTTTATATCATATGTGGTGGACTTGTGATAATGCGAAAAGTATTGGATTAAAATACATAAATGGATGGAGGAAATACTACAAAAACCCTTTGCCTTTAAACCTGAAGTTTTCTTGTTAGGCATCATACTGGAAGACTAAACTAAACCAACTAAACTAAACCAAACTAAACCGAAGGACTAAAAAGTCTGGAGAATAAAAAAGCACCTGAAAGACCACAGTGTAGGTGCTTGGCAAGCTTCCCTGGTGAAGCCATTCCACAACTGGGGTGCTACTTCTGAAAAGGCCCTGTGCTTAATAGCCATGCACCTCACCTCATTTGACAGGGGCATCCAGAAAGGGCCTATGAAGATGACCTAAATGCCATGGGAGGAGATGATCCTGCAGGTAACCTGACCCCAAAACATTTAGGACTTTAACAGCACTCAAAATTATGCACTATTGTGAGTTTCAGATAGTTGTGATAGGCACAAATCTCGCAAGGCTGCTGGACCTTGTCTGACATTTTGTTATCTCATATTTTCTTCTAACCCTTTTGAACCATGTTTTCCTGTATTCATTTCTTTCAAAGCAAGTTGGAAGCCGTAGCATTAAAAATACTCCCAGGTTTTGAACTGGATTTGTAAGGGAAGCCCCCCTTTTAGCTTAGATTACAAAAGCAAGCAGGAATTCAAGTTTGGGCTTAGAAGAAAGTACCCTGAGTCTTCCTTGAGGACAGTTATGTCACGTTTTCAGTTGGTAGCATCACCACTGATACTACGCTGATGGCCCAGCATTTGAAGTGCTTCTGAAAATTCTCCAGTCCAGTCAAACCCTGGACCAACTTGCATCTGTGCTTCACCCAGTTTCCAAAGAAGATCATAAATGCGTTATTTTTCATTCCTGAGATTTGAAAACAACCATTCATTTTACTCAGTCAAGTTCTTAGGTGGGGAAAGTGAGCAGATTGTCAGGTTAATTATGATGCAGAGTTGTGACTTTGATGTGCTTGACCCATTTTACAAGAGTGTTTCGCAGCATATAGATGCGTAGTGGAGTAGTTTTGAACTGACATCTGTCACCCAGTTTCCTGTGAATGTGTTGCTATGAGAACAGGTAACGGTCATGTGACAGTGTGGTGAGCTGACAGGACATGACAGGTGGACACTTATTCGTGAGCTGACCAGAATGTGACCATTTATGTAGCTGAGCAAAGTGGAAAAATTATGTACGACTGTACTTTGCATGGTATTGCTAAAACATACCTGTACATTTTCCCTGTGTGTCTGCACATGCTTTGTGGCTTATTGCCAAATTCCATGACATTTGGAAGGCTGGGAATTTGACAGCACTAATGAACCTTGCACAAGAAGCATTATGAACTCCAACTAAATTTTATTTGAATGAGGGAGATAGAAGGGAGGGAAAAATACATATACACAGGTCGTAAGAATGTCCCACTGAATATTTTATGGCATCACTGTCTTTGCCATAGACTCATTCAGTTGGAAGGTACCTCAGAGATCATCTAGTTCCACCTCTGCCCTCACCCTGACCCTGAAAGCTTTTTGCAAGGTTGCTCATGCCTGCTACAAGGGCATTGGGGATGCTCCAAGTGCAGAAACCAAGTTAAGAGGTTGGAGTGATTCCCTAACCTTAACCTTCAACCTCAGAGCTGAGAACCTAAAAAATCCTATGGCCATGTGGATGTCATTTGATGGCTAAAGGACAACACCAGCCTTGACCTAAGAAGCAGCAAGCCGGACATGGCCTGGTTTTTAATTACCCATGTCATTAGTCTGAGGGATAATTTATCTATCTTTTTTTAATGGTCCCCAGTTCACACATCACAGCAATCTAGAATCTTCTTTCAGAATAACTGTGAATGAGGCAACATACTTTGTATGCTTTGATCCTGGACTGTTTCTTCTTTCCATGCCCTTTCTATATACATACATGAATTTATATATACCTGTAGGAATGAATCCATATGAACTGTGCATGTATGAAAATATAGTTTTCCAGAAGTAATAAATATGCTTCAACAGTAGGGAACCAGATCTGTTTTTCTTTGAGTTTAAGGATAGTTCTTAGAAGACTGTCTTTTCATATCTACATCTGTACCTACATCCATATCCATACCTGCACTGAGGCAGATACGCTAAGATTTATGTAGCCACTTTCTTTTTAAAAAATCATATAACAAAAATGAGTTAAAACAAATTGCCCTAGCAAAAAAGTTAAGTGATATTTTCAGTTGGTGTTCAGAAAAAATGCATATAGATGGAAGTGAAAGTGCAGGTGGCAGTCACCAACCCTGATCTTATGGAAGTCAAAGAAGAAAAAAAAGCCTAACATCACACATTTTCTCCAGTCCCTCAGGTCTGTGGAAGATCTTTCTGCAGCCTCATTTTCTCACTGGCACCTCATTTCTTCAGCTCTTACTATGACTCTTGTCAGAATCCGAAACTGGCCAGAACAGGTCAATGGCTGCTCATATCCTCCTCTCCATGCTTTTGACCCCCAGCATTTCTCTTTTTTTAGATTTTTTTTAATCAAAATTTAAACCAATACTAAAAACATCAGTCATCACATACATCAGAACTACTGGGTCAGCCCCTTACTACATATCTTTTAACATTCTGTATCATATTCAGATCCATTTATGGAATCTTAAAAAACATTTTTAGATCTAAACCAAGTCCTGTTTCTCCAGCCAATACAAAAAAAAAGAGGTTCTATATTTTATAGAAGTCACTATCTTCTTTCTCCTTCAGCGGTAAGATCAGTCCATCCATTTCTTACAAAATCCCATTTTTCTTGACCAATATTAAAAGAAAGAATCTCCAAATTTGATGAAAGTCAATATCTTCTTTTTCCTTCAGTAGAAATTTCAATCTGACCATCTCCACACAATTCAAGATCTTTTCATTTTTCTAATGCTAGACAGATAAATTCCTCACTACAATAGTTACAAATAAAATCAAATACATTTCTTGTTTACTAGTATTCCAATCCAATATCTACTAAAAAGGAAAATGAAAAAGAAGAAAAGTTCCAAGTTTAAAAAAGAACTAAAAACTTTTAACCCAAGTTATGTTCACATATCTAACATCAATTTATCATCTTTAAAGACATCTTAGCTAATCTGTTTGATGACAACAATTACCTATAATATCTTTTAAACAAATTTTCTTTGTGCTAATTTACTAGTTTCATCTAGCTTACACATCACTTAGTCACATACAATGAACTCCTTATAAGAGTCCAGCTCCTTACATGCCTTAATATATCTCGCTTATAAAAAAGAATCCACTTAGTACAGCTTCTCCTATGCCAGTAATAATCATTTTCTAGTATAGTAACTCAAGTACAAAAGAATCATGTAACTTAGCTTTTGATTGTTCATTTTTAAGATTAAAAAAGAAAGAAAACTCTTATTTTTCCTTATGTCACCAACCAAGAAAAAACTCAACTCCTTATCTTTCTTAGTTCAGTTTGGATCATATCTTATAATCTCTTCATAATTCAAAGCATTTAAATGTAGAGAAGCTTCCACATTGAAATCATATAACTTAGCCTTTCCATACCACAATAAATATGCCAACCCGTTTATATCATTCCTTTTTAAGATAACAAATTCTCTCATTTCTTTTTTACACCTCTGCCTCATCTCCCTTGTTTTGATAAAGCTTGTTGAAAATCAATATTTTTCAACTTTACACCTCTGCCCCATCTTTCTCTGGTTGATGGTACTTGTTGAAAATCAACACTCTTCAGTGTCTGTATTTCAATATTCACTATTTCTTGCTTTATTTTCAATAAATGTAGCATTTGTTGTAGGTCAGTATTTATTCCCAATGGCTGTGTTTCTTGCTGCAAATCAACATTCACTGTCTCTTCTTCTTCAGCGTCATATGTAGTTAGTTCGGGATCCATCCATCCTTCAGAAAAAAATATTCCTTCTTTTGGTGGCCAAAATTGTTTCTCTTTCTCTAATATAACAAGTAAATCCCATGATAGCTTATTTATTGGTTTTGCAGATTTTGTTTCTTTATCCACTATTTCAAGTTTTTCATATATTTGTTGTGTTTTTTGAATATTCTGTTCAGTTTTAGATTGCACACCAACCAAATCCTCCTTAAAAGAAGCATCAAGTTTATCAAAGTGTTCTTTTTGTTCAATTGAAAAAAATTCCTGTTGTATCAACATCACCTCTTGGGATATTTGTAAAGCTGTTAAAGATTCCTGTATTCTCTTTAGGAGTGTTCTCTTTAGCTCTTCCATTGTTGCAATAATTCCAATAGCCACAGAATGGCAGCAAAGGCCAACTACCACTTCTTTTTCCTCTAGATCACTTGCAGACAGAAGGTTGGCAAATTGCCAAATACTTTGGCAGGGGTCCCAGAAACGGAGGGAAAGAAATGGCTGCTCAACAGGCAAATTATATCATTCTATCAATTAATTCCACAATAGTTATTATTTTAATTCTTCACTCTTGGGGAGATCAGAAAAGAAACAAAGTCCTTTTTTTTTCCTCAGTCCCAACTTTCGCACGCATTGCAAACTTTCTCTCTCCCATAAAAACTTTAAATCCTCTCCCCATATCATTTACTGCTTAAAACACCATGGGGGGGGGGAGTTCCTCCTTCCATCAAAGGGTCTTTTTTCCCCTCTTCTTTATGCCAATTAACAACAGATATAGTTTTTCCACAAGTAGTATTGCAAAAGGAAAATAGGAATGCTCACCCAGTCATCACATTAGAGAGGAAAACACCACACAAGATGAAAAATATCCTGGCGAGAGTCCAGTTAGTATTGGCAGAAGTCCAAACAGATATCCAAAATGATCGCTCTAAGTTTTAACCTTCTATCACTTAATTCCACAGGAATTATTTATTTTAATTCTTCGCCCTTAGAGAGGTTAGAGGGAAAAATCTTTTTCTTTGGCTTCAACTTGGACAGAAGCCTCAACACTCTCCATATCAGTTGCCGCTTAGATATCAGAAGGGCTTTTTCTTTTTTCTTTATACCAATTACAAACAGATGCAGCTTTTCCACAGGTAGAATTGCAAAAAGAAATAAAAAATAAAAATATTTACCCAGCAGTTCCAATGCTTATCTGGCTAATAAAAATCCTAAGCTAATTCTTCATAAGATGTCAAGAACTTGAAGGGGCTAAAAAACCCCCAGTGTTGCCTGGTTGAGAAATGTCTGAATTTCTCCCAGTGGATATGGGATTGCCATCCCACACCAACCTGAAGAATGCCCAGGCAATCTGTCTTTGCTCCGACAGAGCTTAGATGAGCCTCCCACAATTCACTGTCGAGCAATACCGGCGTGATAACAGAAACTCCTTTAATCACAGCCATCGCGTTCCAACGCCATCTTGAAGTCCAACCCCCAGCATTTCTGTGGGTTCCTGTTTTCAGTTTCCTGTGTCCTGCTTCCTCTGGTCAACTCCACCACTCGACTGCTCCATCCGGGCATATCACCCTTGCTAAGAGCAGATGTCCATTCCTTGCCACAGGGACTGTAAATAGAGGCCTTTGCACAACCGCAACCCTTTCTCATAATCTTCTCACTCACAACTGCCCATCTCTTGTGCACTTCTTTTCTGCAAGCCTCCACCTTTGCTATCATTTGTTTAGGCTCCATATGTGATAATCACCAAAAATTACATTCTTATTGGAAGTTTTTCAGATAAGATGGTCTGTGGAAGCTCAGGAGAAAACCTGCGTTCCTCAGGGGCCTACCAAGGGAACAGAAAATAACTCATGCCTGCAGAATTTTGCTAAGTTGCAACAGTTTTTGTGTAAGCCTCTTGACAACATCTCAACAGGTATATTTTCATCATGCCTCTCAAGTCTAAAGTTTATCTAAAGTTTGTTCCACCTGGTAATGAAATCTATACCCTGCTTTCTCTTGAATGCATTTCTTTAAAAGCAGTCAGAATATGGTTAAGTGTTCCCCACTTTTCTATGACATGAGAAATTGCTGGGATGACGCTGTCAGCGTTAGTTTCCCTTGGCTGAGAAAGTACTGCAAATTTGGGATATTCTTACAAAGAAGGGGAGCCACATGCATGTCTGCAAGGCAACCAACCCCCTGCCTAATGTGAGACCTTGGAGTGCGGGCCATGCACTCCCATCATGCCTTGAGTCAATCCCTTCTTTCAGCCTCTCCTGAAAGACCAACTGCTGCTTTTCATGCACAATTGATTCCCTCAGCACTAGGCAGAAAAGAGTATCAAAATGATTCAGAAAGGCTAGAAAGGGTACAGAGGAGGGCAACAAGGATGATCCAGGGACTGGAGGCAAAGTCCTGTGAGGAAAGGTTGAGAGAACTAGGCATGTTCAGCCTCAGGAAGGGAAGGCTGAGGGGAGAAATGGCAGCACTCCACAAGAACCTCACAGGCTGTCAGAAAGAGGAAACAGAAACCTAGAAACAGAGATAGTGAGAAGGGACCTGCCAGGCCATCTAGTCTGACCCCTGGCTCCAGCCGGCTCCACTCATGACATGCCTAACATGTGCATGTCCAAGGAAGGACAAGATCTCCCCCTATTCGTTCCAGAGTGTAGGACATGGAATAATGGACCATGAAAGAATAAAAGAAACCAGATCTAAACTAGAAACTAAGAAGAATTTCCTGACTGTTAGAGCAACAACAATGCAACCTAGTACCTGGGGAAGTTGTGGGTTCTCCCTTGCTGGGGACATTCAAAGAGCATTTGGACAGACATCTGAATGGGATCGTGTAAGTTAGTGTCCTGCACTAGCAGCGGGTAGGACCCAGTGGCCTTCTGACCCCTTCCAACTGTACTATTTCATTATTCTATGATTTTATGATGTAAGAAAACAAAACATGGTGAATTAAACTAATGGTCTTTTTTTCTAAGCTAAAAAAGCCCAGATGTTGTATGCTTTCCTCATAGGGGGACTTGATCCAGCATGGCTCCCTCACTTTAGATAGATAGATAGATAGATAGATAGATAGATAGATAGATGAATAATAAATATGCATCACTTCTTTCAAGCCACATGGTGCAGTTTCTATGCATGTTCAGTTGAATGTGTGTAGAAGACTCTGTGTGGCTGCCAACCTCGAGCATATATAGAAGCCCCCCTAGCAAATGTGGAAAGGTCAGGACTGGCTCTGCTCCAGTTGGCCCAATGTCTTTGGCTGGCAGCTGCCAGCCTACTTGCAAGAGGTTGAGCCAAATGTTCTATGCTAAGATGGAGTTGTGCTGATGCAAATTCCACAGTTTTATAGGACCACCTGCAATATGATACTTTATTCCTTTTAGATAACTTTATCTTATGATTATAGCTTAGTGTCCCAAACCACCCATTAAGGAGGAGATCTCTCATTAAGATAATGCCTAAATCCCAAGTCCAATGAGTGGTCTGGAAGAACCTGATAAATGGACATTGTCCCAGTTATACAGCTATGGGCCTGATCAGTTCCTTGGGTGGGAGAAACATTGCAGTTCTTTTTCTTCCTTCCAGAGAGCTCCAGCTGCAGGCTCTGCCCTCAGTCCTGGTTTCTTCACAGGAATAAGTGCTACTGGATCTCCAAAGACACAGACCTGGATCAAGAGCAATGAAGACTGCAGAGCAAAACTCTCTCAAATTCTGGTGATCCAAAGCTCTGAAGAAATAGTAAGTGGATCAGATTGGTGCTTGTGCAAGCATATATGTGACAATCTCTTGTGCAATGGAGGAGAGGAAATTTAATTACACTGCTTTCCCACTTGTTGCAACCACTTACAATTTGATACAGCAACATTCTTGACTTCAGGAAACTAAAAGATCTTCTAGGTGGTACACATATCTCCTCTAGTTCTGCCATCATCCCAGTTTCCACTATGCTTCTTTCTCTGGACAAGTTCTCATGACACAATAATCCTGCAAGTAAGCCACACAGAGCGGTTTGTTCCTGGAACAACCCATGGTGCACCCAGCCATTAATTGAGCGGTTGTCCTGCTTCCCCATAGTTTCCCACAGGTCTCCTAGGGACATGCATGGAAGAACACCAGTGGGCTCCTCTCCCTGCACTAATTGTGACCCCTTTAGCAGCCACTGCAGCTTTTTCTCCATTTTCCATATTATTTTTCAAAAATGTCTATGAAATGACAGCTGCTCACAGTCCCTCCAAAATGACCAATCAGCTCACTGGAGCATCTGTTGCTAGTTTGTCACCTAGTTTCTTTTTTAAAACATGCAGTGAAAAAGTGCATTTTGTTTAGTAATAAATATTATTTTATCCATTTCCTATGGGAAAAAAGCTACTCTGAAGGAAGCACTCCTCATTTACACAAAATGCCATCTTACAATGACTATGTAGCACTGATGAGTTTATGTGAACTTCCTCTGTGTCTTTGTTCACAATTATGATGAGTAATCACTTTGAGCATCTTTAAAAATATCATGGAGGAGGGAACAATTTAACACTGGAGAAAAAGTACTCTTTTGTGGACATTAAACTGTGATGAGGGTAGAGCCCATAGCTGTTGGGCAAAGCTATACATTTATTTATTTACATATTTATATTTTAATATTGAATTGGTGTTATCTTTGATTTTATATTAATGGTTGGATGCTGTGTGTTGTTTGTTGGTCTGTTATTGGGTTTTTTTGTTTGTTTGTTTGTAAGCCACCCAGAGACTGTGGTATTGGACAGCCTATACAAACTTTAAATAAATAAACACATAAATAAATAAACACCCCATTGATTGTATGAGGAAGGAGTCGTGACAGAAGTGTGATGCTTGCATGGGTGTACCTTGTCTTTTACAGCCCCAGCACACATGTGGAGAGGGGAAAAGGCCACCATTAAAAAGTGGGACCAATCTGGAAAACCAGCCCAACCTCCAAGTATCCCAATCCAGTGCTCTGGTGTTTCCCAGAGTACAACCCTTTCCTCCCAACCCATCATAGTTCCCAGGCTAAATTTAAGATCCTTAAGCTAAAATATGGAGGTATGTTGGCTCTGGCCTCCTCTGGAATGCAGTCTCAAGAGCTATCCACAAACATCAGGAATCCATCAAACATTTGTACATCAGGAATATTTGTATACCAAGCCATGCTGCACACGTTGTGCTCCTGCCCTGCCCCTTCTGCTCCTGGAGGCAGCTGTTGACCACTGGTGCCAAGCACCACAGAGGAACCACCCTGTGACATGCAGCTCCCTGGGGAGTCCTGCACAGAGCCTCTTCACCTGGTTTGGCCTGTGTATGGCTGTTTCCTAATCCAGGTCTCCCAGCTGTGGAGGCTGCAACATGTCATGCAAAAGAAGTGGCCCCCAGCAGTGCATCTTGACTTGACTGGGCACTGGCTTGGCTATGGGGCACCTGGCTAGGTGGGCAGAGGGGGGCGTTGAGTAGCAAGGTAGCAGCACATATTTCAGGAGCATGGGGGACCCAAGGGGCAAAATCGCTGGCAGGAGGTGCACTCTCTCTGCCTCCCATTGCAATTTGTTGCCAGAGACTTAGATGCTTGGTGTACCTTAGGGTAGGGCTGGCCCTAGTGATAGTACATGAAATGTCCTGTATCGCAGCATGTGGTGGCTTCCATACTTACTCATGACTTCTCATGTGGGATCCTAGGATCAGTGGTCATGTGTGTCTTGGCAGCAGTGGCACAGCGGAGAGGTGGGCTTTGAATTGCACTGGGTCAGATACACTGACAAATATGTTATGCTCTTATATGACTTAATCTAGTTCAGTAAATCTCGAAAGCAGTCAGCTCTGGCACCTGAAATCTTGCCCTTAATTAACAGGACTTTGTTCAGAGCATTGCCAAAGAGAAACACCTGTGGATCAGATTGACAAACATACCCCCGCAAGATGAATGGTCCTGGGTAGATGGTTCCCCATTAGATAACACAGTGTGAACATTTTTCTCTGGTGGTTTATGAAAAAAAGCAAATGTCTAGACATTTCTGGGATTTCACATTATCCATACTCACTATCCATTTAATGGCACATGAATGAACTGAGCTGCAACTAGGTGTCATCAAATGGAAAACAGGGATGGGGTGGGACTTACAGGACCTGACTAAGTATTCACCTTTTGAGCATCCATATCCCACTCATCCATCCACTGAAGACATCTGGGTCCTTTCCACAACAACAGCTGGAAAAAGAAGATTGCCCTAACCTATATTCATGCTTTTGATTTTTTTAAAAGTATAAATGCAAGGCTTTGCGGTTATCTCTGTTGCATCTCAGCCTGTTAGTTTCAGTCTTGATTGTATGTTCTGTGATGTTGTCTGACCTTCTTAGCTTTCTGACATCTGAAAATCTGATAAGAAACCCATCTGCACCCTCATTCCAGTCATTCACAAATATGTCAAACCATACAGGGCCTGGGGCAGGGCTCTGCATACTGCAGTCACCAACCTATATCAGGTATTCGTGTTTACTTTGCTTGCTTTCCCTGTTCTGCGCATTTGTATTTGTCTATAGGCCATGTGTGTTGCATCTTCCCTGTTTCCTACTGCATCTTTCTACTGGGCTGTACCTCCACTGTCTTGCTTCCTCCTTGCTCTTCACATTCTTGTCCCCATTACTGGGCTCTGTAGTTAACTCTGGCCTTTTGTTCACTCCAGAAAGTTAATTCTAAGACTTCTTATTATTTATTTATTAAATAATATGCCGCCCCCATCGCAACAAAGCCTCGATGAGAGGGTTTCTGCAGCTCCTGCCAAAAGCACTTTTCCCAGGAGTTACTTCAGGAAGATTGAAGATGAGGACAGAGCAGAGTTGCAGGACACACCCTCCCAGCAGGACCTAGAGTCATGGCAGGATGCTTGTTCGACTAACAAACCATAGAGCACCCAACAGATGGCCAGTCTCATCCTGGCTTGCTTGTCTTCTCCCTGAGGGACGCAGTAGTGCAGTGGCTTAATGGCACTGGATCTGTCAATCAGAACTGGTCGGCACTCCAGCGGTTCGAGACCAACATCACAGTGGAGGTGTGATCCCTCCAGTGGATTCCAATGAGGAAATATGCCTCTGAACCTCCAGAAGTTTTCCACTCCTGGGTTAGGAAAAGAAGGCAGGATAATAAACCCTGATTGTTTCTTGGCCTGTTTCCTTAAACCATAGGTAAGACCATCCAAAGTTTTCTGAGTTCCTACATAACGATGGACCATACAAGAAGAGAAGAGACAAATGGCATAAGCCTAAGGAGAATCACATGTCTTATTTACAGATTGTAAACTGCTTCCAGAACCCTTTTCTGATTGAGGAGTGGGGTACAGATGCTTCAAATGAAATAATGGTTGAACATTTTGTCTAAACCAAGCCACCTTGATTCATATGGTGGGGAACCAAGATCAATTGCAGCATTGACATGCAATGAAAAGGAAACACTTTCTCTGTTGCAGAGTGTGTGCATGGATGCATGCCTCATGTGCAATGTGTGAAACATCCTAATTGGGGATGTTAAAGAGGCAGCACCCTCTTGAGAGGGGAGAGTGATTTTGTTCAGTTTGGAAATGGCGTTGGTGCTCTCTTGTCTTCTGCAGATTGAAAGTGACGGGCAGTATGAACAGGAGCAGCTGTGGGATGCTGAAGCTAAAGAAGAAGCAAGTTATATCACAGGACTGTGGTGCTGTGCAGAACTGGATCTGTGAAACAAAACCTCAGCAGGTGTAGATGAGGTAAGGCTAAGTATGCTGTGGAGCAAAACACACCCACATCTCAGAAAGGGGCATGCAACAGCTTTGGGCAAAGGCCAAATACCTAGTTGAATTGGCTCCCTCTAGGTATTTGGGCCAATGACCTCCAAAGCAAGAGGACGTGAGCAGTTGGAAGTGAAGGGGCAGTCCCAACAAGGTGAGTCCACTACAGAGCAGCAGAAGGTACTAATCTGGAAGCACCTAGTTGGACACGGTTCTGGCCTTCCCTCAGGACAGCTTTCCATAAAAGAAAGCACCACTGATGGGTGACCCACAGCCATAGCTTCCCACCGGCGAATGACTTTCCCAGAGCTTTCCTTTTTATGCTGATTGGAGTTTCTCTGAGACTGTTTGAGGTTTTGCTTTTGCTTTTGCTCCAGTCATTACTTTTGGAGATTGCATGTCTTGGAAGCTGAGGGGACAGCAGTGGAAGCAGCAGCTCTTGGGGCTTCCAAGAATGGCATGGAAGGAGCCACATCTAATGGGGGTTTGCATGATCCAAGTTCTCCTTCTGGTTTCTGTGCATCAAAAATGTGGGCTCTGTCCCTTCTGTTGGCAGCCTTGGCTGAGAACCTGCTATAGCAGAAGAATTTTGGGCGGGAACCTTCCGGCACCATCCCAGCATGCATGTCCCTGGGGGTCACCACCCTTGTTGTGAGCATGTTTCTCCCTCCTTCTTCCATTGCTGCAGACAGAGATGAAAGCTTTAGAAACATGTTAAAAAGATGATTCCTATGTTAAATGGGAGTAGCTTCTGCCCATGTGAAAAGTTGAATCCTTTTCCTGAAATATAATTTCCTACATTAATATAGAAAAATATATAATTTCTATTTTCTATATTATCTATTCTTAATTTTCCCCTTCAACTTAAACTATAATGTTTTTAAACCTTCTTCCTGATGGTTTTCCCCTCTGTTTTATTATATTAAACTATAATTATATATGTAAATAGTCCGATCTGGTTTGCTAAAGTGCCAACTTGGAGCAGCAATTATCCAAAATAAATACAATCAATTTTTAATGCAAAATGATTTCTATTTTTTTTCACATTTTGTACATTGTTTTCTTTCTTTTTTCCATATTATTTTGATACATTTTTTGCATTTTTTCATTGATTCTGCCATTTACTTTCATTGTTCATAACACTGTTGCTAGCTGCTTGCTTTTGTTTTTTAGGTTGGCAAGGGCAAGGAGAGAACTTTAAAAAAAAAAAAGATGATATAGAAAATTCTATTTTTTCCATTAAAAAGAAAACTTTTCTTGTCTCCAGTTATTCTTCCTTTTGGAATCCCTGGGTGGGCAAGAAGTAAAATTTTTATATCATTCTTTACTTTAGAGATTTTTTCGTAATTATTTAATATAATAATTTTACTTTGTGCTTGCGCAGCTTCAGACCTCAACCTAGGGGAGGCTCATGCTTCCTGAGGGTCCGACAGCAGCAATGCCTGATGTGATTTAGTTGATCTGCTCTTTTGGCCTGTCATCTCTTCACACAGTCTCAGCTTCCCTCCCTCCATCCCTCCCTATTCTCCGGTGTCTCCCTCCTTTCCTGAGATGGTTTGGTTCCCTGCTGCTGTCCGAGTGATCTGGATGGTTCATGGCTGTCTTCCAATGCCGTGGCTGCCTCCTCCTCAAATGCTGGACTAACTCGCTTGCTGCGAATGCTGCACTTTGGAAGAGCTGGACTGCACTGCCACCACTGTTCTGTCAGTTCACTTTGTAGCAAACTCATTGGTCATCTTCTCTGTTTGTTTGCTTGGTAGAATGTGCTAATGTCCTTTTTTCAAACAGAGCTTGAACCAAAGAGCCAATAAACCTCTATTTCCTGTAAGCCACCTAGGAAGGGCTCTGCAATTATAGGCAGCCTATAAATATATGTAAATAAATAAATAAATAACTTTCTAAACTGGAAGAAACCTCAGTTATAATCTGAACATGTGTACGGAACCTGAACTGGAAATAAGGGGGATGGGGGTGGAGAGAAAAGCATTGTTTCATTTGGAACAAGTGCTCTTAATGAAAATACCAGGTATGATGTATTTACTGGCTCTGTTAATATGAGCACCTAAAAAAAAAGTCAATATACAGAAGGATTTATATTTCTTGCATTTGTATAAGCTTCCACACTCTACCTGATGGCCTTTATGGCCCCTTCCAACTCTACCATTCTAGGGTTCTATGACTATCAGAAGACCCCAGAAGGTTGCAGCAAGCCTAGAAAAGAATTGTCTATATCGGGGTCCTCAAACTTTTTCAACAGGGGGCCAGTTGAAAGGTGCCGGCGGTGGGTGTGGGCCACCAAGGCGGTGCCAGTGGGGGGCGTGGGCTGGTGAGGGTGTGGGGCCAGGTTATGCACGCATGCACATGGGGTGAGGTGGGAGCAGGGGGTGTGTGGGGTGAGGCAGCGGTTTGCTCGCATGGAGATTGTTTTCTCCAAGCTAGTTCAAAACAATCTCCACGTGAGCAAGCTGCCGCCTCACTGTGCGCCCACGTGCACGTGCATGCACCCATAGTGAGTCCAAAACCTCTGAGGCGGGCCAGATAAATGGGCATGGCAGGCTGGATCCAACCCGCGGGCCATAGTTGAGGACGCATGGTCTATATGGATCTTCACTGATGAAAATAATGGGAATTTGTCCCATGAAACTGGTGATCAGGGCAAATGCTTACCTGACTTCCAAGTCACAGCCCAGTCAGACAGCCACAGGGGTACCTGCAAAGCTTGATGGGAAATATGGTTCAGTCCTGAGGCATTGCCTTCCACAATCCAGGGGATGGCCCATAACCCTCAGGACAGAGGGGATCACAGGCATCCTATGGAGGGTGGGAGGAGGAAAGAAGTGAAGGTCACCTTCAAGTCTTTGGCCAGCTAGAGGACAAGGAGGCACCGCCTAGATACTTTCTATGCTAGGAAAGTATCTATTCCACCCTCTTCCCTTGAAAAGCCCACACAATGGCCCCAGTCTCAGAGCTGCAACAAGCAGGGGTTTTTTCTTGAGCAGCTGTGAGGGCAGAGAGGGGGTGTTCTGAAGCTGGAGTCCCAGCTTTGCCTTGGAGCACATTTCTGAGGCTGGAGCCGGGACTCCGACTTCCCATTTGGCCATCTACAATCTGTGGTCTGCAGCCAAAAGGATGGTGTGTAACGCCTTTTGTGGTAGAAATACAAACTGGAGGCAGCAGAGTACAGCATTAAAGTGACAGTGGTCAATATGCTAATTTGCCAGAAGCCACAGGAAACCAACACCTTCTGGGTTAACCAAGGGCTACAGGACCAGAGGACCACAGAATGTAGCTGCCTGCTTTTCTTCTTCACATCACTGAAATAAAGAAATGGTGCTTCTCATCAGCTTCAAGTCTAGTAGAAAGACACACCCTCTACCCAAAGCATATCAAGACTATCAAGAGGATTTGTTGTGATGGGGGCGGCATAAAAATGCTTTAAATAAATAAATAAATAAATAAATAAATAAATAAATAAATAAATAAATATCAAATGTGCTCAAAACTAGCCTTGCTGCTTGGGAGACACTTTTTGTTGCCTGTAACCCCTTTGCATCGCTTTTCCAAATGAAACCAGAGACTGGCATCCACCTCGATAAGGAAGAAAAAAGAAGAGATGGAGTCTTCTTAGGCTGCTCAAACCTTTCAGAAACAGAAAACCCTGCTTCAGTCTTCTGGATGTGAATGAACTAGTTCAGGCTGACCTGCATTCAGCTGTCTTGTAATAACTGCTTCCTGAAAGCAGTTTCCATTGGTTGGCCAACTTGATTCAAAAACGCCTGCTAAAAGTCACTGGGTGCCCCTTGTCACACACATTCTCTCGCTTGCATGTGCTACTCACAGCATGGCCAATGATCTTGTCTATGCTGATCTCAAGCTGCCTTCTGAGCCCAGGTCTGCAAGAAGGCTCCATTCAGCTCAAGGCTTCGGTAAGTATTAATATTATCCTAACAATGATTTGTTTTTATGGGCATCTGTTGTATTTCTTGTAGCACAAAGTGACAGGCTTGCTTGAGGAGGTGGGGAGGCAGCCCGTTTGGTAGGGTATTCAGCCATTTTGCATAAACATGCAGTTACCAGTAAAAGTGTACTGTATATCACATATAAAAACGAACTCCGTAGTCTTCTTTCAAGTAAAGCATGGAAAACCTGGAAAAAGCAAAAGAGCAAAAAGCAACACTTTATTTCAGCCAGGGCTTACTGGCATCTAGTCTAACCCCTCAGAAAATCAAGTTTTTTTCCTTCTTTTTAAAAAAAGTACTACTGTTTTAATGGCTGAAAGAAGGAGGTGTGGTGATGAAGGCACGAGAAGGAGGAAAGGTTAAAGAATGGCATTGCAACGGTCATTTCAGTGGGAATTTGAACAAGTAGAGAGAACAGTTGTTAACTTTATCCATGAAATACCCAATAAGAAGCAGTGGCCAGGGTCCGGGGACTCTAATCAAGGCCCTGGACAAATGCTGTCTGATGGTTGTTTTTGGTCCCCCCCCCCCTTTTTATTCTGGCATGAACAGCCGCTCATCCACTGCACGCCATTTTTAACAGCTTTGGAAAGTTACCTCAACTTTCAAAAATAACATTTTTCAGAGGGTGATGTTAGTCTGTTCCTGAAAAAATAACAATCTTGTAGCACCAAGGCATGTATTTTAAGGTGCCACAAGATGCTTTGATTAAATTTCAAAAGTTCATCTGTTTTGCCTGCCAGTGGCTGTCTGAATGCGACACATAGACTGAGGATACTAACACAAAAGTCAACTAATTTTAGAGGCTTGGGTAAGACATAATTAGGACCAAACTACACATTACATTAAAGTAGGTTGCTAACCTCTATGTTTTTTTGTTTGTTTTAATCCCAGCACAGGGAATCCAATCTGAATTGGACCCTACTGTGGGGGTAGGGGGGAAACTTTAACTTTTTATTCCCACTTTCATTCAGATGGTCCCCATCCCCACCTGCTCACCCACACATTCCTGCAATTTGGATGGTCAGAAAGTGACCCATTAGAGTAAAACAGGAGAAAAGATAAATTTTATTTTAATTTAATTTAAACATTTATGTGCCATCCTTTGCAGCAGCCTCAGGCCAATTTACAGAAGGTAAAATGTCGTGGCTAACTATGTATTTTCATGTAATGTGTAGTCTGGCTTTTAGGTATAGATACAAGAAAAAGATCAACTTAAAGCACTTGAATTGTTTGTTACTCTTTATGGATTGCACTTTCCATCATGTGGAAAAGGATGAACTAAATTATTGTTAACTCAAAGCGCATAGCTGAGGTGCCCATACGACATTTCCATTGTGAGGTTTCATAGCATGCTGAAGTAAAGGTTTCTTTGCCTTGCTGGTTCCTTGCTAAATGATAAACATTAAGATCAGCTTATCTTTTTTTAAATCACCTTCCCTCAAAAACATAGGAAATTAAGTTCAAGTTGTAGTGGAATACTACTAAAAAGTTGGCATAGTAGCAGCAATGTATTAATAGTATCCCTTTCATTTCATTTGGTTGTTTACCTCCCTATGTTCTCAGAAGGTATGGAAGGAGTAACAAGGCTTCCATCATCCCCTGTCACTTCTATCATCCCCAGCAAGCCATGATGATGAGATTACAGTCCAGCCCAACCCCAGGTCCGGGGAAGGGGCTCCAAGGGGAAATCAGCTCCCTCTCTCCTGCTCCTACTTAATATGGCTGCTCCCCTCTCTTTCCTGTGTCTCTGCCCCCATCAGCTTCAACCTCAGATTGTTACATGTGGGAAAGAACATCTGAAGGAGACAGTTCACATTTGCCCCTGAATGCACTTGGAATCCTGCATGCGAGCAAGAATGTCTGAGTAGGTATGTGCAGGACAATACCATTAATTGTCTTTACATTGTCACAGAGGCTTCCCAAGGTTCCTGCTGTACCCGGATTGCTCTGTGGATCGGATGGACTGGGAATGTCATCCTAGTGATTATTGTGACAGTGCTGGGTATGTGCAAAGAATCCTGTATTTATTATTTAATATATTTCAATGTGCTATTCATTCTCCTGAACCATAGATTATGAATTCTACCCTCATAATAATATCTTCTCCAAATAATAATTTATCATTTTATTACTTATTTATGATCTCTAACCCCCTTTCTACTTCTCAAGATGATGAATACCATTTATTTTAAAAAATCAAACAAAATTATTAAAAAAAGGACAGTGAAAAATTGTATATGCAGCTAGGAAAAAACCTCAATAAAGAGGGTACAAATTCATATAGTCGACAATCAGAGCCAGTTCAAAGGACCAAACAACTCATAGTTAACAAATGAGTGTGCTGGTTTCTGTACATTGTCTGCTTCCACTTTCTAAAACAACTCTGGAATGTCCCATTCCTGGGTTGTTGTGATGAGTGAGTCAGGCTCCCTGGGTCTTTTCAACCAGGATTTTAACTCATGGTTCATTGTTGAGTTATAATTTTGGATCACTTGATTCAAAACAACCCATGTATCACAATTCCAGATGGGCCATTTTTGGGTTGTTTTGGAAAGATAGTTCAAAGCAGAAGTGATGTGCTGCTGTGAGGCAGTCCCGTCACTCAGTCCCACATACCTGTGCCAATTCCTGGATTGTTTAACTCAGGAACTGACATTGCATGTGAACTGGCTCTCAAGGCATTCTGGGAGTTAGAGAAGACTGATAAAGAGGGAGCAAGGATGTTGTTGTAGGGCAGGGAGAACCCACATCTTGCAAACTGTTGACTAGCACCAGATATCTTATACTCACATCAGATTCTGTGGACACTGCATATTCTGGAACCTTTCCATTATGTATATTGTTTGATGCCAGTTGGGAACAACACTGAATGTAGCCCTAAAGTTTTCCTAGGAAGATGTAGGGCCTTCCTGTAACTTAGGAAAACCAGCAATTTGCAGTGCAGTTTTAAGGCAATCAGGATTTGTTACACTCCACATTATCATTTTAAATATTTTTTATTACATGTCAAGTTCTCTGGACAAATTGCAATAACAATTAAAATGTTTAAATTGAGTGATAAACCATTACAGTAAGAAAAGAAATCTAATGCAGTGCAGAAACCCTAGCATCAGGGAATAAAATCTTTTTTTATTATTAAGAAATGTGGTTGTCTTATTCATATCGCTGAAATCACTGTGAGCTGATTTTTCCCTGAAGTTTCCACATAGAGTGGAAGCTGCATTTCTGTGGAACTCTTTGAGCCTCTTTACATGAAACGTATTACCTGATGATGTATCACGGCTTCTCCTTCCTTTTTTTTTTTTTTTTTTTTGTGGGAAGATTAGAGCATCCTTCACAGAAGGGTTTTTTCCCCCCCAGAGGGGTTTCCAGCTCTGTCTTTCTGTATGTTCCCATACTACACAACACAAGGTGGCGCTGGGCACAGGGCAGAATTGCAAAAATACCCAAAGCCTCTGAGGCAAATAATGGTGCCATCTAGGAAAGTACCAAACTTTGTTTTCTCTGAAAGAAGCCATAAAAACCTCAGGAAATGCCCTGGAGAATGACAGCACTGTGGAAAGAGGGCAAAACTCCCATGAATGGGGGAAGAAGTGCCTTGTCTAAAGAAGCCCCTGTCCCCTCATTGCCCTGTTTCTGAAAACATTTAAGCCAGAAAGCCACTGTTTTGATGGCTATTCTGTGTTATTGCTATCCTATTTTTAAATACTGTGTTTTATTCTTTTTATCTTTTGGGGTCTTTTTATTGTTCCCTCTATGGAATTTGTATATGTGGAGAAGTACATCAATATTGCAAATCAAATTAATCAATAAAAAAGAAAGAGTGAGATGAATATAGAGATTCTCTGGAGAATGTGTTTGGATTATTCACATGCACACCACAGGAAGTGGAAGAGTTGAGGCATGTTAATGTTGAAAGAGCGGAGAGAAATGTTTAAATATAACTCAGCTATTTTTCTTCCACTTAACTTCCTGCTGCTGCTCTTACTGCAATGAAAAGAAGTGAAGGTGTCACTGTGTGGTGGATTGACAGGAAACCAAATGTGACCAGCAGAGGCTGTGCTGCCTCATATCTTGGGCCTAGTCCCTGCTTGACCAGGGGTCAAGCGTTTGATCTGGGGAAAGCAGAAAGTAGTGCAAACTCATATGTCTGAACAGCCTCTTATAATACAGTTAGGTAATCAATGAAGAAATGAAGAAATCACTTGGCTTTAATATACAGCCCTTATATGCAGAGCACATCATGAGAAAGGCTGGGCTAGATGAATCACAAGTTGGAATTAAGATTGCCAGGAGAAGTATCAACAACCTCAGATATGCACACAATACTTCCCTAACAGCAGAAAGTGACGAGGAAGGCTTACCCCAATTCCGCTGGGTGTCCCAGCCTCCTTCCCTCCCCCTCCCCCCCCTTCCCCTTGCCCTCCCTCTTCCCTGCTGTTGTGTCTCATTCCATGCAAAGGTTGCAGGTACATGCAGCAGGGGTGGAGGCAAAGTACTGTGCCCTTACATGAATATTTGGTGTGTTATTGTTGAAACATATGCATAATTGCTCAAGAGGTGTGTGCATCCCATGCAGTTCAATGCATATATATTTAAAAGCAGGAGAAAGGATGTTGCATATTTTCAGGTGCATGCTGGGGACCCCTACTCTATTGTGCCTCCCTTTACTCCTTTTGAAAAGTCCCAAAGCAGCCACCTCTCTTTATCAGGGAACTGCAGCAGACCCTTGAGACTTCTGCTAGCTATTTGCTGCACCATTTCCAGCTCCACAATAACTTTCTTTAGATGTTGCAACTGCATGCAGTGCTCCAAGTGTGGTCACACCACGTACTTATGTACACCCACTCCAATCCGGCTGTTTCACTTTCAGTCCCCCTTGTGGTGGTCCCTAGCATGACGCGGGCCTTTTTGTCACCCCTCGCTTCAACTTCCTGCCTTTAGCTCCACATCCATCCACTTCTTTCTAAAATCACATTCAGCTCCAGGGACCATTTCTAACCCTTGGCCACCCCACCTGCTTGCTCATTTCCTCCTGTCAGCAGGTTATTTGCACAGGGCTGGCATAGGGTCCCTGATTCCATTCAATGGGCTCTTTCTCAGGGAGTTGACAAGAAAAAACAGAGAGAGTCCACTGGGGGTGCACAATCAAAAGAACATTTACAGTTTATTCAAACATACAGGAAATCCATGCAGTATGTAGTCCCAAAGGGACTACCAAGTTGAAGTCTATATAAGATGCTTTCACAACCTATCAGTTACATATGTAGTTTGAAGGAGGTTGGGGATCCTGTAGACAGTTTGCTAGAGGCACATGAGAGTAAAACAAAAGGACTGAATGTGATTAAGACACACAGCACAAAAAGAAGCTGCTGCAAGACAGGCAAACATTAGCAAGTCTAAGGTGTGCTCCAGAGGAAGACCTTTCAGGACCCGCACCTTAGCATTTCTAAGGTGTCCCTGGGGAGGAAGGCTTGGCTTGATCAGATCAGGAATACTACCTTAAGCCTAAAGCTGCTCTTGCAGTGCCAGGACTGCAGCATGGCAGAGCTTTTGCTCATTTTGTTTGGAGACCACCTATTCCTAGCCATGGTCAGCAGCTGCCCTTGCTCCTCACCCTCTTCCTCAGCCTTGCTGCCCCCTCCTTTCCTGCTGGGCAGAGAGTTGGGCAGGGGCATCTCCGTACCTCCTTCTCAACACACCTCTTGCCTGACCAAGAGAGATGAGTGAGCAAGCGCCTGCAGTGGCGAAGGGGAGTAGTGCATCCAGGGGCTTTGGTCTGTGGGTCCCTGCCGAGTGTGAGCCCCTAGCAAGCAGGAGCCTCATGATGCCCACTTTTGACACTGGCCCAGCACTGGAAGGAGATTTTACCCAGCTAAAGTGCTTTCTGGAACAGCTGCCTGCTCTTGTGGGGTGTTGCACCTCATGCAGTTGAAAAGCGTACATGCTTTTCTTGATATCAGAGTTGTGCAGTTACTGGCAGAAGGTGGTTCATCTGCAGCCCATGCCCCCGCTTTCTGATTTATGTATTTATTTATTTAGGGAACTTCTATGCTGCCCCATTTGCCGAAGCCTCGGGGCGGCTCACAAACATAAATAAATAACTTAATATAAAACAATATAAATTAAATCGCCCTGGCCAAATAATAAAATAAATAAATAATATTAACAATTAAAATAATGTTTGAATAAAAAGGTCTTCACCTGGCGCAGAAAAACAAATAACAATTTACTGATCACCTAAACCAACCTTTTTATTTGAAGCTTTTCAGGTAAAGCATTCCATGGATGTTCTGGAGCAAATCTCTGTTTTGAATAGAACAGGAAATTCCTGCAATGAAACAGAAAAACAATCAAGCTTGGAGAACTTTAAGTCTCAGTTGCAGCAGAATTTGTGTAAGCCACTTGACAACAGTTCAGCAGGTAACTTCAGTGTTGTTTGCCACAGAAAGGACTGAGGCAGGAAGCAATTTTTTTTATTGATTGGTCATATTTATATACTGACTTTATTTCTCGTACAAAGGATGCAAGGCAGCTTATGTGGTTCACCTCCTCTCCATTTTATCCTTGCAACAACCTGGTGAAGTAGGCATGTTGGGAGGCAATGACTTGCCCCAAGGTGCCCACTGAGCTCCATGGCTGAGTTGGGACTAGAACCCAGATCTCCCAAGCATCTCCCAGTTAAGCACTCGACATGGCTCTTGTAACACTTCCCTGAAGTGTCAGGGGCATTATTATTATTATTAAAACTTTTATATGCCATCCTTTATGTATATGATCTCAGGATGGCTTACAACATTAAAAACAGAATTCAATAAAACAATCAATCACAATATAATAAAACAATATATAACCAATAAAAATAAATCCAATCCAATCAAAACAAAACAAAACAAAACAAAAGCAACTGTAAAACCATTAAAATGCTAATATTTAAAATAATACTTAAATAAAAAGGTTTTGACCTGGTGCTGAAAAGAATATAGGCTCGGTGCCAGGCAAAACTCTCTGGGGAGCGCATTTAAGAAATTGACATTTTGTCATGGGAAAAAACAGCTTGAAAATATGCTCACAGACCAAGAACACAAGCAAAGCAGCAACACATTTTAATTCTTTATGCCGTGACCATGATCTTTGTTCTACTTTTGTCTCTGTCTCTATGCTAATTGCAGAAGAAAGAAGTATTATGAAATTGCAATATTCTCCTACCTAATGAACCCCACCTAATATGAAATAAGCTAAAGCCATAAAGGCCTCGTGCAGGTTTTTCAGAAGTCAGGGATCCCTCTATGCATTGCTTTGATGCACGCAACCAATGTTCTTTGCTTCCGTATTATCTTTTCAGAGAACTTCAGATGCAAATTGTGTCCTGGAAACTGGCTCCATTTTCAGAACAAGTGCTACTGGATCTCGAAAAAAAAAAGAAACCTGGCACAAAAGTAAGGAAGATTGCCTGGCAAAACAATCCCAAATGATGGTGATACAGAAACAGGAAGAAATGGTAAGCATGGAATTAAGCCTCTATTCTCTTGGTGCATACACTTGCAACAGGGCAAAAAGAGTCTTAGGATGAAGACAGGCATATTCCCTGGATATAAGATCTAGGGATGTGTGAGGCACCTGTTTGGGAGATGAAAATCCAAGGAATTTGCCCAAGTTAACCCTCCAGATTTTGTTCCATTTCCACCACATTGGTGCTGACTCAATCAAATGTAAGGTGACTCAGCAAGCAGATTCTGTTTTTAAAGCAGGCTGCATTGTGTGCAAGTTTGTGTGTTTGTGTGTGTGTGTGTAAGTCCAGGAAATTGTTGCAAATTGCAGAGCTGAATGTTTGTAAATTTAAGTTGTTTGTGCAAATTTCAATTTGTGCAAATTTGTGCAAATTTTCCAGCCTTCAGGAAACCAAAAGAAAACAAAACTTGTATACGCCACAGCCTGTTTTAAAAGAAAAAGAAATCAGATATTGCATGCAATATATTGATGGGAAGAATGAATTGGATACATAGAGGTACAAAACCCCTCATTGGCACAATTCATGGAGGCTGGAAAATAATAACGGAAAACAAGAATTAAAAATGTGCACAGATATATTTGATTTGTGCAAATTCCAGAATCCCAGCAGAAAACTTGCTGATGAGTATGACAATAGCATACCTTTATGCAGAAAGAATGTGGTGAGCCAAGGACAAACTAGTGAGAGGATGCAGCTGACAAGACAATATGCTGTGTCCAGGGATACCTGATGGATTTGCAAATGCAATTAAATACGACAGCAACAATGTGCATGCACACAAATGCAAAGATACAGATCTCAGCTGGGCTGCTGAAAGGGCGGTAGGAAATTTTACTTTGGCTGGCACAGTTGAACCAGCTTAAATTTCCCTGACATGGGTTGCAATGAGAAGTAAATTCTGTCAGTTCCGAGGTAGGACTTACATGAGACTCTCGTTCTATCTAGGCATTAACCATTGCATGAGGATAATGAGGCCATTCCCACTGGCTCCATATTTGCCGTTGTGTCTCCGTAGGCCTCAGCCCCCTGCATCCATGCATTAAGGATACATCCATACAGCCAAGCCTCCTCCACACACACTGACCTGGTTCAAATATAATGATAGTTCAGAGCATCGGTTGATTGTGTCTTGAGTCAGGAAAGGTTCCTCATGGTCAGAGCAATATGACAGTGGAACCGGCTGCCTAGAGAGGTGGTGGGCTCTCTCACACTAGAGACTTTCAAAAAGAAACTGGACAGCCATCTGAGTGGGATGGTGTAACGTGATGCCCTGCAACAGCAGGGGGTTGGACTCGATGGCCTTCATGGCCCCCTTTCAACTCTACTATTCTATGATTCTGTTGGTATGGGAGGTTATTGAATCATGGGTTGGATTTGAATCATGGGTTGTCTTTTCATGTGAACATTGGTTTGTTAACCATAACCATGATTTCACAACTTAACAATGGTGTTCATTTCATGATGATTGTTTGTGGTTAACAGTCCATACTTAAACCATGGTACAAGGTCCACATATAACAACAAGCGATGATTCAACAGCAAGCCATACTCAGGGTTATTGTTACTTGCAAACCAGGCTCCCAGACAGGCTCCTCCCTGCCCAACCTGGCTCTGTCATTCATGCACTTTTTAACCCTGGCAAGGAAATTCCCGAATTTGGGTTCTCTTTCTTGGATCAGGGTTAATGTACATAATTTAGAAGATATTGGGTGCACTATTCAGAGCCGGTTTTCCAATATAGTTTGTATCTTCTCTGGCTGTATTATGTCAAAGAAAGATATATGGGACAACTTGCATATGAATGAGCATAGTTTAGCACCCATGTCCAGCCACAGTTTACCTAGCCATTAAGCCCGACTTGAGAGAACTTCCTCCAAGTGCCCTTTTTGAGGGAAACTCAGTTGACAACCTGAAGGATAAGGGCCTTCTTTGTGGCAGCCCCACAACTATGGAACAAACTGGTTGTATTAACTAGCCTTAGAGATTTAGAAACAGAAACATAGTGAGTCAGAAGATGCTTCCAGGGTCATCTAGTCTGACCCTTGGCTCCAACTGGCTCCACTCATATAATACCTAACATGTGGTTGTCCAGTCTTTCCTTGAATGACCTCACTGATGGGGCCTCAACCACCTCCTGTGGAAGCCCATTCCATATCCTAGGGGTCCTAACCATCAGGAAGTACTTCCTGACATCCAACCTAAAACCTGGTTCCTTGAGTTTTGACCCATTGGATTGTGTCCTTCCCTCCACTGTAGGGAAGCACAGGTCACAACCTTCTATGTGTGACACCCCTTCACATACCTATATGTCACTATAAGATCCTGTCTGAATTTCCTCTTCTCCAGGCTGAAAAAACCCAGCTCCCTCCATCTCATCTCATATGGCATCCTCTCCAGTTCAGCTATCATCCTTGCGACTCTGTGCTGTACTGATTCTAGCCTAGCTATGTCTTATAGTCTCAGAACTGGTCACAGTACTCCAGTTGTGGGTGCACTGGAGTCTTATAGAGTGGTACCAACACCTCTTTTGATCTGGAAGCCAGGCCAGGCAACGGAGAGGGTGGTGTCGGCCTCCTGCTCCTGTGATTGACATACCTCCATGTCTCCCGAGCTTGTTCTCCAGTGGCCCCTCCCTCTTCTTGCTGTCTGGAAAGGGGCTGTTCTTGTTTGACCTGGAAATGTCCGGGAACAGCTCCGCCTTCCTTATCTCCTGGAGGGAGGTGATGGTGTCCTCTAGGTCCTTCATCTTCTCCTTGAGGAAGGACACCCACTTGCACTCAGCACAAGTGTATCCTGGCTTCTCTTGAGTGTGGTAGACAAACATGGCACAGGTGCTGCAGTGAATGGCAACATGTGCCACTCCTGCCATGGCTTTCTCCTGGTCTGGCCTAGGCCACCCCGCAATGATCCTGATATCCACTTCCCCTCTGGCTTGTCTTGCCTATACTACACTTGCTCGAGGCTGGATACCCTGTTCTCTCAGGGAAGTCAAAGTCCGCAGGGAAGAGAGTCACTGGGCAACCCGGGTTGCGACTAAGGATACAAACAAGGAGCAACGCTCTTGTTGCATCACCCTTAGAGTGTTGGCACCTCCAATGGCTGTGCTGAACCCAAAGGAGGCCTTGTGGGCAGCTGGCACTTAGCTGCCCCCCTTTGCTTTGCCAGGAGTCTCGCTGGGCCTGCGTTAGCACCATGTGCCTCCCAGATCCTTCCTTGCCTTCCCCAGTTCCCTCGCCTGCCTTCCTTGGCTCCTCTCTCCACTCTGCTGTGGCCATCTCCTCTGGAATCCAAAAGGCCAAATGTAATCCAAATTCAATGTGCATAAATTGGGGGTTTTAATTTATACAGCTCAATTTTATGATGCTTTATTTCTATTTTGTAGCATCCTGTTTGAATCACCAGCTCTCCAGGGAGCCTTGGCTATTGTGTGGTATAGAAATTAAATGAACAGGTGTCTCAACTGTTTCTGGTTATTTGTATTGGAGATTCAGTATTAATTCGGTGTGTTCCCAGGAACAAGCAGGATGAATATAAAGTGGCAGGAACTGGAACCAGTAATGAGGGTAAAAATCGTGATACATCACCAACTAATTATGCCATTTACAGGACTTCATTGCACGTAATGTTGAAGGGTCGCCATTGCTGTGGATTGGACTGGCAACCACATCCTCTGGAGACAATTGGGCTAGGGAGGACGGCTTTTCCTTGGATGAAAAAACGTGAGTAGCTCTGAATGGACATACGTGGGTTCCACTGAATACCGTGGGACTTGCTGTTGTCAACATGCTGCAAAGGCTGCTCTGTTTCTTGTGGGATTTAAGTGGGGGACCAGTAGGCTGTGGGTGGGGTGGCCATGGGTCTGTTTTTACACCGAGATCTCTTTGAAGGTGGTCCTTTTTCATTCCATTTCTATGCTGCCCCATAACCCGAAGGTTCTCTGAGCAGCTTACAAATGCTAAAACACCATAAAATACATAGGATACAATAAAACTATCAATAATCAGATAAAATAGCTAAAGTGATAAAATAATATATAACATCTCATGGTAAAATAGACACCTCCCTAATAAATCGACCAAAAATAAATTAAAATAAGTTATCCATAACAAAATATAAAAGTATAAAATAAAATAAGATGGAATAAAATAAAATTTAAAAATCCTAGCTCCCTCTCACCACTGGCCACATGTGCTTGCTTGCTCACCTGCTCTTTCCCATGTGGAAGTGATGTAGGAGGCTAGAGAAAGGGCAGGAAACAGAGTCGTATTTAGTGGGGAGGGGAGCAGCCAGTCCTGGGGGGGGAGGGGGGCAAGCCATTGTCAGAAAGCTGGCAGGGCTGCCTGAAACACAGGAAGAAGAGGTGAGCAGTTGTCCAGGGATGAAAAGAGGACACAGGTCCTGTTGCCCAGGCAGCAAGTTCTGGGAGCAATTAAAGCAAAGCAGCAGTGGCTAAGGCCCAAGGCTGGATCAAGAGACGAGGAGAGGCCTTCTGGGACAATTGTGAAGGCCAACAGTGCTGTCATGTCAACAAGGACTACCTTTTTGTATTCGTATGAGAGAAAACCATCTTGTGCGGGTCTGGGAGGTGGTCAGAAAAAGGAGGTTACTTCCATCAAGGTGACCTTGTGTGAAAAAGTGAGTAGATTCAACTTTAGTTGCTCTGTGTATCAAGAAGATAAAATATTTGAGGAATGTGTCATGCCTTGATATATGCCAAATATTTTCTTCATTTTGCAGATCATATGAACTTTTGCAGAGCCCTCGTGCAACAAGGAGCTGTAGAATGCTCTATGGGAAAGCAACTGATGTTGCAGACTGCGGTACATTCAACTCATGGATCTGTGAAAGAAAAGCTTTTGATATAAACAGTAATGTGTAAAGCCAAAACATTGTCTGTTTTCACATTCAACAGAAGAATTTGCAAAAGAAGAACCTGCATTCCTCTTCCTACAGACTGAGGAATCATGGGATAGGAACGGAGACCAGGGAAGGGGGCTCTTGTCCTTCCTATCCCATGATTCCTCAGCCCAACAGGAGAGAACTGGAAGTTCCTCCTTTGGGAATGGGAGAAATCAGGGTTACTAGGTATTTGCTCAAGCAGAGGCAGTTCCCACTGGAAATTCTTGGAGATGGAGGACAATCACATGACACCTGAGCCATGCAGTTTCAGCACCTTCTGGGCAAAGGCCATGATCCTCTGTGCACTTACTTAGGAGGAAATACCATTGAGTGCAAACCTGTATGCTTTAGAGTGTTAACCAATAAAAACCAATCAAAACCCAAATACACAAAATGTGTCAACTCATGATGATTGAATGAAATTAATACATGGCATAGCTTTTCAGATAAAACTAATATTAAAACCTAACTATCCTTAAAAACCTCTGGTAAAGAAAAAGTGGTGATTCATATCTTGAGCCTGATTCCAAATCTGATTTGGGATCTACAGCGACTCACCCTGGTTGTCTTACTCATTAACCTTGACATTTCGGCAACACATTCCAATCCCCTCTCCAATTCTTGTTGCTCACATTCGGAGTCTGAGCTCTCACTCAGAATGCTGTATTTTGGGAGAAGTGGACCCAATTCTTACAATGTGTGTTCCAACTTGACCCCCCCCCCCGCCCCCGCCTTGGGAGGCACAAGTTCTTTTGCTGGAGTCATTTGCCTTCTCTCTGTGTGTGTTTCCTCCATTTCCTATACTAATGCACAGTTGGACCCCCTTAGAATACAAAACATACCTTTATACAGACAGAACAAATACAGTCTTAACTTACATCTCAAAGACATTCACACTTTTTAATTCGTATGCCTTTTTTTCTTATGGCTGTTTAATAAAAGAAACCCTCACAAAAAAGGTGATTAAATCATAGAAATATCTCCATGTAACAAGTGTTTGTGCAAGAATAACTTTCAGAATTTGAGGGTATGCAAAAGAGGATGTGACGATCTTCCCGTGCTGCTTATAGACCGGAGTGGCCAAGCCGAGGTTCACAAGCCACATGTGGTTCTGATATAAGCAGTAATGTGTAAAGAAGTTATTTTGCAGTTTGCTGTGTGCTGCCTGTTGCCGCTGCCTGCAAGGACACACTTGCAGTTCTCAAACATTCCATTTTAACTTTTAACAGTATCTGATTTGTTGCAGATCCAGAGCAGTTTTGTCTGGCAACTTGAGGATGTGATGGTGGCTTCATCATTCAGAAAAGTACAATCTCCTCCATTTCCAATCACTTGCAACCTGTCATACAAACACTACAAATGAATCAAGCAATATATCTGGGGTTTGATAGCTGGGGAGACATCTCTTGCGGGAATGCCTTTCATAACAATTTTCAAGTCACACACACAGAGACATATTTCATATACACTGTTACATAAGAACCTTTCTGGGGATGAAACCATGAGCAGAATCTGAAAATATCCATGGGTGGCTAATTATGGCACAGTTCTTCCTCTTGCAGATGCTTACATAATCAACCTCAAATCTCATCCTCCTACAGCATCATTCTGAGAGCCAATATGGCCTAGAAAGCAGGACTGGAGATCCAGGAAACTCAGGTTCCAGTCCCCAGTCATCCATGAAGCTAACTGGGAGACTTGGGCCAGTCACTGACTGTCAGCCTAAAGTGCCTCACAAGGTTGCAGTAATGAGGAAAAATGGAGTGAAGGAAAACTAAGTAAGTCACCTTACAAGAGGTAAAAAGGCAAGGCAGAAATGCAAGGTAATAATATTCCTATGCAACCCCATTCTGCTAGGAAACAGGACTGGTCTTGCGTTGGAGACCGCATGTGCTAGAACAACACAATTTGTGTTAATGGTAGTGTCGATTATGCCAATTATTTGAAAAATCAACGCAAGAATACTACTAAGGCACTTATGAAAAAATAGGTTTTCTTTGTAGCATATAGTAGTAATAACTTTCAGGTAACTATTCAACATTTCACTTGTTTGTCTTTGTTGTGACTAATTGTGAAGACTTCTTGGAATGGTACATATTAGTAGTACATACTGGGATTTATAATTAAAAATAAATACATGAATGGAACCACAATTCATACTAATAACCATACAAGGCATTTGTCAGAGAGTGAGTCAGAAAACTTGGCCAAACATCTCAGAATGATATTGTGGTGGTGTGATTTGAAACACATCTTTGAATCATGCAGGATGCCAGCACTGGAAAGGGGCTATTATCTTCATAGCTGGTCTCATGAGATAGTTAAGAGTTGCTCTGCTGAGTTGGATCAAAGGCCTTCCTAGGTCAGTATTCTGTTCCCACAGTGGTGAACCAGAATCTCACAAGCAGGGCAAGAACACCTTAATACCCTTTGGCTTGTGTTCCCCTGCACCCCTTCCCTTCCTGCTCCCAGCTGGAGTTGTGAGCTGGGGTTTTCCCTCCTTCAGACCTTCAAGACAATAGATTGCTCTTTGTAAAAAGCTTTTTATTCACCCAAATATGCCCAGTAAACACAATCACAACAAAATGCATCTCTCAGCATGCACACTGAACCCAATCTAAACAAGTACTTCCAGAAACATTCCTTTTGAGTAAGTTTGGGGCTAATCCCTTTGAGAGGGAAGCAAGCATGCCTTCTCTCTGTACTCTGACCTTCTAGTCGGCCAACTCTCTTCTCTTGACATCGTGCTGTGGGGTTAAGAATCCCAGCTTTGTTTGTCTCTTAGAGCTCCTCTCCCAGGCTGCCACCCAACAGCTGTATATCTGTTATTTCCAGAGTGCTTCGGCATCTGGAGAGTGTAGCATTGAGATAATCTCCTCTGCTTCTCCCATCTCAGAGTATGAAACCCCAAATTTCCCACTTCCCTGTTTCTTCCTCTGACTCAGAGTTCAGATTGGCATGATCTGAGAGTGTGTGCCAAGAACAACTGCCACCCTCATTCCCTACATCTGGAATCCAGGGCTGGAGGCAATCATGTCTGAGGAAAACGATGGCTGGAAGAAGGGCACTGGGAGAGGAGAGGGGAGGAAAGGAGAGGAGTCTGTGAAGGGAGCGGCTGAGCACTCTTCTCTTGGCAGCTGCATTTCCTCCCCAGATTCTGCTCCTCTTGTGCCATGCTGAGGGGACATCCAGGTTCCCAGCACCATGCCTCCATTGAACACCGACTTTGGCCTCAGATGCTCCAAACAGATTGTGCCAGATTGCACCGTTAAGATAATATGATCATTATGTTGTGAAAAACAGTAATACAATCAACAAATTGTAGTTCTGCTTAAAGGTAGAGATTCTCATTCCTGAGGTCTCAACAGGGAAGGCTAAAAAGGAAAAAGGATGACTCACGTTGAATTGTCTCCATTTGTCCATTTCCATGGCTGACCTTGCTCCCTCCTGAGGCCAATCCAGGCAGTGTTTTTGCCATTGAAACGCATCACAAAAGCCTTCCAAGAGCAAAATACTCAAACGTGAGAATCCTAATTTGCAATATTTATGGACCAATGATGTAGCATGGTAGCAATACTGTAAGGTAGCAATACTGGGTTGGTACTTTTCAGTGGTCCTGTGAGCTTAAACTTTCTAGAGCATGGGTCCTCAAACTATGGCCCGGGGGCTGGATCCAGCCCGCCATGCCCATTTATCTGGCTCGCCATGTCCATTTGGACCTGCCACATGTGCACCCGTGCCCATGCGTGCCCCCTGCCGCCCACCTCGCCCCACATGTGGGGAGGAAGTGGTTTGCTTGCTTGCAGAAAGCAATCTCCAAGAGAACAAGTCTCTGCCTTGTGTGCCTGACTTGCAGCATGTGCCCTCGCCTCGCCTCATCTCACCTCACCTTGCATGTCCACCTGCGCCTTGTCTCATCTTGCCTCGCCATGCACCCCAGCCCCACCACAGCATGCACGCATGCCTGCATGCGCCACCCCTGGCCCAGCCCGTGTGCACCACTGGCTCCACCTTTCTGGCCTGCACCCAGCACCGGCAGCTTTCAACTGGCCCCCTGGTGAAAAAGTTTGAGGACCCCTGTTCTAGAGTTCTGCATAGCTCCAGCCCTGTACCAGAGCAGATACTGTGTTAGGAACTAAACCATGGTGTAAACTTCCAAAGGTAAACAAGCTGCTTCCCTGCTCTGCCCTCCCTTCTCTCAGCTCTGCCTCATTATTCATTCCTATCTTCACTGTCCTTTCAGTGCAGGGCGGTGGCCATAACTATGGTGTGTCAAGTCAGATATCATGTGGCCCCTAATTTACAGAAACCACAATTACACCATGCTCACTTCAAGCCACTGTTTCTGTTCTTTATTGCTATATTGCCATGGCCTGTCAATGGAGACACATCACATCAAGCCACAGTTAAACAACAGATGTGATTTTGGAGTCATGCTGCAATTGAGCCTATGCCTTCCAGTGCTTTCAGATGAAGCTTTATCTTGCAATCATGCTCAAATACGTCTTTTTATTTGGCTTGGGTGTATCCCAATCATGTCTTCCCTTTGCAACCCCTCCATGTCTTCCTCCCACTGAAAAAAAAGTTTCATTAAGGAGGAAAAGAGTGAAAAGCCTTTGAGTGGTTCTGTTTGCTCACAGGGGCCACAAAGAACCAAAGGCATGAATTCAGAGCCTCACCCTCTGGGTTGTCTACAAACACATCACCACTACATATATTTAGCCCAAATATGTTTGATGTGTTAAAAGTCAGCAGCTACACCTCTTCCTTACATACTCTGTACCATCTGCAAGTTCCAGAGGTACCACTAGTTCCCTCATGCTGCCTAACCACCATTCCTTCTCGCATAGCAGTACTTCTCTACATAACCATCCATGTGCAGAAATAAAAAATGCTCATATTACCTTTTCCTTCTTACAACTAATAGTAAGCAGGGAGGAATTATATGACATGCAAAAATTCTGGCTGGAGGTCCAATTCCGTTTTTCCTCTGAAAAATAGTAGCACTTTCCCTGATATCCGATCCAGGAATCTGGGCATGCTGGACCAAGGGGGATAAAGTCTTTTCTTTGCAACACTAAGAAAGAAACAGAACAATAAACAAGTGCTCTGCCCAACACTCCCCGCACTTCCACACAGACAGAAAGAGCCATGACCAGACAATGTCAGGGCAGAGCCTATTGATCTAAATGACTCTTTAAGCTAGACACTCACACACACACATCCTGACTTTCCTCCAAGGATGTCAAAACAATGCACAATGAACTCTCCCTTTCTCTTTTTCTCATCTCAACAGTTCTGGGAGGTAAGTTAGGCTGCCCGATGGTGCCCAGTCTGGACTTCATGACCTCGACCACTCATGGTGTTTTGGTTCAAGGCTTTTATTATGCCATCATGCTTGCCCATTCAGAGAATGTCAGAGGAGTGCCAGACATTTTCAGCATCATCTCCCACCGTTAACTTTCCTGGGCTTCCCATCACTGTTTCCATTTTTTCCTTGCCATGGAAAATTCATGAATGCAGGGAAAAGGCTGCAGCTGTACCATACCGTCAGGCTGCAAGGGCTCCATCTAGAAGCTCTGCGCATAAGGAGTCTCTGCACCCATGTGGTAGATGCTACTTCGTCCAGCACTTCTCCTATGCCCACCCAGGCACACTGAAGGCCTTCAGTGGGTGTGGTGCTTCTTATCTGCATAGTCAAAGAACATCCAAGTGCTGCACTCTGAATGATATTCTACCACTCCCATGGCAGTTCAGCCTGCTCAAAGTGCTTCATATATGTTATCTCAGATGTGTTTACAACAATCCCATAAAGCAGGACAGTATTATTATCCCTATACAGTATACTGCGAAATAACCTGGGAGGAAGGCTGGGTGACTTTAGGCCAGCTACTGGTTATTTAATGTGATTTACTGTGCTCTCTGAACTCTGCTGCAGCCAGCAAACTATAGGTTATTAAAAGAACCCATGGTCTGTTCTTGCGCTTTGAACTGTGGGAGGTTCATGGTTAATAAACCATAGTTTTCCTGTGCAACTGGGTTAAAACAACAGTCATGATTCAACATCTCATACTCACTCCTAGGTTCTGGGTTACCATGTTTTCTGAACCTGGTCAATAAAAGCTTACCTAAAGTCATCCTGTGAATTCAAGGCAGAAGTAAGATTGGAAGAGAAATTTCCTTGTTTACAGTTCAGCCTCTCAGCCACCATACAAACCATTTTTCATGAAGCTGGGCATTGCCTGCACGTTACCTAACCATTGCAAGATTGTGCTTTCCAGGTATTCAGACTGCATGGGAGTGCTGCAGAAGCAGTACGTCCCACATTGGTAAAGGGGTCAAGGTTAGGGATGCAGAAGCATCCAATCATTCCGTCCAAAAGGGGTCTTGGATTTCCTCCAACTGCTGAAAGGGAGCACTCACAAGAAATTCACTTTTGTGTATTTTCTCAGCAGATGGTGGGGCCAAGACTTCAAAAAGTCATGCTGCACCATTTAGACATCCATTCCTGCCTTCATCATGCACCACATCTAGAGCCGGTGTGGAGGTTAAGAGCATAGGACTGGGACTCAGAGAATCTGGGTTCTAGTCCCCACTCAGCCATGGAGCCAACTGGGTGACTTTGGACCAGTCAAAGACTCTCAGCCCAACCTACCTCACAGGGTTGTTGTTGTGGGGATAAGATGGAGGAGGAGGAGGATGTAAGCTGCCTTGAGCCCTTTGTAGGAAAAAGGCAGGATATAAATCGAAAAATAAATAAATAAATCTATCATGGTGCCAAATAAAATGGGTCACTTCCCCTTGTGGCAGGGCTGAACCAGTTCTGCTAGAAGGTGTTTTCTGGCAGTTGCAAAACAAGGCACCCTCCACCATTCTTCTTGCCCCAAATCTGCTTCTTCTATAAAGCTGTTTTGGAATCAGCACAGCCTTTGTTTTTCTTACTCTGCTATTCATTAACTCAGCAGTACTCCTGGAACTGCACAATATTTGCCAGAGCAGGGGGGTTGAATTTCAGGCCTGTGGATGAAACACAGCCCTCCAGATTTCCTCAAATGGCTTTGCCCTGGTCTTCTCGCCCCAGTGTTTTCCTCACAACAGCTAATTGCTTGGCAGTTTCTGGCTTTGGACAATCCTTGCCCCAGGGTTCTTGTGGAACCCTGGGTTCGTGTGAAAATGACAGGACCTCCGTCTATTTATTTTCTTTTATTTCTATACTGTCAGCAGCCAAAGCTCTCCAGGCAGTTTATGCTATAGTGGCTGGAAGTTAGGGAAGGGGCAAATAACAGAAATTCTGCAGAGAACAGGGGAGAAAGAACTGAGGTAGAGGGACCTCTTTGTTCAATGTTCTGTCACTGGAAGGGGAGCCATTTTTCCTTTGTATGTAACCAGTTGAAGCTGGTTTCTTACATTTTTTGTCATTCCTTTTGTTGATTCTAAGAGAAGAAAACAAATTTTCCAGCTTCAGGGCTCAACCCCTATTCTGGCATAATATTAACGCACAGAAGAGCTTCTGGACCTGTTGGCCAAAAGGTTCAAACACAACAGTTTCTTTGTCACAGTTTCTATGCCCAGGGAAGTCCTCCTTTTTGTGCCTTCCAAAGTCAGTGTTCTGATATATGAGAACTGACAGTTTGTATGAAGTATGTAAGAGGCTACCAAGATCAGTTGGTCTTCCTTATGGTAAAACTCTCTGTCCATCCTTAGAAGGAGAGAACCAAAAGATACAATGAGGCACCCATGAAGAAGCCATAGGATTGCAGCCTCAGAATGCAGTCCTATATATGCTCTCCTGGGTAAGCAACATGAAATTCAATGGGACTTACTTTCAAGTACACATAAGGATTGCACTGTAAATGGATTTGACCTCCTGAATCCAAGGGAGTGAGTGGGTTCGGTCATGATAACCCACATAAGAAACCATGGTGAACAATCCACAGTTCAAACCGAACAACCAACCTTGGGTTCTCTTCATTGTGAATATACCAAAGCTTGCTAGCACAGCACAGACAACACAGTAACCTAAGGTTCAACAAGCTATGGTTCAAGCTATGATTCAACCTAATGAGAACCTCACTCAACCCATGCTCAAACTTTGAGTGGGGATGGGCTGTGGAATTCAGGATAGCAACAGCAAGGACTTACCAATCACCCAGGTAATGAGCCCAACGTTCAGGCAAGCAGATATGACTGCCAAGACTATTTTGATAGCTTTACATGATGAACCCTTGGAGATATTGGTCTGTACTGTATCACAAAGAGAGAAATAAAAAAGAAACAAAATTCATTAATTTCCCTGGGCCTTCTTCAGTAGAAAAAATGGGGAAATCTGGATGAGAAGATATTTACCAAACATAAAAAAAGATTTTACCAAGATAGTGGTGATGTGGCAGTATTTAATGCTCAAACTGAAGGACCATGTTTCAGATATGAAACTTATTTAAGGTAATATTATGTACTAGATGGGGAAGTTCAGCAGCACTTGGTTTTATCTACCATATCTGTGCTTTCCAACGTGCACGATGGGAAATACTTAACAAGCATTGAAAAGAATAGGATATGTATTTTTGACAAAGAAGACAAGTAGGGAGAATTGACTGAAACCTTCAGGGATTCAGTGGAATTTGTGTGGCAAAAGAGACCTGGAGAGGAACAGAAAAGTTTTCTCACTTCCTCTTACTGCCAAGAGGGCAGGGGATGTGACCTCAGTTCCCCTTTCCTCAGAGGAGGGGCTGCCTACCAACAAGACAGTGGTGAGGGCTGCAAGAGATGACCTGTCTGGAATGGAACAGGACAATTGCAGGGATATAGCAAGGAGATGGTGCAAAAATACATGGAGGAATTTTGGTGAAATTGTTGCTTTTCCAGCTGGGAAGTGCCACAAACTTGTAGGTACAGCTGGGAGGGGGAAGGGGGGAATCCACCTCAGGAATGCAGCAAGTCAATCATGAGGAAGCTGCTGCAGTCCCTAGGCAAGAATGGGGATGTCACTTGCTGGGGCTGCTGGGATGCATGGCAAGGCTGGAAGGTTGGGGTAGGGATTGCATGAACTGTGGTGTCTGGGTGGCCATGTGATCTTCTAACCAGCAAAGTCAGGCAAAAATTCATGCACTGAGGAAACAGCACAGGATTTTTTGCTGTGTTGCATGAATCCAGCCACAGAGTATGACCTGCCAAATGAATACCGCCAGTAAGCAATGGAAAAATGTCCATTGTTGTCATGGCAGTAACAAAATCTTGACTTCTGCCCCTAGATAAAGTACATTTGGCATTTGGAGCTGATGTTGCAATAGAGCTGGCACAGTTTGCTGTGTTTCTGGGGACTGTTCTTGAAGTGGCTATTTTCTTGCAAAGCTCACCGTAAATGTTGGGACAAAATGACCAAGAAATATTGCCCCCAAATGTTTCCTGAAGAGATGCTCACATGCAATCTTTTCTCATTAAGCACCACAGCCAGCCATTTCAAGTGGATGCACTGCTCCTAGTTAAATCAGTTTTGCTCTCCCAGAGTAATTTTACTCCCAGAGTAAAATTAGGAAGCTATGTGTTTAAGATGGGGTGAGGAACCTGTAGCCCCCCAGACATTGTTGGACTCTGACATTCATTGGCCAAGCTAGCATTGTTAGTGAACAGGAATAACAGGAGGTGCAGTCTAACAATATCTGGAGAGCTACAGATTCTTCACATCTGGATTTGGAGAAGGATGGCAACCTGTTGTATCCTTCTAGTCATGGGCGGTACAATCCAGTGTGGCTGCTTGCAACCTTCTGAACTTGGAGGATTTTGGACATTCACGCGAGGCTGGAAGAAGTATGGAACAAAAGTCTCCTTTGTGCTCCTTTCCCCCCGCAAAAGACTTAGATGGGCAACACTGGCCATGTAAACCTTTTCCCCTGGAACATGAGGAGAGGCTACAGCACTGCCAGGAGACTGCATATTGTGTAGTCTGGCTCTTGCCTTCCCCACACCCCTGAAATGTCTACAAATGCCTCCAACCCCAGGTTAGTCCTAGGTCTGAAGATCAACTTTGGAGCTGCAGCAAGGGCTGTACTATCTCCACCAGTTGAACAGATGGAGGGAGGGCACTTTGAGGTCAAAGTCCCAGCTTTGAGTGCATTCCCAAGGTTGGAACAAGGACTTCAGCCTCTCCTAAGGTTATCTAGATGATGTCCCATGCCAAAGTCAGTTACTGAGTGACTAGACATGGAGTCAATAGATTCAGGGTTAAAATAAACAAAAAACTAGCACAAGAACTGTTTGTGATTTCCAGCTCCTACCATAAAAAGAACAGCATTACACCCAACTAGGGGTGAGGAAGGACAAGCAGAAAAGAGTGGATGCAGAGAAACATATAAACATAGAAAACAGAGCGAGTCAGAAGGGGCCTCCCGGGCCATCTAGTCTGCCCTCCGGCACCACCCAGCTCCGCTCACAACATGCCCACCATGTGGACGTCCAGCCTATTCTTGAACAACTGCACCGATGGGGCCTCAACGACCTCTCGTGGAAGCCCATTCCACACCCTCGGGGTCCTGTCAGGAAGTGCTTCCTGGCATTCAAATGGAACCTTGGCTCCCTGAGCTTTGCTCTGTTGGAGCATGTTCTGCCTTCCTCTGCAGGGGAGAACAGGTCTTTACCCATCTCCATGTGACAGCCCCTCACATACCTGTATGTCACCAACATATCCCCTCGGAGTTCCCTCTTCTCCAGGCTGAAGAGACCCAGTTCCCTCAGTCTCGCCTCATACGGCATCCCCTGCAAACTGGCCACCAACCTTGTGGCCTTAGACTGCACTGACTCCAACCTGGCTATATCCTTTCTGTATTGAGGGGCCCAAAACTGAACACAATACTCCAGTTGCGGGCGCACTAGAATCATGTAGAGTGGTAGTAATACCTCTCTTGATCTAGAAGCCACACTTCTGGCTATGCAACCAAGGATGGCGTTCGCCCTCTTGACCACCGCATCACACTGCTGACTCATGTTTAGCCTGCAGTCAACCAGTACCCCGAGGTCTCTTTCACAAGTGCTGCTCTCCAGCCACTTATCACCTAACCCGTACTTATGACAGCCATTCCTATGCCCCAAGTGCAAGACCTTGCACTTATCCACATTGAATGCCATCCTGTTGTCTCCTGCCCACTTCCATAGTCTGTCCAGATCCTTTTGGATCTGGAGTACCTGCTCCTCAGTTGTGGCCGCTGCTCCAGTTTTAGTGTCATCTGCGAATTTGATCAGCAGACTGTTCACCCCTTCTTCCACGTCGTTAATGAAAAGATTAAACAGGATTGGCCCCAGGACAGAGCCCTGGGGGACCCTGCTTGTCACTGGCCGCCATCCCGATGATTCCCCGCTAATGGTTACCCTCTGCTTTCAGTCAGTCAACCATGCCCTAATCCACCGGACAGTGCTTCAGTGTATTCCAAAACTCCTCAGTTTCTCCATCAGGATATCATGGGGCACTTTGTCAAAGGCCTTGCTGAAATCCAGGTATACCACATCCACTGTGTCCCCTCCATCTAACCATCTCGAAACCTTGTCATAGAATTCCACAAGGTTTGTCTGGCAGGACCTGTTTTTGCGGAAGCCATGTTGTGTGGCTGTCAGCCTCCCTTCCCTATCTAGCATCACTAGATCTCTTTCTATTATGAGCCTTTCTATTGTTTTTCCTACAATGGACGTAAGGCTAACCGGTTTATAATTCCCCATGTCCTTTCTACTACCTTTTTTGAAAATTGGGACCACTGATGCCACCCTCCAGTCCTCTGGAACTTCACCCATTCTCCACGAGGTCTCAACAATGGAGGCCAGCGGGTGTGAGAGAACCCCTGCCTGTCTGCTTCCTCCTGGCTGCTCTAGCCTCTCTGGACCTGCCCCCTTCCTCTCTGCTGCTCCTGGCCCTCTGCTCCGCTGCCCAGCTCCTCCCTTGCCTTCGCCAGTCCCCTGGTCACTCTGTGCTCTCTCCCAGCCTCTGCCTCTGCTGCTCTGCCAAGAGGTCAGAGCCAAAAACAGTCAGCCTCTGCAAAACAGAAATTGTTTTTCTCGAAAGGTATACCAACTCTGTAAAACTGTGATGTTATCATATTAGGTAGAGCACTGGTGGGCTGGAAGTAGATCTGCAGATGTTTTGAACCAGCTCCCAGCATTCTAGACCATGGGTCAAGCTGACAGAGGCTTCTGGGTCCCAGACATCTGGAGACCTACCTTCTGTTCACCTGAGTGGACAGTTTAGGCAACTTTATGGACCCAAGAGCTTGTTTGGCAATTTGAAAAGCTGTCCTGTGTTCTACCGAACAATGGTCATGGAAAATGTGGCTCGTTACAAAGAACAAGTAACCTGCCCAAATGTCTAAATGTGAGGTGGAGGAGTAACACACAGAGTTTCTTCTTTTGAACCCACACTTTCTAGCAACAACCTAAACCTATCTCACAGAACTTTCCCCTCTCCTCCTTTACCAACAACACATCTTCCCATATTTTCCCTTATTACCTTTGTCCACCACCTTCCCCAAACCTCTCCCTCTTACTCACTCACATTCTCACACACACACCCTTTGTGGGAAGCCAGGAAAGTAAGGAAGGACACACTGCTGTCCATGGTATGATGGCTACCCCTAATTATCTGCAGGGGTAGATATTTCACTTCTTCTCTGGCACATGGCTTCCCTAAATCTCCCTCATCTCCAGTCTGCTCTCAGACAAAAGTCATGCCATTACCTCCTATACTGCTTATGACAGAGGGTGAATCATAGGAAAGAAGGGAGCTAGTTGATAAACGCCTTTCATTCATCTCTTCGGTCCCCAAGTGTTCAAAAACTATGCGCAGGTGATCTCTTTCATTCTATGAGGAAAACTGTGTGCCAGATTCAGTTCTAGTCATGTGCAGAATGCCTCCCCAAGGCTCACCTGGAATAAGAAAATGAAAACCAGGATATTGTGAGAAGGAGGCAGACAAACAAGATGTTGAAAACAGGAAAAAATGTGGAGAATGAGAAATACTATGGCTCCAGTCCTATATACAATTGTCTGGGAATAAGCCCCACCAAGCTTAGTATGATTTACCTGTGAGTAGACATGAATAGCACTGTGCAGTTTGTTAATACAACATTTCTGTTTGTGATGCAAGAGGGCATTATAATGCTCATACTCACAGGAATCAACAGAACAGGTCAGATGGAGTGAGAGGATCAGAATCCCACACAGTACACATCAGGACTTCCAGTTAATTCACTGGGGCTTACAGAATTCTCCTCCTCTCAATCTGATCCTTACAACAACAATCCTGTGAGGTAGGTCGGGTTGAGAGCCCATGACTGGCCCAGAGTCACCCAGGAAACTTCACAGCCAACTGGGGACTAGAACCCAGATCTCCTGAGACCCACTCCAATGCTCTAACCACTCTTAAATTATCCCCACCACTTTTTCACAAAATTTAATATGTATTTGGTAGTCTAGATTCACAAGCTTCCTGCTCCATCTCTAAGTGGGTACAAGGTAACTTATAGTTTTAAATTTAATAAATATTCAGCACAATACACTCCACATGGTAAGCTGTATAGCATGCATTTTTGCCTATCAAAATTCTTTCCACTATAATTCAGCCTAGCCTACCTCATAGGGATGGGAAGAGCCATGTTTGCTACTCCACGGTTCCCCACAGCAGTAAGCCAGATGGCACCGGGAAGCCACAAGCAGGGCATGAGACTAATAGCACCCTCTTGCATGTGTCCCCCAGCAACTAGTGCTCCTGGGCACACTGCCTCTGAGAAGGGAGGGAGCACAGAGCCACGAGGACTAGAAGTCACGGACAGCTTTCCCCTCCCTGAATTTGCCCAGTCCCTTCAGAAAGTCACTAAGGGCAATTACTGCTCCAAACTTCCCCCATCATACACAATGCCTCCCAAGCTCCCATGGAGGAAAAAATCAAAGCACTGGGGTAGGGGAGGATGGGAGAAAAAGGGTTACCCTGAGGGAGGGAGGGAGCTAGCATGGTGTAGCAGTGACAGTGTTGGCCTGGGAACTTGTGGGTTCAAGTCCCTCTCAGTCATGAGCCTCATGGGGTGACCAACCCCTCCAGGTTGTTGTGAGGATAAAGCAGTGAGGAGAAGGACCACACCAGCTTCTGTGTGTTCCTTGAAAGAGGATAAACCATGAGGTATAAATAATAATATTATAGTAATTATAATAATGATACTCACAGAGAAGGAAAGCAGGTGACCTCCCCATTGACACGGCTTCCCTCCACTCCCTCTGAACAGCAGCACGTTGGCTGGCTGGCTGGCTGGCTGGCTGCAGGTCTCCCCAGATAACTTAAAATGCTCAGTCAGCCTCCCCACAACAAGCCAGTCAGGCCCCAACTGGCTGAGGGCAGTCTCGGTGGACGCCCTGCTCAGGAAGCCACAGCTGGGTCCAAGGTCCAGCAGAACAGCCCTCCCTGACTGCCAGCCTGCCTCGGAAGAAATAAAGCTGGTTGAGAGCGATACATTTCCATTTTAAGCTGCAAAAGAATCAGAAGAACCTCTCTGCGGAACCTAGGGGCTTAGGGGGAAAAAAACCGGGCGGCTTTTCCCCACCTACACAGCTACGCGAAGGTGTGGGAAAAAGGGGACACTGACTAACTTGTCCGAGAGCTTTCTCAAGAATTTCCCCGTGACGGAACTTTTCCATGATGGAGCATGTCGAAACCCCATTGCAACAGCGCCCCTCAAATAAACCTAAGGGTGAGCAAAGGGAGGCTCGCCAAATGTTTCCGCCTGCAACTCTCATCACCCTCCTCCAAAGGATACGCTGGCAGGGACGATGGGTATTGCAGGGAGAAACAACTGGAGGCTCACTAGCTGCCCCCATGCCCAACTTCGCCGCAGGATTCATTCTGTCCTCGCCACAGCGGATCCCGAAAGGGGTCCCAGGCGCATCGTCATTCTTGGCACTTCTCGACAGCTTGGCCTTCCGGACCCCCCGTGGCTCCTCTCCCGGGTTTTGAAACCGTTCTTTTGCACGATTAGTATTTAAAATGGTCACAGCATATCTCCCAGGCACCCAACCCCGCTCCTTCCCACCCATGTCTGCCTTCGACAGGCTCCCGCCCAGGCTCAGGAAACCCAGCCAGCGATGGCCGTTCCCGACGCCACCCAGTTCCGCCCCGGCCGCTGCGTGAGTCTCCAACGCCACCGGCGACCCTCTTTTCTCTGTCTCTATGCCTGAGCTGACCCGTCTTGCTTGTGCCATCCCGCGCCTTCTTGCCGGCCCCTTCACTTACCATCCCGTTGCCACACTCGGCACGCAAGGAAAGAACGAGATCATTTCCGAAGTCGCCCCAAGTACGGTTGAAAGAGAAAGCGAAACCGCGCCGTGCTTCCCGGCTTATTCTTCTCCCTCGGGAGAAGCACACGGAATCCGTGCTCAGACTGGGATGCCTAAACTGCTGCCGCAGCTCGTCTGGCATGGCCCTGAGGGGATCCGGAGCCTGATGCAGCGTGAGACCCTCGGGGAGTTCTGGATACTGAATCAGTCGTCCAGCTATAAGAAAGGGATGGACGTCCTGTCAGAGGGGACCCTAGGGCAATCCTGGACAGCTGCACGGGGGTACTGCAAAGGATGCTCCGCAGAGCACAACCACGTACCGTGCTGCATGCAGAGCTACGACGGGGGCTGCTCCATCCCTGGTGGATCAGAACTGCGCTTCACAGTGAGTCCAGCTTTCCATGCTTGGTCAGTGAGGGGGAGATGCAGGAAGGAGAGGGATGTCCCGAGCAGGGCCCTTCCATGGGGGTGCTGGGGTGCACACTGCACAGTCCTTGTTCCTGGGCTCTGCCTGAAAAATGATGCATTTGTGAAGCAAATCTATTTATTTCGGTGTGGAGGATGAACATGGAAAGGGACGCTGATGCCTTTTAAATGAATGTTTATTGTGAATTTCAGCAAAATGAAAGGCCAAAAAGGAAAAGGGAAGAAAGAGAAAAGGCGGAAAGCAGTTTTAACTTTGGAATAGAGCAATTACAATTGATACAATATATCAAATATATTTATGAATATATATCTATGCAGAAAAATAATGTTCTCAACACAAACAGTTCAACAAGAGCAGGCCACACATCACCTTCAAATGCTAACAGCTTCATCAAGCCTTCATTCATTACCTCATTGGAAGTAGCCAGCCATCCTTCCAGTGTTAATATATCCATCAGGCAAGACAATTCTTGAACCTAGTGAAACAGTGCTAACTCAGGTCCAAGTTTCAGGATTTTTCAGTTTGGAAGAAAAGAGCATCCTGCCTAGAAGGCAAATCCCAGCTCTGAAGTTCCTGCTTTGCAGCAGCAGCCCTCAGCCCCTGCAGACATTTTAGAAAATAGGATTCACCTATCTACATCACATTAAAATAAACCAGAGAAAGAGAGAAAGAGAGAAAGAGAGAGGAATAGGAGGAGGAGGAGGAAGCAAAAGGAATCAATAGGAAGTTTCTTGAGACTGAGAGTGACAAGTATTGAAAACCAAAACTGATCAACCTGAAGATTGTTCCTATCACTAATGCACAACCATTTCTTAACTTAGTGTATTAGAAACATAGAAACAGAGCGAGTCAGAAGGGGCCTCCTGGGCCATTCAGTCCTACCCCTGGCTCCAACTGGCTCCGCTCACAACATGCCCACCAGGTGTATGTCTAGCCTATCTTTGAGCATCCTCACTGATGAGGCCTCAACCATCTCCTGTGGAAGCCTATTCCACACCCTTGGGGTCCTAACTGCCAGGAAGTGCTTCCTGGCATCTAAATTGAACCTGGGTTCCCTGAGCTTTGCTTTGTTGGAGTACGTCCTGCTTTCCTCTGCAGGGAGAAACAGGTCTCTATCCACCTCCGTGTGACTGAAATCAGATTTCAAAGGTATCATCACAGAAGTCATAGAGCATGGGTCCTCAAACTATAGCCCATGGGCCAGATCCGGCCCACCATGCTCATTTATCTGCCCGCCTCAGAGCTTTTGGACTCGCTTGGAGAAAACAATCTCCAAGCGAGTCCAAAAGCTCTGAGCCAGCGCAGGCCTTCTTTGAAACTGAGCAGAGAGAGAGCCGGTGCATGCCCAAATTGCAACAGCTCAACTGCGTGTGTGCCGGCTCTTCCCCCCCTCGCCACCCATTGCATCATATACAGAGTGGAAATACGGAGTGGGAAACAGAAGAGAGGGCGGAAGAGAGAGAGAGAGACAAAGACACTAAAAAAGGATTGAAGGTAAGAAAAATATAACTTTTAAAATATATTTTTAATTATGTGAGCTGTGGCCACCTCGCTGAACCCAGGGGCAGCTGCTCTGTGGCGGTGGCAGCTAGTTTTAATTATGTGAGTGTGGCTGCCCTGTGCTCACCTCTCCACATTTTTAATTTTAATTATTTAATTTAATTTATTTATTTTAATAATTTTTCAAACTATAGTCCACCTCCCCAACAGTCTGAGGGACAGTGAACTGGGCCCCTTTAAAAAGTTTGAGGACCTCTGTCATAGAGTCACAGACTAATGGTAGAACTGGAAGGGGCTGACACGGCCACTGAGTCCAGCTCCCTGCTCAATGCAGCCCTGGCTCCAATATGGGAGACCCCATGGCTTCCAAGGTAATCAGTCCCACTGTGGAACTCACTGACAGTCAGGAAATTTTTCCTATTAGCTAGCTGGAATCCAGCTTCATGTAACTTAAGCCCATTATCCTGTGCACATGGTCCTCCTGTTCCATACTTTTAAAAATACAAAATAGTTAGCATTATGAGTAAAAGTATTGTGGTTATAAATTGTTGTTACATTATGTTGTTACATATTGTTGTTACAATAGCAATATTAATTTTACTTGGTGCTGTATTAATTCAAAACTTTGATATTTAAATGGTAAATTATGTTATTTACCACACTATGTTAGGAAGTTTCTTTTAGAGAGTTGGCACCCACTTTTTCCTTCTTGTGCCATAATCCTGCTTTTTTGGAAATTCATTAGATGATTGTTTACATTTCAATTTTTTTCGATCATTGCTTACATCTTAAGTTACTTTTTTCAACTCCTTCCTAAACCCCGTGTATTTGCAAGCAGCCCAAGGGTCAGGAACGATGCTGCCCCCATCCCAATGCCATGGCAAAGCTGCTGCAGCGACCAAGTGGTCCCTCCTTCGTGTTCTTGTGGGCCCACCTGGCAGTAGTGGTGCTGCAAAAGGCTCCCAGCTAAACCCAAGCCAAAGGAGAAGGCTGTCAGCTGCCCACAGCCCTCCCCATTGTACTTGCTTGCAGGCTTATCCATCGCAGCACTCACCAACCTACTTGGTCCATCTGCTGACTTGGCAGCAGCTCATGGCCCACTGCAGAGTTTCTGGCCCATTACAGAACTGCTGCCACTGGATAAGCCTGAAAAGGGGATTGAATTCTCTTGCAAGGCTGAGAGCTGCAACATCACCTCTGCTTGGGTGTACCTGGCAGCAGCGGCATTGTAAAGGCCTGGAAGTGAGCCGCAGTTTAAGCCAAGGTTCATTACAAGGACTGACAGGGTTCGCAAACACGACAATCCATGGCAGGCCGTTGCATCATGAGTATCCTGCATTGCTTTCTGCAGTGCGGCTTCTGTTTCTTTCTTTATTTTCTGTACCAGCCAACAGCAGGGGGAGATCATTTTTTGTGATCTCTGAAGTGACAGCCACTGCCAGCCCTTCAAAGTGCCCAAATGGCACTTACTGGTTTCCCACTTTGCAGTGTGTGTCTGTCTGAGATTTGTGTAAATGTTTTCCTTATTTTTTTGGGTGGATTGTTGGAGGAACACAACTCTGACTATCCCAAATAAACAGCTTTGCTTCATCGATACTCTGCATGGACACTGACAAAGGGAGGCTACAAATAAGTTCATTGGCTGCTTCCCTTCTCATTTGATAGCATTCCAACAGCAAGTCACCAAGTGAGAAGCAAAGCCATGATGGGATCTTTGCTTGTGCATTTGGGCAGTGCAACATGAGCCTCAGGGGTTTTTTTGGATCTGATTGTTCTCTTTGTCTGCTCTTTCCGGAGACTCTAGGTGCTTGGGCACTTTGAAG
>NW_025335622.1:10149-43692 GCF_004798865.1 Varanus komodoensis | reverse complement strand
GGGGGAAAAAAAGGGGGAAAGGGGGGGGGGGGGGGGGGAGAAGTGGCGGCTGCAAAGGGGGCCAGGGATATAGCAGAGAGAGGAAACAAGAAGTTCTGCTATGGAGTCTGTGGAGGAGCAGGGCACAACCCATGGTGTGCCTATTCATCTGTGAAGTGCACCCTGTGTTTTTTCTTGAATAACCCACACTGCACAATTTAGTTACATGAGGGGTTGCTTTCTCATGTGAACTCAGCCATAGTGCTGATATGCTGTCTTTTCTTCCATAATATATACTTTTCAGGTAACCAAAATGAGGAAAGTCCAGGAGGGCTACAAACTGAAAATGTTTTCTAGATATCCCTGCTCCCCCCATAAAATGCTGCAAATGAGGCATGGCAATTGCACAGTAAAAGCCTCTTGTGGACACCCTGAATGGGAGAGGGAGAGGGAGGAACCAAGGTGGAGAAGGTGGTGCCTTTTCCAATGCCCTCACTAGTGTGGTAAAAAATGGGAATCGAAGGCTGTATTGAATTATTTCTCTTTTATGAGGATGCTTCTTCATCCTCATGTTGTTTCCAATGGGGGCAACAGAACTGGGATGGCTCTAGGGCCAACTTTCCTCCCACATTCTGGGGACATGTTGGGAGTACAGGCAAATCTACAGCCATTTCCAGCATGCGTAACAAATAACTCTGTGATCCCCCCCTCCCCTAAAGTTTTCAGATACCAGGGCCTTTGTAGAAACACTGAATGCAGACCAACCTCTTGGCCAGTTATAGATGAACCCAAGACTGTGGCCTAAGTTAATACATCAGTTTTTCCAAGAGATTTAGCAATTGCTTTTTTAAAAAAACCAGAACATGTTAATTTTCAATGAATGTCCTCGAGTCTGTTGCTATTTCTTGCTCTTGCATGTTCTACCTGAGCACTGTAAAATATCTGTTTTGCTGCAGATCCAGAATAGTTTCATTTGGCACCATGAAGATGTTGCAATGTTTTCATCGTTCAGAAAAGCACAATCTCCCCCATTTCCAATCACCTCCAAACTGCAAGAGAAACATGAAAATTGTTTGCATTAAACAAGGAATATCTGGTTCCTGACAGCTAAGGACATGTGTGTTTCATATAAATGAAACCTCTGGGGTTGGGGTGAATCCAGGGTGAGAACTTAAGATTCCTGCTCATGGATTCATCTTTCCCAAAAGCACTTTCCTAGAAAGTATAAATCAATGGTCAATAACAACAGAATTTTTCCTCATGCTTATATTTACACAATCAGTTCCAAATGTCTTCTTGCTAGTATAAAGCTTGGACCTATCCTTCAGCCAGGTGTCCTTGATTCTACTGTAGGCCAATGTGATTAAGACTAGCTCTCATTCTACACTTGAAACTGTACACTTCAGAAATGCTTCCTTTGCTTTAGAAATGTGACTTCACAGAGCAAACTCCAGCTCTTGGAACTGGGACTGGGACAGGCATCTTGCTGCCAACTCCTGCTTTGGCAGGCTGCTGCAGATAGCTGTAAGGTGTAACTGCTGCCTTCAGTGCTTTTCAGAAGCCATCAACATGAGGAAGCACTTCCAGCAAAGATCAGGTATATAGATCTTTATTACAGGATAATCACTAAAAGCTAGCACAGCAAATTTGACCAATGAAATTTCACAGTTGTGCAGACACCAAATGTAGGAGAGGAAAAGAAACAGAAACCCAAGAGGATTGTTCCACTTCTTTTTCTGAACTGCCTGCCACCCCTTTTGAAAATCCATACTTGTTTTTCTGAGTTCCAAAAATAACTTTCGATGTGTCTTAATGTATCCTGCAGTTCAGAAAAACAGCAGACATACAAAGCCCACTCACTTAAATTAAATGGACTTGCTGGATTGAAGCCTCTATCCAATACACTCCAGGTGAGTTAATACAAAGAGAAGAATTGGACATTATCATATAAACAGCTTTCACAAACACAAGGGATGTGTTTGCCCACCCTGAAGTAATGCCCAAGACATGGATTTTTTACTGATCTTGTCTGTCTTGCTTCTTTCCAGATCATACTCCCTCCATGCTAGGAAAGAACTAGAATTTCAGAAACAGGTTTCCAAATTTGTTTTATATGTAAATACTTCAAATAAATTGCACCAAGTTTCAAGTAAAATTATGTCTTGTGCACAATTATATTGTAAACAGCAACGATAAGAGCAAGATTCTTACCAATAAACTGTAGACCTGCTTAACAGGCAGAGATTTCAATTGTGGAAATTTCTCAATTTCTCAGTAGTGAAAGGTAAAAAAGGAAAGAGGAATATTCACCTTGAATCTACTCCATTTGTCCATTTCCAGGTCTGACTGGAGTCTCTTCTGAGGCCAATCCAAAAAATATCTTTGCCTTTGAAACGTATCACAAAATCCTTTTCAGATCAAAAGACATGACTATTAGAATCTGATTTCACAAGCTGTCAGTGCAACAACTATGATGTAAAGTACCAATAGTAACACTAAGTATTACTAGCCACCTTCAGTGACCCTATGAACAAAAGGGAAATTACAGAATTTGGAGCGGCATGGGAACTGTTCCAGCCCCTCTGCTTTACTGGGTGAAAACAGACCCCTGGCTTAAACTTGCAAAGGTAAACAAAGCCAGATGCTTGACTGCTTTCCCGACCCCCATGTTACTGCTTTATTAGTTCCTCCCTATCTCCACTGTGTAGCAGCTTTGAATGCAGAACAGTGGCAGTAATGATGGATGGTCTATCCAGCTGCACCACAGTTTTCACGAACCATGATTACACACCCATGTCAAGCCATCATTTCTTGTTCTGTTTTACTGGCATATCACAATCACAGCTTGTCAATGGAGACATCACATGAAACAATAATTAAACTATAGCTATGATTTGGTGTAATATCTGAATTGAATCCTAGACTTTGGGTGCTTCCGTATAAGGATTTTACCCTGCAACCACCCTGCCTCAAACATGGATTTTTACAGGGGCTCCAGAGCATGTGTAACTCCTGTATTTTCCCACCACTTTCCCCATTTTTTTCCTTTCTGGGGGAGGGGAACCCATGAGGAGGAAAACAGGGAAAAAGTATAGAATGCCTTTTAATTGAGAGTGCCAGAGGCACTCCACCTGAAAGCACCCATTAACAAAAGAGAGTGAAACATTTTTGATCTGAGTATTGACTGCATAGTACGGAAAAGACGTTCTTTGATGAAAATTAAAGTTCCATTATTTCACCAGTCTTGCTTTCAAGTTGGCCTTTCTAGCAGATCACATAAAAGGAAACCATAAAGTGACAAACACAGGAACCTGGCTCAGAGAACACATTTCAGCAACAACCCATGGGCCAATGGCAACCCAAACTCAATCCATACTGAACCCTTGAGTGTGTGTTATCCTTGCCTGAACTCAGTCAGTGACTCTATTGTGATTGCTGTTATTAATGCTATTCCTACAGGAGGAATATTCTTAGATACTGAGGAAATGAAAGATGTAGAATATCTGTCAATCAAGGGGTGGGCAACATGTAGCCCTCCAGATGTTTTGGTCTGCAACCCTTATTGAGCATAGCCAATGGCAGTGGATGATGGACATGAATGCAAGAGCTCACTGTTCTTGAGTTTTCTACAAACAAAATGACCAAGACACAGATTTGCCAACATTTATTGAATGTGTTGCAGGCAAAAGAAGAAGGGGGCGGTAGAGAATGAGGTGCCTAGATGGAATCACTGAAGCAGTTGGTGTGAGCTTAAGTGGACTCCGGGGGATGGTGGAGGACAGGAAGGCCTGGAGGAATGTTTTCCATGGGGCTGCAATGGGTTGGATGTGATTTTGTGACTAACAACAACAAATTCAATGTGTTAAAGGTTTGCATCCTGACTTAGTCTTCACATATGTTTTACCTGCAAATGGATGCCTCACCCCCTTCCAGTACAGCAAACCTATATAACAAGCAAGATGACGTGTGGGCAAAAGGATTCTGGCTATTACCTTTTCCTCACTAGCACTGAAAGTCATCAGGGAGGCATTATGTGACAGACAGAAGTCCTGGCTGGAAGTCCAATTCCTTTTTTCTTTTGAAAAGTAGTAGCATTTTCCCTGATGGCCAATCCACTTATTTGGACATGCTGGACCAGAGAAGGGTTGCTCAGAACCTTTGGGAAGCAACACTAAAAATGGAAAAGGGTATTAAACTTTTGCCTGCCCAGCACTCCTCACACTTCAGCATAAGCACAGGCATGGCAACAGACATGGCCATACATGTCACCACAACCCAAAGTGGCACATTGCCTGACGCTGATTGGATTAATCCAGAGTTGCTTTCTATGGGTGCAAGTGCCACTGCCCTCCCTCTTGTTCTTGGCTGGGAGAAAGCGGTACTGGCACACACCAGCCGCCCCAGCTTGCTGCCCACCAGAGGGCTTTTCTCCCAAGTGGCAGCCGGGGAGGGCAGGCATGCTCTCTTCTTTGCTCCTCCTGGAGGGCAGAAAGGTGCTCAAGCAAGAGCTGGGATGGAGAAATGGGGCTAGGCAGGGGCATTCCCTCCACTCGTGCCCCATGTCAGTCCAAGGACATGTGATGCTTTCTGTCTCTGTGCTTCTGTAACACATGCAAATTTATGTATACTCCCAAGTATACTTTACTATGCCGAAAGGTCTTCAGCTTCAGGTACCTCCCATATTTATCACTTTTCATCAGTCTGCACTGGTATTATCACCCTCATATCACACACCCAAGGCTTACAGAAGTGTGCCTAGAGAGATTGAGGCAGAGGTAAGCTTTTGTACGAAGAACATCCTTGTTTACAACTCTGTTTTCCTACTTCAACTTTTCTTCTTGGTGAGTGAGCATTTCTCTCCACTCTTAACCCCCTTTTTCTATGAATGTTCCCATTTGGTTTCTTCCATTTTTACTAAACTGGAAAGAGTGGGAAGGCAATTAAGTGTACCGACTGCAAAGCTGCCATAGTTCTTCCAGAATTCTGGGGAACTGTTAGGTGAGTTGCTGCTGTTCATTCCATCAAGTCAGCTTCAACTCAGAGAGACCCTATAAACAAGTGCCCACCAAAATATCCTGTGCTTGACATCCTGCTTAGCTCTTGTAAACTCAAGACTGTGGCTTCATTTATGGACTCAATCAATCTCATATTTGGTTTTCCCCTTCCTCCTCTTCCTTTTCCTTACTTTGACTTTCCCTAGAATAAGTCTCTTGCCTTTTTATGATGTTCTCAAACTATGGCAGCTTCAGTTTTGTCATTTTGCGTATTCACAAAATGATCCTCTAGCACCATGTTTCAAATGCATCTGTTCTCTTTCCATCCACTTGCTTCACTGCCCAGCTTTCACATCCATCATTGTCATTGGGAATACAATAGTATGGATGAGCTTTCCTTGGTCTCTGGCTAAATGTCCAGATCAAAAAATGGAAAAAAAAATGGAGATTTTTTCCCTAGTTCCTTTACTGCTGCCTTTCCATGTCTCCATCTTCCTCAAATTTCTTGGCTAGGCTTCCTCTGAGTTGATAACTAAGCCAAGTTGAGCACAGTTTCTCCCTCCAACCAGCATCAGACTCACACAGTTTTTCCCCTCTTAATGCTCTTTACTGTTTCCACATCTAAATCATCGAGTGATATCTCTGAGCAAACACAAAGCAGTTAATTGACAGTAATCTGGCATTTGCTCCCCAAAACGCCCCTTATGAGTCCTTCTGTGTCTCGCCCCTGGGGGAGGTGCGCCATGAAAATGGGCACACGCCTCCATCCCTCCCGTTGTGTCCCTGCTTGTGCTTCCCTCTGGTGATGGCAGTGAGCACCAGGCCCGACTTCTCAAGGGGTGCAGACTCTCCACTGGAGGAACTTCCCATGTCCACAATTCCTCCCTCAGGCTGTGACTCCCCAGCATTCCCAGGCCAGGTTGCTCTGCCCCCCTGCTGCCCTTGAGCAAATCTCTGCCACTGCTGCCTCCAGCTGGGCCTCAGGCCCTTGAACAACTCCCATCGAAATAAACCATTTCTTCTTCTGAGTCTGAATCAACAAAATTGGTGTGGCTCACATCCTGTGAGAACACTCGCCAGAGCCCGCCATTACACTTCCTCACAATAGTATGTACAATCTTTCCTAATTTCAGTTTCTTCATTGTTGACATTAAGTGATGATGCTTCTTTTATTAAAGTTCACCCGCAGTTCTGTTTTTGCACTTTCTACTTTCACTTTCATCAGGGATCATTTCTTCATCGCAATACCTTGACCTCCTCTTCAATTGCATGGCAATGGTCCTATAGTTGCTACTTTTCCTAGCACCTCCCTTCTTGGAGCTTGGAATGTGCATTGAAAGTTTTCAGTCTGTGAGCTATTTTTTTGTTATACCATATGTAACCAATTCATTCTCTGCAGCTTGGAATTGGTGTCCCATCTATTCTGGGTGCTTTATTCCTTCCAAGGGCTTTCAGGGCAGCTTTCACTTTGCTGTCTAGCCTTACAGGGGCTTCCTCTTAGGATTCCTCTGCGAAAGAGCGTGTTGTCCTTTCATCTCTTCTCTATAGTTCTTTTCTGTGTATTCTTTCCACCTTCTCTTTATTCTTTCCTCGTCAGAAAGTATGTCCCCCTGTTTGTCTTTTAGCATCTAGGCTTGAATTTCCCTTTTGTTTCTTGGATCTTATAGAAGAGGTCTCCCTTTTCCCTCTTTGGTTGTTGTCTTCTATTTCTTTGCACTGGTCATTGTAATCATTCTTTTTCTCTCTGTGGGATAGTTGCTGAAAAGTCACATTCAAGATTCTGACTCTGTTTCGGTCACCTTTTGCTTCTCTCCTGTCCTTAGCAAATTAATAGTGTTTTTGCCAACACCCACCTAGGCTTTTCCTTTCTTTTTTACTAGAGGAATTGTCTTTTTTTATCCCTAATACTGTCTTTAGTCCACAGTTCTCCCCATTCATGGTCAATTGCATTCAGTTATGCAAATCTATTCTTTATGTGGACTTTAAATTCCTTGGGAATGTTGCTAAAGTGATATTTCAGTGCAGTGCTTCTACAGGTATCCCTTGCTTAACACAGTTTTGATTAATGGGGGTTTTGATTAACATGGCAAAATTAATTGTGACAATCCCTTGATATACGTGCCTGAGTTTTAATTAACACGCCTTTTAAAATTTGCCACTAACAGTCGTGGGCAGGATGACATCAATCCTCCCACCCATCTGTGATCTCAGGGCTCCTGTGAGGCCAATGTTGGTGGTGTTTGTATTACAAACTGCAGTTATTTGTTGTAAGAACCTATTTACCATGGGGAAGAATCAGAGCACCAGACCATCAAGTGAGAAAAGGAAAAGGAAAGTACTTAGATACAAAACTTGATACAATTAAAAAAATTAAAAGTGGTAAAAGTAAAAGTGAATTTGCAAGTGAAAATTGGCTTTAATGAGTCAGCAATGCACATGTAACCAAAGTGTGTTAATGATTGAAAAGGAAGATTTGGCTTGTTTGGCTGGAAGATTGTAGTCCAAGGAGGATTCCAATTAGTATGCATTAATAAAACATTTACTTTGCAATCATATTTTGTCTTTCTTAAAACAATACCACATGATGAATTGTTAACACAGTAATCAATGATGGATGAATTGTAACTTGTACCATTGATTATTAGATGTGATTAATTCAGTTTTGATATATGCAGCAATACTGCATGATCAATTAACAGTGTTAAATGAGAGATACCTCTATTTATTTATTTATCTATCTATAAGATGTATATCCCACCTTTTTGCTTACAAAGTTTTCCTCCTGCTGCCATCAATCTTATCCCCATAACACAACCCTGAGAGGTAGGTTGGGCTAACATTCCGTGACTGGCCCAAGGTCACCCAGCGGGCTCCATGGCTGAGTGGGGACTAGAACCCAGATCACCAGAGTCCCAGTCCTGCACTCTTCACCACTACACCACACCAGCTCTCACTGTTAGTGATTCTTTTTTAAGGCTCATCTGGAGTTTTGATATTTATATTCATGGTCACTATCACAACTGGGTGATTAAGGAGAAGTAATTCAAGATTTTTCAAGGTTTTCAAGGCAATTCAAGAAGTAATTCAAATACTGGGCAACTTACCAATAACAAAGGCAGTGAGGATAATATTCCCAAGAAACGATACGGAAAGAAGTAAGCATGCCATCTTTGTTCTATGTGGCCAAAGCTTCCGCAAAAGGACATTTGCTATACCAAACAGGGTAAGAAAACAAAGTATTACTTTTCCAGTGGAAAGGAAATAAAAACTTGATTTGTGAGTACTTTTGCATGAACTACAGATGAAAACAAGATTTTACAAAGAAAGAAAGTTAGATTTTAGGACTTCAGGATCAAAACTGAGGTGTATGTTTTAACCCTAACCCTAACCCTAATGTATAAGTTGGCCAAATTCTATACATTTGCACCTAATTAGCACATCTGAGCTACCGTATTTTTCACTTTATAAGACGCACCTGACCATAAGACACACCTCGTTTTAAGAGGAGAGATCCATGGAAAGCTTCCTGATAATCACAGGCACATTCCCCATCACTTCCCCATGGACTTTATTAAAAGACGGGTTGCCATTTGAAAACACACACCGACCTGTGATTAACAGCTCTCACCTGTGCCGGAGGAGGGGGGCGGAGCAGGGTGCGCCAAGCGCGTGCCGACCAGGTGTGGTGCAGCCGGGCCGGCAGTGTGCCGCTGGTGGTCTTCCGGGCGGGGCGACGGCAGGTCTTCCTGGGCAGTGGGGGTGAGTAGTCCGTCTCTCCGTGCGGCCGGCAGGTTAAAGCCCGCGGCTCCTCCTCCTCTGCACCACTCCCCCTGAGCGGCACAGCTCTCACCTGCACTGGAGGGGGGGTGGTGGAGCAGCGTGCACCGAGCGCGTGCCGGCCAGGTGGTGCCATGTGGTGCAGCCGGGCCGGCAGCGTGCCGGCAGTGGTCTTCTGGGCGGCTCCTCCTCCTCCGCGGCAGGTCTTCCCGGGTGGTGGGGGTGAGCAGTCCATCTCTCCGTGCAGCCGGCGGGTTAAAGCCCGCGGCGCCTCCTCCTCCGCGGCAGGTCTTCCCGGGCGGTGGGGGTTAGCAGTCTGTCTCTCCATGTGGCCGGCGGGTTAAAGCCCATGGCTCCTCCTCCTCCGCACCACCCCCCCTGGGCGGCACAGCCCTCACCCGGGCCGGGGGGGGGGGGAGCAGGGTGCGTCGAGCGCATGCTGGCCAGGTGGTGCCATGTGGTGCAGCCGGGCCGGCAGCATGCCAGCAGTGGTCTTCTGGGTGGCTCCTCCTCCTCCGTGGCAGGTCTTCCCGGGCGGTGTGGGTGAGCAGTCCGTCTCTCTGTGCGGCCGGCGGGTTAAAGCCCGCGGCTCCTCCTCCTCCGCGGCAGGTCTTCCCGGGTGGTGGGGGTGAGTTGTCTCTCTCTGTGTGGCCAGCGGGTTAAAGCCCGCGGCTCCTCCTCCTCCGTGGCAGGTCTTTCCAGGTGGTGGGGGTGAGCAGTCCGTCTCTCCGTGCGGCCGGCGGGTTAAAGCCCGTGGCTCCTCCTCCTCCGCGGCAGGTCTTCCTGGGTGGTGGGGGTGAGTTGTCTCTCTCCGTGCGGCCGGCGGGTTAAAGCCCGCGGCTCCTCCTCCTCCGCAGCAGGTCTCTCCGGATGGTGGGGGTGAGCAGTCCGTCTCTCCGTGCAGCCGGCGGGTTAAAGCCCGCGGCTCCTCCTCCTCTGCACCACTCCCCCTGAGCGGTACAGCTCCCACCTGCACTGGAGGGAGGGTGGAGCAGCACACACCGAGCGCGTGCCGGCCAGGTGGTACCATGTGGTGCAGGCGGGCCGGCAGCGTCCCGGGCATTGGGCACACACACATATTCCCTCTATAAGACGCACAGACATTTCCCCTTACTTTTGAGGGGGGGAAAAGTGCGTCTTATAGAGCGAAAAATATGGTAATTAGGAATGCTGGGGGTCAGGGAGGACACTGACAGATTTGCTTTCTTTTACTAGAGAAGACAAATCAGGAGAATTTATTGGAGTCTATAAGGCTTTAATGAAACATGTTCCCTCCCCCCGAGCTACCTAGCATAGGATTGCTCCCCAAGACTGAAACTAGGATGCTGTTACGTTAGAGCACAGATTATAGATAATATCTGCAGAGATGCCATGCATGCTTTTGCTCAGGCAGCTGCTCTCTAAACACCCCTCATCTTTACAGCCTCCACTCAGACTGAAAAGGCATCATTACCTGTTTTGCTTTGTGTTTCACAGGCTTCATGACAGTAATCAGGAAACTCCTTGGTTAGGCTTTCGCTAGATGTTACATCAGACATTTTCTCCCTTTCTGCAAATTCTACCAGTAGACCTTCTGTTACAGCCTATGAGGGAAAGTGGTGGTCCAGATTCAGTTCCCGACGAGTGCAAAGCTCCTGCCCTTGCCTTGGCTGGAAGCAACAGAGAGATGCTGAAGTCAGGAAAAAACAGTGTGGAAGATGGAAATACTAAGCTACAAACCCCTACTTGCTTACCTGAATGTAGCAATCACTGACTCAGTAGGAGTTATTACTGAGTATACATTTATATATTTGATTTATGTGCCACTACATTAGCCATTGGCTCTCTGGGCGTCTTACATACAGTCAAAATCACAATAAAATCACCACTACAGTGAAAACAGTAGTGAAGGACTGCAGTGTAAGAAAACTTGAGAGTACTTTTGTCATTATGCATAATCATGCTCCTTGTCACCACCACCACCTCCAGCTAAATTCACAACTAAATTAGATGGAGAGAGAAACATCAACCCTAATGCTACATTCTGCAATTAAAGGAGTCTGTGTCACTCAGTTGTCCCAGGAGGAGAAAGGAAGAGGCACACAAACTGCCAGGTCCCCTCTTCAGTAGGGAAAGAAGGCTGGATTCTCATAAAAATGCATAGAGATGTTCACTACTTACTTTTTAGAAGAGAGAAAACAATTCTCAGAGTTTCTAGAACCACAACTTCTCTCCTCTCCACCCATGCAGACAGTTCCACTTTCAGCATTGCAAGATATTGCAATAGCTTTCATTTTCAGAGAACAGATTATTGGTGCAATATGGTATTGCAAACAGATTTGATGGGAAAAAATATCATAAACTGAAGGTGCCAAGGGGTCAAAGTAAGTACGATTCATTTTATGCTATAAGATATGATTTTATTGTGTATACAAATAGGATGGATACTCAATATAATAACCTCTCCAATATAAACACTCAGGGTATTGCAAAGAATTTTGAAAGCAAAAATCAAAGTATTATATAGAATCACTGTTTAAGTAAATATTATTGGATGAAAGAAAGATCTGTATAACCTTGTGCTCATGGCTTACCTAAGTTTACTATGATATTTATAATGATGTAACACTGAAGGAATATTTGCATCTGTTGCTATGATTTACTTATTTTATGTTTGCTTGTTCCTTTTGCTGTTTGGTATAGTAAAAATATAATTAAAGCAACAGCAAGAACAGGCCCTGGTCTGTTCCAGTAGATTTCTTCTGTTTTCACCAGCAACTCTAGAAATTCTGATGGCTCATCAGGAGTATTCAATCTTGTGCACAACGAAAGTTCAGCAGAATTCATGTGCTGTTTCTCTCACAGCAGTCTCCATTTTATTCTCAGAATAACTTGAAGCTGAGAGATAATGCCTCTCTATCTCTCTATGAGCAAGGGAAGAGACAGAATCAAGCAGTTACCAGGCTAATGTAAGATTGTATCTTCCTGTAGAGGAAATTTGAAGATCATTTTGCATCCTCTCAATTTAGCCAGGGGCTTCACAACTGTTGTAGCTCCAGTTTTCACACAGCAGTTTCACGCCTGCAGAGTAAACAGCTATGTGATGTGAATACTGGGAAATGACCCTACCTCACACCTAATTTGTCTGCTGCCACATCCTGCATTTTACTAGTGGATTTTTTTAAGAGCTGGGGAAACTATTTGGGGAATAGTACATTTCTTCTTTTATTGTGTGTAAAAGGATGTAATGATTCCAAAAGCCAATACCGAACTCCATTTTGCATTAGGTCAACTTGCATTAGGTCAACTCAAAATTCACAATATATTGTGCAAGTTTTTTTCCAGAACTGTTTATCAAACAAGAAGGTAAACAAAAGAAAAGGGAACTGCTGAGGATGAAGGTACAGAGTCTACATCTAGTAACTGGCTTAAGGTTCAAGGAGGGAGGAGGCTGCAGATATTCAGATGAGACTCTGCCAAGAACTAAGATGGTTACAGGTTGTACCTAAGAACCTTCCCAAGGGTTGGTGGGAAGAACAAACCACACTGGTTTCACTGCATGTCTTGCTCTCAAAATAGTTTCTAGCTATATGGGACAACTCCACAGCATCAGGGTATTACCAGGTAATAAACTCACAATTTTAGATGAGAGATAACCATGCCTTCTTTTAAAGAGAGTTTGAAAGAATCTGAATAGAGATTGTTGCTTGCAGAGCATATCAGTCACTCCTGAAGTTGTACGTTTTTGTTTGCTTTTGGCATTATTTTACTTGTTACAGGATAATGCAGATGACAAAGAAAAGACTATTCCAAATACCAAATTATAATACAAACAAGCTTTTGGTTACTGGGGTGTTGATGGTTTCTGTTTTAAACTCTTTCCTGCTTTGCTAACTTTTGGTACAACAACTTACTGTTCCATCTGTAACACTGAGTTTCAGGGGTGTATAGCTTTATATTTAATAAATATAAAACAGTGCACATTATGTGATCATTTATTTACAATCTATTTTATGGGCTTAGAATACTGTTAAAACAAAAAAGAAAATAAGCACACCACATATTTCCATTTTTAACCAATCACTGTTTCTCAGCCTACTTACCTCACAGGATCACTGAGAGTGAAAAAATCCATGCTTGCCACCTCATGCTCCTATGATGGAAACAAACAAAGAAACAAACATGCAGCCAGATCCTATTTTTATTTCCTCAGAAGTACATGTCACCGATTTCAAGAAGATACTTCCCAAATTCAAACCTGTTAGGGCAATTCCACTTGACCGACCCTTACTGAAAACTGAGGGGAGTTTCCAAGAGAAAGGAACCCAAACAGTCTTATCCTGACCCCCAACTGGCAGTGGACTACCTTGCAGGATTGTTGTAACTTTTCCCTCTCAGCTCAGATCCCACCCTGGGGGAGCAGCACTCTCACACGCTTGCTGCCTGCAGCAGAACTTGCATCCAGAGGTTGCCAGGAGTCAGTGCTGCAGGGCTGCATCGCTCTCCATTCCCGCAGCCCTGCTGAGGGGCGGAAGGGGGTCTGTTGAGGGGAAGGGGCAGCAAATGGCCCCGCCACCCTGCCCGTCCATGCAGCACTCTTCACTCTTACAACATCTGAAGGCGGCCATGGTTAATTAGTTGTCACTCTGTCACAAGTTTTTACTCCCTCTGGAAAGATTCCGCTAGCACTGAAGCTGCTGGAAATCACGTGTGCTATACTAGTCAAGCTGGCAGGCGATGCTGTCCTCCTTCACCCGTCCCCCAGTCACTGAAAGGAACCCCAAGCCCCTCCATCTGTGGGTTGCTTTGCTTTATCCTCTTCCTCCATTCAAAAACACAGTTTTGTGTAAAGGGGGAAACAACTTCCTTATTCTGCAAACAGGCCTGGCCTAAACAGACAGCAGGATGAGATAGGAAATGGGCTGTAAACATTGCCTGCATATTGAAAGAAAAGCTCTGCTGAAATAGAGCACCGCTCCTGGTCTCGTAAGCCTTCTAGCAGAAACCGTGTGGATGGGACGGTCTGATACATACAGACTTCCAAAAGTCCCCCAGCAGAGCCTTTTGAGCAAACTTAGCAGAGGTGCTTTTTGTGGATTTGTAACTTGCCAAAGAACAGAAAGCAGAGGGAGAGATTAACCAGTGATGTCCCACAAGAATCTGCATTCCAGATCATAAATGATCATAAATTATCTGGAATTAGGAGCAAGCAGTGAGGTAGCCAAGTTTGCTGATGACACAAATATTAAGGATGCTTAAAACACAAAGGGGCTATGAAAAGGATCTCTCTAAATTGGGAACAAGGGCATTAACATTTCAAAAGTGGTTTGATGTGAGCAAGTAAAGTGATGCATATTCCAGCAAAAAGTCCCAACTTCATACCTACATTGGTGAGATCTGAGCTAGTCAAGAAGATCCTGGAATTGTGCTGGTTCGCTTGATGGAAATACTGCTTTACTAAAAGGCTGTTGTGGAAAATGCCATGTTGGGTATAACAAGGAAGGGAAATGGCAACAGCAACCTGTTCTTCAACAAATTGTACTCATGACTTGCTTCTGGGTTTCCGACATCCAGCAGCCTGGATATTTTCATTGTTGCACAAAATTCAAGCAAAAACAAAACAAAAGTGGCACATGTAGTTTGCATAAGTATTCACCCCTGCCCCCAGAGCCAATACTTGGTTGTTGTTGTTGTTAGTCGGGAAGTCGTTTCTGACCCATCGTGACCCCATGGACAAAATTCCTCTAGGCCTTCCTGTCCTCCACCATCCCTCAGAGTCCACTTAAGCTCACACCAACTGCTTCAGTGACTCCATCCAGCCACCTCATCCTCTGCCGTCCCCTTCTTCTTTTGCTATCTATTGTTCCCAGCATTAGGCTCTTCTCGAGGGAGTCCTACCTTCTCATTAGGTGGCCAAAGTATTTGAGTTTCATCTTCAACATCTGGCCTTCTAAAGAGCAGTCAGGGTTGATCTCCTCTAGGACTGACCAGTTTGATCATCTTGCAGTCTAAGAAACTCGCAGGAGTCTTCTCCAGCATCACAATTCAAAGGCCTCAATCCTTTGGCGCTCAGCCTTCCTTATGGTCCAGCTTTCACAGCCATACATTGCAACTGGGAAAACCGTAGCCTTGACTATATGCACTTTTGTTGGCAGGGTGATGTCTCTGCTTTTTAGTATGCTGTCTAGATTTGCCATAGCTTCCTCCCCAGGAGCAAGCATCTTTTAATTTCTTGGCTGCAGTCCCCATCTGCGGTGATCTTGGAGCCCAGGAAAATAAAATCTGTCACTACCTCCATTTCTTCCCCATCTATTTGCCAGGAAGTGAGAGGACTGGATGCCATGATCTTAGTTTTCTTAATATTGAGTTTCAAGCCAACTTTTGCACTCTCCTCCTTCACCTGCATCAAGAGGCTCTTTAGTTCTTTACTTTCTGCCATGAGAGTGGTATCATCTGCATATCTGAGGTTGTTGATATTTCTCCCAGCAATCTGGTCACTGACCTCGAGCCAGACATCCTGGAATGTGAAGTCAAATGGGCCTTAAGGAGTCTGAGCAACAATGAAGCTAGTGGAGGTGACAGTATTCTAGCTGAGCTATTCAAACTCCTGAAAGAAGATGCTGCAAAAGTGCTACACTCAATATGCCAGTAAATTTGGAAAACTCAACAGTGACCACAGGATTGGAAAATGTCAGTTTACATTCCCATCACAAAGAAGGGCAATGCCAAAGAATGTTCAAACTACTGCACCATTGCACTCATTTCACATGCTAGCGAAGTTATGCTCAAAATCCTACAAGCTAGGCTCCAGCAGTATGTGGACCGAGAACTACCAGAAGTACAGGCAGGATTTTGAAGAGGAAGAGGAACTAGAGATCAAATTGCCAACATACGCTGGATCATGGAAAAAGCTAGGGAGTTCCAGAAAAACATCTACTTCTGCTTCATTGACTATGCTAAAGCCTTTGATTGTGTGGATTACAATCAATTGTGGCAAGTTCTTAAAGAGATGGGAGTACCAGACCATCTTCTCTGTCTCTTGAAAAACCTATATGTGGGTCAAGAAACAGCAGTGAGAACTGGACATGGAACCACGGATTGGTTCAAAATAGAGAAAGGAGTTCGGCAAGGCTGTATAGTGTTGCTCTGCCTATTTAAGTTATATGCAGAGTACATCATGAGAAATGAGGGGCTAGATGAATCACAAGTTGGAATTAAGATTGCCAGGAGAAATATCAACAACCTCAGTTTTGCAGATGATACCACTCTCATGGTAGAAGGTGAAGAGGAACTAAAGAGCCATGTTTTCTTCCAAAAAAAACTGCTCTAGCTCTGTCAGGCTGAATGGAGACTGTCAGTGAACAGCACTTTCAAATCTGGCTTATTTTCAATCGGATAACAACAACAACAATAATAATACCAGTACTGCTATTATTACTACTACACTGCCTTCATTTCCTGCCTTTTTTCCTTCTTGCAAGGAACCCAGGTGGCTTCCATAGCTTCATTTTAGCTTCACAACAAAACCTCAGTGAGGTAGGTTGTCCTGAGCTTCTCTGACTGGGCAAAAGTCATCCATTGAGCTTTATGGCCTAGTCATCCAAGTTCTTGCGTTTAAACCACTCCAGTGTTACTTTGATTGTGTGCTGTCTTGCTAGAAAGTGAACCTCTACCCCAGGCCCTGGTCCTGTGCAGATTGAAACTATTTTTCATCTAGAATTGCCCAGCATTTGTCCCATCCATCTTGCCCTCCATCCTGACCTGTTTCCTACTCTCTGCCAAGGAAAGGCACCTCCACAGCATGCTGCCGCCACCACCATGCTTCAGCATGAGGATGGTGTTCTCAGGGCAATGCACCCAGCTGAAAACCATACAGTGTTTTGTAGCAAGTCCCAATGGGACTCAGGCGACCTGGGTTCTAGTCCCGCTCAGCCATGGAGCCAACTGGGTGACTTTGGGCCAGTCACAGACTCTCAGCCCAACCTACCTCACAGGGTTGTTGTTGTGGGGATAAGATGGAGGAAGAGATGTAAGCTGCCTTGAGCCCTTTGTAGGAAAAAGGCAGGATATAAATCAAATAAATAAATAAATTTTGTCTCATTAGCCAAAAAAAACCTTTCTCCTATGTTTAATGTGTCCCCAACGTGCATTTTTGTAAACTCCAAATGGGCTTTGGTGTGGCTTTGTTTCAACAGTACCTTTATTCTCGCCTGTCTTCCATAAAACTCAGTTTTGTTGAGCAACTGAGTGATAGTTGTCCCATGACCTGTTCTCCAGTCTCAGCTGTAGATCTCTCCAGCTCCAGCAGAGTTACCACTAGCCTCTTGGTTGCTTCTCCTCACCTAGAAGGCTTCTCTAGGCAGACTCTAGGCAGACTCACAGTTGAGCAATTTTCTTACCACTTTGTAATCATGGATATAGCTGTGCTCTGGGGATGTTAATAGTTTGGGATTTATTATAACACAACCTGATGCGTCTGTTCTATGAAGTTGTTTTGATAGCTTCTTGGTTGTCATGGTGTGTGTGTGTGTTTAGATATACCCTCTAACAGAAACAGGAATAAGTGGATTTTAGTCAACTACTATCACACAATATGTGACCTTTGGAAACAGTGGATTGTACCAGAGCTTATTTAGAGATGTTGCAGCAAAGAGGCTGAATGCTTATTCAACCAGCAAGTACCACCTTGTTCTCATTTTTGTGTCACTATAAAAATATCTTGCACTTTCACCAAGCTGAATATTTTGTACATGGTGTGGTAACAATGGATCTAATGATCTATTTCAGTTCCAGGTTACTACACAAAAATGTGAAAAAGTCCAAGAGTGAATGTTCAGCCACTGCTGGCAGAACTTCAGGGGCATTGGAAACTGCTCTGGAGAAGTCTGAAGAGGAACTCTGAGCCAGTGTGGTGCAGTGGTTAAGAGCATGGGACTGAAAGTCAGGCGATTTGGGTTCTGGTCCCCGCTGAGCCATGGAGCCAACTGGGTGGCTTTGGGCCAGTCACAGACTCTCAGCCCAACCTGCCTCAAAGGGTTGTTGTGGGTAAAATTGAGAGCAGTAGGAGAATGATGTAATTCGCTTTGACTTGGTAAGAAATAAGGTGGAATATTCATCTAATAAACAAATATTTGCTCTGTGGCAGATGTGTCAGAGAATTGGGGAGACGCCTAGGTGTTGCTATGGAAACTCTTCTTACACACACGGAACTTCCTACCCAGGGATGCATCCGCTTTTCTCATTAGGTAAGGTGGCTTTCTTTCTGTCCCTGCTGCAGAATCTCTACGTGGCACCACAGTATTGCAGAACAACACTGACACTTACTTCTTCATGTCAGTTTCACAAACAGAGCCGCAAGTTCCTTGTTTCGAGGACTCCTTTACGTGGTGCACTAGTCATCCCTCCCGTAAAAGTTTACGGAACTTTTCCCCCAGTTGTTGCCCTCCAAAGCTTCACCCAAGAATCCCGGCGTTTTCTCTACGTGTGCGTGCGTGTTAACTACAAGCCCAGACAAAAGCGACCGCCGTGCTTTTAATTGGTTAAAGTGATATACAGAGAAGCGGAGAGCTCTAAACCCAAGGGTGGGGGATAAAACCGTGCCAAGGACACATTTTCCTCCCGCAACGAAAACAGGAGAAACAGCCTCAGTTCAAGCAGAGAAGCCCGAAGGAAACTCGGGAAACTGGCGCCTTCCCCAAGTGACAATGGCAGGTATCGCCTGCGAAACTAGTAACGCTGAGCAGGAAACTGACGAACGAATGGCGCACTTTGGAAAGCCCCAGAAGCTCCTTCTTGGCTTCCACTGCAAACCAGGCGGGGCGCCAACCTGCCTTTCTGCGGGACCAGCAGACGGAGGGCCCCTCTCCTCCTATTTCCGGCTGCTGCCTGGATGCGGTTTCACCTCGCGCTTTCTTCTCTCCAGAGGGAGAGAACAAGCAGTGCTGACATCAAGGGGAGCTGCTGGGAAAAGCCAGTGTTGCCCGTTACCCGAAGGGGAGCAAGGAGCGGACCGGGGCGGCTACACCTCGGCCGAGGCACTCCCGCTTGGGGCTCCCCAAGAAGGGAAGCGGGCTCCCCTCGGCCCGCCCAAGATGCGGAGCTATTCCGCCTCCCTGTACGAGCAAGAAGGGCAGCGCCTCGTCGGCTCCCCCTCCCCAGGTGGGCGGCCTGGGCGTCCTGCGGGGCGACGCCTGTTCCCCGAAAACGAAGGGCGGCGGGCTGGGCAGGGAACCCGCGCAGGCTTCGCTCCAGGGGGCACACAGGCAGCGGCTTTTCGCATGTCCTACTGCTCCCCTCCTCTTACCTTTCTTCCCTCCCCAGGAACGATCTGGCACCTTGGCTGACCGTCCCGGTGCCACACTCGGCACGCAAGGATCGGTAGCGCTTCTTGCAAATGGCCTCCTAACGGACAGCCGCTCTCGGTTCTCCGCCCGCCGCCCTCGCTTGGTCCGCCCTCTTTCCCTCTTTGTTTTCTCTTCCGCGAGCCCGACAGACTTTGAAATTGAAACACTGAACTCGAATCGCAGAAATGGATTCGTTGTTTAAACAGTTCTGGCATTTCACAGTAGATTGATACTTCATACTGTGCCTTAGTGGGCTCGTGTTTTTATTGAATCCATTTTTATTATTGTATGCATGCTTGTTAATCCTGAACTATAGAGAAGCCTCTGAGCGTTGGGTGGAACAAGGAAGGAAATTAGTCATTTTCTTCATTTCCCCAAGAGCTATTTGTGATCGTGTGGTTGCTGAGCCGTTCATTGTTGCAAAAAACCTGCTTTTTTGGTATAGAGAAGTGACTTGCAGATAAATAGTTAAAGCAGTTCTGTGCATCTCCACTCCCAATTTCCTAAAGACAAACATTCAAAACATCTGGCATTTTCATGTGGTGCCTTCATTCAGACACACAATACCTGGTTCAGACTAGGCTACTTTGTTGTGACATGCTGTTGTCTCTGGCTTATGGTAACACTGTGAATGAGTGCCCTCCAAAATCAAAGAATACCAGGGGGCCATGAAAGCCATCAGATCCAACCCCCTGTGTTGCAGGACAGCAAGTTACAATGCTCTGTCCTAGCACAGTACAGTGGTACCTTGGCTCATGAACTTAATACATTCCAGGACTCTGGTCATGACCCAAATTGGTCGTGAGCCAAGTTAAATTTCCCCATAAAGTTCAATGTAAATAAGGTTAATCTGTTCTGTAACTATTTTTTTTTAATCAGAAAAATATGAAGCAAAGTGACAACAAAGATCATGGCCATCTCCCCCACCCCCCAACCCTGAGCACGAGTGTGACCATCTCCCCGCCTCCCCCCAGCACAACAGCAATTGCGCCCGTCATCCCGATGCAATCTGGGAAAGGGGAGAGACGGGCACAAATGTGGGCATGCTGGGGGGGGGGGAGAGGAGTGCAAACATGGGCTCACTGGGGGGGAGAGATGGATGCAAATGTGGGCATGCTGTGGGGGTGTGCTCAGGGGGTGGAGACAGGCACGATTGTGCTGGGGGGGGGGGAGATGGCCAAGATAGCAGTTGTGCTTGTACAGGAAAGATGGGCGCAATCACAGGCGCATTCATGCAGGAAAGAGGGGTGTGATCTCGGCCATCTCCCCCCCCCCGCCCCCAGCACTATCGTGGCCATCTCCCCACTCGGGGTGGGGATGGGGGGATGGCTGCAATCAAGGTTGCCACCCAATGCGGAGTTCGCGATCTGAGTCAAAATTTTTATGAAATTTTTGTTTGCAACCCAATTTGGTCATGAACTGAGGCATTTGTGAGCTGAGGTACCACTGGTTTGTAAAGTCAAGGCTGTGCCTTCCTTTGTGGAACCACAGAATCATGGAAGGAGCCAATAGGGGGCTGAGTTGGAAGAGGCCAATAAGGCCATTGGGTCCAACCCCCTACTTGATTTGATGCAAGGCTTCAGGTTAGAGCATGGGTTCTCAAACTATGGCCCAGGGGCTGGATCTGGCCTGCATGGCCATTTATCCAGCCCGCCTTAGAGGTTTTCAATACACTGCACGCGCACCCACATGCCACCTCCTGCCTCGCCCCCAGCATGGGGAGGTGGTGGTTTGCTCGCAAAATCGTTTTGGACTCACTAGGAGAAAATGATCTCGAAGCAAGCAAGGTGCTTCATCCCGCGCCCGCTGCTACATCATGGCACATACCGCCCCTGCCTTGCCTCCCCTCACTGCATGCATGTGCCCGTCCATGCCCGTGCGCCCCGCCACCCAGCCTCAGCGCACTCTGGCCCACACACCCCGCCGGGACCACCTTTCCAGCCCGCGCCCAACCCTGGCACCTTCTAACTGGCCCCCTGGTGAAAAAGTTTGAGGACCCCTGGGTTAGAGGATCCCTGACAGATGACTGAACAGCTGGAGAGCCCTTGACTTCACCAGGTAACCCCTCCACACACACCATTCCATTGTCTTATTCCTTTAATAGGAAGTATTTCCTAATGTTCAGTTGGAGTCTGGCTTCCTGTAACTTGAGCCCATTATTCTGTGTCCTGTACTCTGGCATGATTAGGAAGAAAATCTGGCCCTCCCCAGTGTGTCAGCCTTTCAAGTATTTGAGAAGTGATATCATATCTCGCCTCATTTTTCTCTTCTCGAGGCTAAACTTCACCAATTTTTTCAATTTCTCATCTAGGACTTTGTTTCCTGCCTCCTGATCATGTTTGTTATAAACCTTCCTCTAAACCTTTTCCACTTTAGCTGCATCTTTCTTAAATTGTGGTACCCAGATCTGGACACTACTCCAGTTGAGACCTAAGCAGTGCTGAGCAGAGGGAAACTCTTACATGAATTGGAAGCCATACTTCTGTTATTGCAGCCCAAAATAGCATTTGCCTTTTTTTTTCAGTTGCACCATGTTGTCGATGCATTGCTGACTCCAACCCTGTGAGGTAGGCTGTAGTGAGCAACGGACAATAGAGGAGCATCTGCATGTACAACCCTTTCCACTCATCTTAATAGGGCGTAGGAGGGAAGGCGGCGTGAAGGCGGCCTCACCCCAGCAGCTGTGCACTTGCAGATCTGCAGCTAAGCTTAAACACTGCTCACAGCCCAGGCGCTGGCTTGGATCAGTGTCAGCGTGGCTGAAGCTGTGCTGATGACACCCAGCACTGAACCGTGCAGCAGAGAAAAAGACAATTTAGCAGCAACGGCTGGTGGTTTCAGGGGCAGTGAGGCAGTGGGGCAGTGTCTCTGTTCCAGGTCTCAGTCTGAACCTAGTCTGGAGAGGGGTTGAGCACTATGAATACCTTCTTAAAAGTTACAATGGAATGTTAGTGTCGATACACCAGCCCACTGATACTGAAGCATCCATAGGCAGACCAGGGGATCCAAGTAAGAAAGCCATAGTGATATACAGTGGTGTCTTGGCTCATGAACACCTCAGTTCACGACCAAATTGGGTCACAAACAAAAATTTCATAAAAATTTTGATTCAGTTCACGAACTCCGCATTGGGTGGTGAATGCAATCATGGCTATCTCCTCACCCCCCGAGTGGGGAGATGGCTGCGATTGTGCTGGGGGCGGGGGGAAGATGACCCGTCTTTCCTGCATGAGCACAACCGTGATCTCAGCCATCACCCCTCCCTGCCAGCATGATTGCACCCGTCTCCTCCCCCGAGTGCACCTGTGATCATGCCCATCTCTTCCGCTCCCCCCCCCGCAGCACCAGGGCCATCTTAACAGCATTATGGGCCCTGGGCAAAGCAGTGTACTGGGGCCCCTATGACAACTAACAGGAATGAAAATGTAAATGGTCGATACAAAGCAGAAAAGAACCTAAATTAGCAATTAGTGAAGCAACTATACGCCTTTGATCGGTATCTATCATATATGATACAAGGTGCATTGAAGGGTTAACATACACAGATTAGTATGGGGCCCATGGGCAAGTGCCCATCAGGCCCGTGCATTAAGACAGCCCTGCCCAGCATGCCGGGATGAAGGACGCGATTTCAGTCATGCTGGGGTGGGGTGGGGGGTTGGAGAGATGTCTGCGCTTGTGCTCGAGGTGGTGGGGGGGGGGGGGGATGGCCACCATCTTTGTTGTTCTTTGTCACTTTGCTTCACATTTTTCTGATTAAAAAAATAGTTACAGAATGGATGAACCTTATTTACATTGAACCTTATGGGGAAATTTAACTTGGCTCACAACCAATTTGGGTCACGAACAGAGTCCTGGAACAAATTAAGTTCACGAGCCAAGGTACCACTGTAGCTCCGTGCTGGAGCATTTATCAGGACAGGGGAAAATGCATCCTCTGAGCTCAATTTTGCTTGATGGCCCAAACAGGAAGAGGACAGTTTCCTCAGTCCTCAAGCCAGACAGAATCCTTGGACACAAAGGGAAACTGTGAAGAGCCTTGCTGAATCAGAAATGTAGAATTTGAGCATCCTGTTTCCCTCACAGGGCAGCCAGATATTTCTGCAAAAGATGGAAGGGCTACTTTTGCATTTTCCATATTTTTCACACTGGGACAGCTCCTCCTGCCACACTTGGCTTCTCAAGCTGCTTCTTTGTAGAGCAGCTGTGGAAGAGGCTGTGCTCAAAACAGACCATTTGATTTGTCTTTGTTTCTGTGTTGAGTAATGAAGTTAAGAGCAACAACCAACCAATGAGAAGCTGACCTGGTGTCACCCCACCTTATCTTCAAAACATAGGCAGTTTCTGGAAGCCGTGTCTCAGAGATAGGAAGAAACTGCTCCCCAAGAAGACTGAAGCAGAAAAAAGAGAGCACATTTACAGCCCTGTATGGTGCTTTGCCTTTCTGTGCTTCTCTTGCCCTGTATTTTCCATGACATCACCAATGTTTACAACTCCAAGAACTGAAACAAAACCCAATGTCCTTGTATGCTGATGTGAGATATATCAACAGAGAAACAGAAGGAAGAAATCAAATCTTAAGTAAACCGTCTCAAGTAAATTAATTAATTTGCTTGAGAAAGCATATGAAAAATGACTAGAATCAAAATTAAAATCAGTTTAAAAATTATTGGAATAACAGGAAAAAGTATGAAAAGGAAAACCAATTAAGGCATGATACAGAATATGAGAGAAGACCTGTGCTCTGCTTTTTCCTTTGCTAAGCATCAACCTAATTTGTTCTGCATTCTTTTCTTACGGAAAAAGCACAATTCAAAACTGAGCTGGCATTTTTAATGTTTATTTCATAGGAAGGTATAAAGGTTTTCTATAAAGGTCTAGAAACCATCACAAAGAGAGCTTCAGCTATTCAGTGGTACAGAAATAATAGCATTGCAATTGCAATAGCAATAAACTTTCCCAGTTGAAAAGACCATTATTGTTGCATTATACCCTCCACACATCCATGTTTTATGATACTGAGGTATTTTTTCGTTGCATTTTTATCAAGGAGAATGTTCCTCAAGAGTTTATTAGAAGCTTTCCACAGTTCTCTTTGCTTCCAGAAAATAAGAGGAAAACCATCATGCTGTGGTAGTTTACTGGAATTCCTGGCTTTAGTGTGTTCAGAATTAGAACCTGAATAACATATTAATTTTTTTATTTCTTTATTGATTTCTATACCGTTCCACCAGCAGAAGCTCCCTTTTGCACCGTTCATAAAAACAGATAATGAAAATACAATAAACTTATCATAAAATCAGAAAAATATTAAAAGGTTTTCAACAGCCAAAAGCAGATAATAAAAACAGACTACAACAAGGAACAACAACAAACATAGATGTAAGCATTAATCTAACCACAAAAGTCATGCTGGTTAAGCAATGCCTCACTGACTAAGCATTTAAATAAGCATTTTTAGCTTGTGTGGAAGCCACACTCACAGCCCTATTGCGGTTTCTCTGATGGAAAAGGGTTTCTTTTACTTGCTAGTGCTGGTACTGTGGAATGGAAGAGGCATCAGAATGTGACACTACTGCCTATTGGACATATTCAGGAAGTTTTTTCTAAACGATTGTTATTGTGAATTTCAAAAATTATAACAAAACCAACATTGTAAAAGTTTACAGTGAATAAAGGTTATTTCCATTACAATGAAGGCATGTGGAATTTGTGCACTGTGTACATATAGCTGAAGAAGATGTGACCTAAGATCCATTGAGGTTTCCACAATTGATATTGATGCAGCATTTCATTGGTTAGTGGAAATATTTACAAGAATATCATAGGCTAATATGTTTGATCAGCCATGACAAGCAGTACTAAATGCGAAAGGGTCTCTGCAGCAAAAGCTGTAGGGCTGCACCTAGATTCTGACAAACCTTTTGATGGAATGCCTTGCATTTGGCCATTTTGGACAAACCATATTTAGTGCAAAGAGTGGAGAATGACACAACGTTATCATCATCTCCCATCAGTTGACCCAGTGTAAAAATCTGCTTAAGCATCCAGGTCTGCCATGCCAATGTTTTCTTTTACTCTCTCTATAAGATTAATTTGGCTTGGGGAAAACGGATCAAGCTTCAATTGCCATGTCCTTCCATGCTGTGCCTCTCTTACTACTATGACTGCCGGAGGTATTGAGAACCAAGTATAGTCCGTTTGGAGAGAGGGTGCTGACATGAAGATTCTAAGACTGTCCATCTAGTCTGGGTGGAGAAGACCCAAATAGATTTGAATTGGTGAGAGATTCAGGCAGATAAAAGGAACTATTTTTTCACACTGCAAATAATTAAACTATGAATGTGCTGATGACTCTACCAGAAGATTAGACAAATTCATAAAGGAGAAGGCTCTCAATAGCGATTCATCCAGATGTCTCTGTGCACAAGCTGCTGGGGAATATGGACAGGAGGGTGCTGTTTCACTCATGGCCTGCTTGTGGACTTTCCATTGGGGCAATTTGTTGGCCACTGTGAGAATGAATGCTGGATTACATGGACCTTGGTCTGATCCAGCAGGGCATTTCTTATGGGCTTAAAGGTAGAGATCTTCTAAACAGTATTTATATTAACAAAGTAGAGGATCAATTTAGATGCTGTGTATCAAGTCCGGTCCCCAAGAAAGGAGATACTAAAGAATGCAGCAACTATAGGACCATTGCACCAATTTCCCAGGAAAGCACAGTAAAGCTGAAGGGCTTGCAACAACAACCTCCACCACCACCACCACCACCTTTCCCTATATGCAGCATATTGTGACCAATGTTCAAACTGGAGTGCAAAAGGCACAAGTCAGAATTGAACATGAAAGTTAATGCTTTGTGGACTTCAGAATTATAAAACTTTAAGGTCAGCAAATAGCTGAGGAAAGAAGGGAAGCAACAGGCAAGAGAGAAAGAGAAAGATACACCCAATCGAATGCAGAATTCCAGAGAATAGCTAGAAGAGATAAGAATGCCTTCTTAAATGAACAGTGCAAAGAAATAGAAGAAAACAATAGAATAGGGAGGACCAGAGATCACTTCTAGAAAACTGGAGATATGAAGGGAACATTTCATGCAAAGATGGGCATGATAAAGGACCAAAATGGCAGGGACCTAACAGAGGCAGAAGAGATTAAGAAGAGGTGGCAAGATCACACAGAAGAACTATACAAGAATGAGTTTAACGTCTCTGAAAACCACGATGGGGTGGTCACTGACTTCGAGCCAGACATCCTGGAATGTGAAGTCAAATTGGCCTTAGGAAGTCTGACCAACAACAAAGCTAGTGGAGGCAAAAGTATTCCAGCTGAGCTATTCAAAATCCTAAAATATGATGCCATAAAAGTGCTACACTCAATATGCCAGCAAATTTGGAAAACTCAACAGTGGCTAAAGGATGGGAAAAGGTCAGTTCCCATTCCGATCCGAAAGAATGCAATGCCAAAGAATGTTCAAACTACCGCACCATTGCACTCATTTCACATGGTAGCAAAGTGATGCTCAAAATCCTACAAGCTAGGCTCCAGCAGTATGTGGACTGAGAACTACCAGAAGTACAGGCAGGATGTCAAAGAGGGAGAGGAACGAGAGATCAAATTGCCAACATACGCTGGATCATGGAGAAAGCTAGGGAGTTCCAGAAAAATATCTACTTCTGCTTCATTGACTATGCTAAAGCCTTTCATTTTGTGGATCACAACAAATTGTGGCAAGTTCTTAAAGAGATGGGAGTACCAGATCATCTTATTTGTCTCTTGAGAAACCTGTATGCGGGTCAAGAAGTAACAGTGAGAACTGGACACAGAACCACTGATTGGTTCAAAATAGAGAAAGGAGTTCGGCAAGGCTGTATACTGTCGCCCTGCCTATTTAACTTATATGCAGAGCACATCATGAGAAAGGCGGGCCTAGATGAATCACAACTTGGAATTAAGATGGCTGAGAGAAATATCAACAACCTGAGATCGGCGGGAGAGGCCCTTCTCCGGGAGCCCTCCATGAAAGAAATTAGGAGGGTGGTTACTCGTAGGAGGGCTTTCTCAGAGGTGGCGCCTAAGTTATGGAATGCACTCCCCAGAGAGGTCCGCCTGGCGCCATCGTTATTTGTTTTTCGGTGCCAGGCGAAGACCTTTTTATTTAAGCAGCATTTTAAATGTTAATATTATTGAATTTTTTGAATATTATTGAATTTTATTTGGCCAGGGCGCCTTATTTTATATGGTATAGTTGTATTTTATTTTAATGTATATATTTTAATTTTTACTTATGATGAACTAACGTATTGTTGTAAGCTGCCCCAAGGCTTCGGCGATGGGGCGGCATAAAAATGTTTTAATAAATTTTAAAAAATAAATAAATAAAGATATGCAGATGATACCACTCAAATGGCAGAAAGTGAGGAGGAACTAAAGAGCCTCTTGATGTGGGTGAAGGAGGAGAGCACAAAAGTTGGCTTGAAACTCAACATTAAGAAAACGAAGATCATGGCATCCGGTCCTCTCACTTCCTGGCAAATAGACTGGGAAGAAATGGAGGTAGTGACAGATTTTTTTTTCCTGGGCTCCAAGATCACTGCAGATGGGGACTGCAGCCAAGAAATGAAAAGATGCTTGCTCCTGGGGAGGAAAGCGATGGCAAATGTAGACAGCATACTAAAAAGCAGAGACATCATCCTGCCAACAAAAGTGCATATAGTCAAGGCTATGGTTTTCCAGTAGCAATGTATGACTGTGAAAGGTGGACCATAAGGAAGGCTGAGCGCAAAAGGATTGAGGCCTTTGAATTATGGTGCTGGAGGAGACTCCTGTGAGTCGCTTGGACCGCAAGATGATCAAACCGGTCATTCCTAGAGAAGATCAACTTTGCCTGCTCTTTAGAAGGCCAGATGCTGAAGATGAAACTCAAATACTTTGGCTGCCTAATGAGAAGGAAGGACTCCCTGGAGAAGAGCCTAATGCTGGGAACAATAGGTGGCAAAAGAAGAAGGGGATGGCAGAGGATGAGGTGGCTAGATGGAGTCACTGAAGCAGTCGATGTGAGCTTAAGTGGACTCCAGGGGATGGTGGAGGACAGGAAGGCCTAGAGGAGTGTTGTCCATGGGGTCGTGATGGGTCAGACACGACTTTGTGACTAACAACAACAACAAGGTCAGCAATGAAGAAATTGAAATAATGAAAGATATTGCATACTTTGACTCCATGATAAGATAGGCACAGCCTGGAATTACATGACAATTGAAGTTTGTCCCATTTTCCCATGCCAATTTAATCTGACCATGATAAGAAATTGTAGTTGGGACAACCAGAGACATCACTTTTGTTGTTGTTGTTTTTTTTCAAACAGAAACCTAACTCCAGTACTTCTGAAAGGGATGTATTTTGCTTTCATCACTCCCAAGCAGTAATTTGAACTGTGAAGTCAAGGTGTTGGAGGACACTTCCTAAGCAGAAGCACTTCTGTATAGCTAGGAAGGTGAAAGATGCTCACACTCTTTCTGAGGGTCTTAGTGTTCGGTTGGTTAGGCCTCTGCTATTTTATTACATGATTATTACTTCGCATTTATACCCCACCTTTCTTCCTCTTGCAAGGAACCCGGGATGTTCCAGAAAGTTCTCCTCTTCATTTTATCCCCACAACTGCAACAATTCTGTGGGGTGCGTCAGGCTCAGAGTCATGACTAGCCTAAAGTCTCCCAATCAGCTTCATGGCTGAGTGGGGGTTAAACCTTGGGTCTCCTGGGGCCCAGTCCAACACATGAACTACCATACTGCACTGGCTGTCACTAAGATCCCAGTGATGGAGACAATCCAGCGAGGATGTTTTCTGTTCAAGTCCTGTTTATTTCTGGAGCTTCAGTGTCTACTTCTTTTGGTAGATTTCACTTGGGGCTGAGCATTTTGGTCACTGTTTCCTGCCCTGCTCTTTGTGATATCAGAAACTCTGGATGCTGTTATTGTGTACAAAATCCTTTAAGTCCCCAGTGGAAGCCCATCTGTGTGCTCAGAATGGGGAAGGGCTCTTTGCCTCACTTGCCATCTTCAGTGACCAAGGACATGGTCATGGTGCAAGGCAGGAGGAAAACAATTTAGAAGGGCTGCTGGTGAAGGGAGGGATTTACAAAGAAGCCTCTGTGGGCCATGACAACTGGAGCAGCTGCTCCCACCTCCTGATTCTCCCCTGCAAAGGCCCTTCATCCTCTGTATTAACAGAGAAACCTTGAGTTAGGAATGCTGCATTTTCCTCATTAGCATCCAGTTTCTCCCTTCGAGTAATCAGACTTGGCTCCAGCCTGGAGCAGATTCAGGAGCTCCCTTGTATTGGTCAGACACACAGATTGGAATGTTATCTCCACTCACTGCACATTTCTGTAGCTTGATGTTATCGTATTTATTTAGCTAATCTCTTGGTGGAAATGGATTGAGAGAATGAGATTGAGGGCGAAGTGAACAAGAGGGTGCCCGTGAGCATGTGACCTGTGATCTTTCCTCACCACCATTTTTGGAAATGAGTGCCATTTACAGACCTTAGTCATCAGAAGCAGAGCAGAGGTGCTGACAGGTGGTCAGGTCACAGGCCCCGTTTCCTGTGTGATTGGCTTCCTTTTCTCTGAGAACTGGTCAGTGCAGCTTCTAAGCAGAGTTCAGTTTGACACTCAGAGTGCCTCTCTGTTGGTATCCTTTCACCCCCAAAGAGACCCCAGAGACGATCTGCGCACATGGAGGATGAGGAAGGCTACATGGCACTTAACATGCAGCCACGAAAAGAGCAAACACTGAACCCCAGATCCCAGGAAGCAGGTAAATGAGAGTGTGTTTATTTCAGCTACAGCTTTCCAGACCATCAGTACTTGGTTTATACAAGATAGATCTCCAGAGCACGATGAGGTGTCAGGTCTTCTGCAGTGGCCATGTTCCGTGTCTGCCTTTGTGTCTACTTACCTTCAGACTGCTGTAATAGTTGCTGTTTGTACCAGAGGCGGGAAATCTTGCTCGCATTTTAGTGAAGGCAAAAGTTAATGCAAAGAGCACCAAAATGATGTTTTTTCAATGGGGGAAAGGGAATTAGCATGGTAAATGTACTTCAGTATGTGCAAAGGCACAAATTAGGGCAACAAGTCCTGATTTCATGTATGTGCAAACAGGAGCTGAACTGATGCCGACTGACCAGGAGAGGGTTTGTGATAGACAGATGAATGGAGAAAAACAAAACAAAACTGTGAAGGGGGCTAATTCCATGCTGGGGCTAATTAGGGAAGACATTGCTGGCTTCCAAGTTAAGCTTGGCCAAATTGACACGGACACTGTGCTGTGCAAGCTGACCATTTGTAGCCCAAGGAATTTGTGAGAAGATTAATCATGAGCTGGAAATTCTCTATACAGTGTTGGCACAAAAAATTGGCCTGAGTAAATTGTCTTGTAGTCTTACTCCTACATTGGTAGCATGGGACTATCTTATGGGATTGTGATAAATATTTCTGAGGACATCCAGGTAAATTTCCTGGAACTTCTTGGACAAAAACCTGGATGATAAACATGATGGAGAGATGCAAAATATGTAATGCAATGAGTGCTCTACAAGAGAGCTATGGGATGGCATTCCCTTAGGGCACAGTCCCATTGACCTTGCAGTCCTCTGCTGCCTGGGGGGCTATAGGAGTACCAAGGCAGCAGTCCCAGCTCCAGCCTCAGAAATGCATTCTGAAGCTGGTGCTTGAACTCTGGCTTGGGACGTTCTCCACCACTACACCAGCACCCCAACCTCCTCACCGGTGCAGGTCTTTCTGTGTTGGCTGGGCTACAAAGATGGAAGACCTTCCTTGGAATGTTGGTAATGACCTATAAAGCCCTTGAGATCAGCAGGAGAGGCCCTTCTCCGGGAACCCTCCGGGAAGGAAATTAGGAGGGTGGCTACTCGGAGGAGGGCTTTCTCTGCGGTGGCGCCCAACTTATGGAACACGCTCCCCAGAGAGGTCCGCCTGGCGCCGTCGTTATTTGCTTTTCGGCGCCAGGCGAAAACCTTTTTATTTAAGCGGTATTTTAACTGTTAGTATTAACTGATTTTATCTGGCCAGGGCGGCTTATTTTATATTGTATTTTTTGGATTTTTAATGTTTATATTAATTTATTGTTGTAAGCCGCCCCGAGGCTTCGGCGAATGGGGCGGCATAAAAATGTTTTAATAAATAAAATAAAAATAAAAATAAATGAGCATGGGGGGCATTCCAGTGGGTGGGGAGGGGAGGAGCAAGGCAGCACTGTCTTCTGGAGAATCTTGGCACTGTCCCAGACCATCCTCCTCGTGAAGAGGAAAGAACATTCTTTTTTTTAAAGTGACATTTGTCAACATCCTGCCACAGGAAGACTGAAGGCTGAGCTCTGTGAAGGCATTTCCTAGTGTACAATCAACAGTCACATTCAAATTCAAGTGGTGTTGAGAAGATTTGAAAACAAGCTGCAAAACTGTTTATGAAAATAATCACTTAAAAGTGGGTTTGTGTTGTTATTTTACCTAAACTCAGATACTGAAGATCTTTCTCCAAACTTTGGCTCTTATAGAAACCCTACCAAGGCATCGCCGTTTGTGTGAGGTTGTTACTGGGGCTGGATGTGCTGTGATGCTTCTCATGGCAGGAGCTGCAATAGCCCTACGTATTAGTGGTAAGTAAGTAGGCTGGCCATTGCACAATGTGCACTCAATAATAGTGGAGATAAAGAGATCTCTGCAGAGACTGGGCAAGGGATCATGTATCCCAGCATCATGTTTCCAGTAGAGAGCAGCCAGATAAGAACAGAACAAGGGCTGCAGTGCTGGGTCAGACCAGGGTCCATCTGGTCCCAGACTCTGTTCACAGGGTGGCTGGCCAGCTGCCGAAAGGAAAGCCACAGCAAGCACTTGAATACAGCAACATGCCCCAGCCAAATTCCCCAGAAACTGGTGTACTTAGGCATGATGCTTCTGATACTGGTGGAGGCGTATGGCTAGCTCTCAGGACTAGTGGCTATTGAGTCCCTTTGCCTCCATGACTTTGTGCAGTCCCCTTTTAAAGCCCTCCAGATTGGGGGCAACAAGTACAGCATTGGGCAGTTGGTGGCAATGGCCAGAAGTGTAGTTGCACACAGCTTGGGTGAATATGCCACCTGTGTCTTTTCTGGAGAAGGCAGAATTTACACATGCTTTGATTATATCCAATTTAGACCATGAAATGGGACTCCACAGTGGCAGTCTTTGAAAATTGTCTAGGAACTTCACTTGGTCCAAAATGCTACAGCTACCTACACAGCTGGGGACCCAGTCTATTTTGATGCTCAGACCTTACCAACATCATTGATTGCCAATCTGTTACCAAACCTGATTCAAAGTGCTGGCTAGACCTTTAAAGCCCTGGATGGTTTGCGATCTGGACATCTAAAGGCTATGCCCTCATAGGAACCTGCCTGCATACTTTGCTCTTCTGGAAAAGACCCTTCTCTGTGTTCTACCATCAACTGGTGGGGATGCAAGACATGGCCATTGTGGCAGTGGCAGCTAGTCGCATGGACTTCACTGGGTCTACTCTAGGTATCACTACATTTGGATCAACACCAGTGTTTTTCCAGAACATCTTAACCAATCAAACACACGCACATGCACACACAGCTATTGCTTTTGAATTATTTAATCGGATCCAAGCTGCAGCTCTGCTGGATCTCCTTTTCTATCTGAACACTAAATGCTGGTCACAACGTATTTACTTTACAGCAGAACCTGACAAGTGCAACACCTTCATTTCTTAATGCATGAATCACCTAAATGGACTTTTTGATTTCAAGCTTTTCAGAGACAGCAATACATGGATGGTCTGGAGAAATCTTTTGTCTCTGGGGAACTTGGCAATGGCACAGAAAATAAGTCCAGCCTGGAGCAGGTCCTCACTCGCTTACGACAGTTTTTGTGTGAGCCACTTCACACCAACTTTACAGGTAATGTCATTCTGTTCTGAAAGTGACAAAGGGAAGGAACAGCACTCACCATGGCAATGAATTTCCTATTGGCTAAGAAGAAGAGGAAGACGAAAGAAGAGATGGGTTGAGTCCATACAGGAAGCCCCAGCCTTGAATTCAGAACAGCTAAGCAGGGCTTGCCTTCCCATCAATGACAGTATAGTGTCCTTCATCCCCTCCTAGGAAGAAAGGTAGTTTAGGGCCCCCTGAATAGGTTGTGGGGTGTGCCCCACTCTGTCTTCCAACAGAGGGAAGTAGCTGGGGAAGCAGGAAGAACAGCCAGAGTCTGCCACACATTATCTGCTGCCTGAAGCCAAATGGTAGAGCTGCCCCAACTCTATTGCATGCAGAAGCGGTGAGGATTTGAGGTTTAACCAAGTAGAGAAGCTAGATCTTATTGTGGTAGGAAACATGATCACAAATCCCAAATATCAGTAATGCAATGGAAACTTTGCTTAATTGTATTT
>NW_025335622.1:0-10049 GCF_004798865.1 Varanus komodoensis | reverse complement strand
CTTACGGCTAATGGGGCAGCATACATGTTGCATTAACAAGCAAGCAAGCAAACAAATTATGGCACGAGCTCAGCCAATCCCAGAGGCTCGAACTCCCTTGGATGCTCGGACTGTTGGGCCTTTGTGACATCACAGACCTGCTCAGCCAATGGCGGAGGAGGTCTTGCTCACCTAGGCAATGGCCACAGCAAAGTGTCGTGAGGTGCAGCCCGGTATGTATACATTCCACACATTCTAGAGCAATAAAACTGAAGTCCTTTAATGCTAATTGTCTACAAGATTTACAATTCTATAGATAAATTCCCTAACAGCGGTCCTTGCTAAGCAGATGTCAGCCCTATAATGGCTTCTCTTTCTCTGAGCCCACGTGGGACCATTCTCCCAAGTCACGCCTTTCCTCCCTCTTATGCAGTCTACTTTGCAGCTGTTCAAATCTGCGTAAAATATGTCTGTTCTGGGCTCTTGAAAAATTCACGACACCTATTTTGTCTTCTGTTTCCGGCTCAGGGAGATCAGCATCAGGGGGGGAAGAGGCAGTTTGCTCTGCCTCCTTCTGAGTAGAACTTGCAGCTTCCTCTTTCTCATGACTCTGTCTCTGATAAAGGTCCAGGCGTTTGCTCAACGTGCTGGGGCTCAGAGGAAGATGCAGCAGCTGGCTCGGCCGTCCCTGCGTTGGGTTGCGGGGTCGACTCTTGGGCACTGGGTGTCAAGTGCAAGGTCTCCTCATGAGTCACTGTTTCTGTCGGGGCTTCATGCACGACACAAAGGGAAACACACAACTGCCGCAGGATGCACACTAGAGTCAAGAAAAGAGAAGCAGAAGGGAAATGATGCTGAAGGACGGAGGAGTGGACCAAGAAAGGGAACTCATGGAAGACACCATGCTGGCCCAAGTAAGGGTGTGGTGGTGCTACGTTTGTTCTGATGAAGGTTAATGGCTCCAGTAGATGTGAAAGTTCAGGAGCCGTTTGAGGGATACCAGGCTAAGTCGGTACCCAAAGATGGTTTGGTCTTGGGGTCTCAGCAAAGATGGAGGAAAGATGAAGAGAGTCCCCTTTCTCGTTCTGTGTCTGTGGGTTTCCTTCTTCATCCCTCCCTGATCCTCTTTGCTCTTGTCAGTAGTGCACACTGTAGCGGCAAACAGTGAAGGCATTCAGTCTTCTTCCAAGCTATTAGTCCCTAAGAACATGTGTGTCTTGGAAACCCTCTCCACCTGGGCTGTGTCATCCCTCTGCCACTGGACTGAGGTAGGACGGCCCTTGGTTCTTGAAGAAACCCATCTTGTGCCAAATGGATTCCCTCTTCAATCTCTTACCCTCCCAGAGAGTTTCCTGCAGAAGAAGGCGGCAGCCTAATGGAACAAGTAGCTCATTCATGGGATGGGAAAAGGATGTTCCCAAGTTCCCCAGCAAAATCAGCTGGGTTTGCTTGGTGTTTTCATCCTATGTGGGACGGTGCTTGGGCCTGGTCAGGGAGCTTCAGTCAGTGCAGAAGGCACTGGCTGGGATGCTCACTGGGACATGTAGTGGTGTCCACGTTCACCCTGTGCTAAAAGAGCAGACCTGGATGCCTGACCTTTCCAAGACTATCAGAATATCAGCAAGTAACCCCTAGAGGGCTGGTCTCATCAGTGGTCACATCTGCCCTCTATTCAGGGGTGGAAAATTGGGTCTCTTTCATACACCCCCTGAAAACCCAGCTGTTCACTCAGGCATTCCCTGAGACTGGCTTGTCACTGAGTTAGTCACACTGTTTTGTGTTATTGCTTCCATACAACTCACCACAATTGTGTTGCATTGGTTTGTTTCAAAAATTGAATTAAATGTGATTTTAAGTGTGATTTAACAAGTTCATGGAAAAACAGCAGAGGGATTTAAACATATTTGTTGGCACACATAGTGTAGGCACAAAGACACTGCCTGAAGCATGGATGGCAATTGCCAGAAAAATGTGCTCCAGGCAAGAGTGGGAGGATGGAAAACTTGGGGGGGTGGGTGGGCAATTGGGCCCTTGTTCATCTGTTGGGACACTTGTTCAGCAAGGTTCTTGGTCCAAATGGGGAGGGGCAGCCCTGGGGATGAGGATTGCTGACCTCATTGTTGTTCAGCCAATCCCTCAGAATTTCTGGCTGCTGGGACTTTGTGATGTCACAAGCCCCCTCAGCCAATGCCAAAAGGGCCTATGGCAACTTGAGGATGGGTGAAAATTCATTTTTGTTTCATTATATAAAATGTTTTACCAAAAGTAACAAGTGTCTTTGCATTTGGGATGGAAAGAAGCTGCAATTAGAATAACCTGAATGTGGAAGAAATGGAAACTGTCAGTTTTGTGCTTCCTGGTGAATGATTTTGGTGCATACATCTCAAAACACCAAATCTGAATCCCTGTGTGAAGGACCAGCTAGGTCCCAGTTAAGGTTGCCTTTTCTTATTTCTCTGACAGGCTTCTCATTTCTAATAGCAATATGGCAGGAAGCCGGGACTCCATGCTTCTTCTTTTTGGTAGGACAGAGAAGTGATAATTTCATTTCAGTCTCCAAGTTATTTGTGTTTGAGATGGAATGATTAAGATTTCAAATAGTCAAATACTGGACAAAGTGAAACTGACAGATTAAGGCATCCTTTCTCCTCAACCACCACCACCTCTACAAATCCTACAGTAATACTATTTGTCACAACAAACTCAAACTGGCTTATCTAATTCTAGGTTCGGATGAACTTCTATCACAGTGTAATCATGGTGGAAAGGTGGTCCTGTCTTGACTTGCTGTCAATTGGCTTCATCATCAGATTGGCACACCATGATCCAACCCAATAGTAGAGAGGAGCTGCAGGAGGCATGAACAACCTTGCAGCTTGGGGGCCAGTGACAGCTTCCAGAGCATCCTAGCAGTTTCATTCTCTTAATGGTGAGACTATAACTGCTAGGACAATTGTAATCAAAGGTGCTTGCATCTTACATTAAAGCTGCATTTGGCCTTTTAGGACCACCTCTGCATTTTTCCCCCTTTCTGTTTTTGTGCCACAGCAGCAACTGGGCAGAATGGCGGTGCTCTTAAAGTCATGAGCAGGGGTCCTCAAACTTTTTCACCAGAGGGCCAGTTGAAACCTGCTGGTGCTGGGCGCAGGCCGGAAAGGTGGTGCCGGCGGTGCATATGGGCTGGCATGGGGGCGGGGTGCTCGGCGAGGCAAAGTGAGGTGATGTGAGGTACGGGCAGGTGCAGCAAGGCGAGGTGCAGGCAGGTGGGTGCATGCAGTGAGGTGGGTGCACGAGGCAGCGGCTTGCTCGCTTCGAGATTGTTTTTGGGGGTGTTGATTCTGTAACTTTTTTTTTCAGTTTACCTTACCTTATGATTTTAATCAGAGCAATAGACTGGAAATCTTCATGCTCACCTGTCATTCAGAGGTAGAAATGCTCTCAAAGATGATTTATGAGTTTGATAAAACTAGAGCAGGTATGTGAAAGAGATTTCTTCAGGGATTGATGTGTAATTGAATGGGACCAGGTGGAAGATGCTGCATATTGTGGGAAGGGAGAGGTGTGTGTGTGATCATTTGTCACTGTTGTTTCAAATGAACCAAATGCATTGAGTTCTGAATTTTCAGGATGTATGGCTGATCCCTGACTTTTGAAACATAGACTTTCAGATCTTGCCCTTGAACACTGCACAGATTCTTCTCCTGATTCTAAAAAATCAATGAATAATGAATAACACATAATGAAGGGACTCTGGTCATAGTACATCTCTCCGATCAGAGGCCTAATATTCTATTTCTATGTGCTCAAAGCAGGATCTTTCTTTAGTTCTGCAACTACCTACATTCCTTAAAGGAAGTCCAGCCTGATTCCATTTACCTCAATAAAGCTTGCTCCAAAGTTGAGACTATGTATGATGGTGGGCACAAACTCCAATACACTATTCATTGCACAGAGCATGCTCTCTGCCTGCTTTCATCTGTGAAACCTATCAGGTTCTCTCAGGCTTATGGCTACAAAAGAAATAGGTGCTTCAGACATTCACACAGACCTCCTTAACTTTTGTGTCCCATACAGCATTTGGCTTTCTGCTGCTCCCACTTTACACTGGGACCACAGCACAGCAGGAGAGGAGAACAGACTGAAATTCCCCTCCCATCCACAGCTGCTAATGCGCTTCCAGGAATTTAGTGTGAGTGGAAAGATTCCATTGGGCAGGAAACACCGATCCCGCGCTGCAAGAACGACTTCCGCCCACCTCCAGCAGCACGCCGCTCCATCGCGCTGGAGGAAAGAGCCGCCGCGTGTGCAAGCAGAGGCAAGCAGACGCATGTGGCCATGACGTCGACGGAAGCCAGCTCCAGCGGCCAGCGCAGGCGCACGCGGCGCCGCAGCACGTGGCCCGCCGCCCAAGGTGATCGGGAATGCGTGGTGCGCGACGGGGTGGGACTCGGAGGTACCCTGCGGCCACAAAGCAGTGGCCGCGGCCGGGGCCGGCGGCCGAAGGGCCGGCAGCAGAAGGGCAGCGGCCGAAGGGGTCACCGCCGTTTCGGAGCCGTTCGGGGGACAAGAGGGGGGCTGGGCTGGCCAAGGACTCTTGTTGAAATAGGCTTGCCTACCGCTGAATCTTAGGGAAGGGGAAGGATTTTTTTTCTTTGTTCTTTTTATCGTTCTTTTTTCTCCTCTTTCGAACTGCTTTATAATTTTACCCTGCTTTAATCAGTGCTTTGAGTCATCCCTGGCCATGTCGACGTCTGTATATCCTGGGGAACACACGGGCACTGCTATTGGCGTGGTCATGGGCAATGATCGTTACAGCAATAGGGGCTTAACATGTCCACGCAGAAGAAGGATGGACAGATGGCTGACTCCTATCTCTCCTTCTGGTTCTGCCCTCAACCAGAGGGTGTCAGGTAGCCTTGTCAACCACCCCTCGGGCCTGACGGTGCTGCTGCTCAATGCCAGGTCAGTCAATAATAAATCTTCCCTCATCCATGACATGATTGTGGATGAGGGGGCCGACCTGGCTTGCATAACGGAGACCTGGGTGGGAGAGGGAGGGGATGTTGCCCTCTCCCAATTGTGCCCGCCCGGGTATCTGGTTCAACACTGTTCACGCCCAGAAGGGAGGGGAGGGGGAGTCGCATTGGTTTACCGAGCCTCCATCTCTCTCACGGGTCTTCCGGTCCCTTCGAGACCAGGGCTAGAGTGCCTCTACTTGGTGTTGGGCGAACGAGACAGATTGGGGATTCTATTGGTGTACCGTGCACTCTTCTGTCCAGCAGTCTCCCTATCTGAGCTGACAGAGACCGTCTTGGACCTGGTGTTGAGGACCCCTAGGATGTTGGTCCTGGGGGACTTCAATCTCCATGCCGAGGCTGGACTGACCGGGGCGGCTCAGGACTTCATGGCCTCTATGAAGGCCATGGGCCTGTCTCAACAAGTCAGCTGCCCGACCCATGAACGTGGACACACTCTGGACCTGGTTTTCTCAACGGGGCAGGAAGAGGATGACCTGAGGGTGAGGAACTTATGTTTGACTCCCCTGTCATGGTCAGATCACTTCCTGGTGAGGTTTGTACTCGAGAGCGGCCGCTCCCTCTATAAGAGGGCAGACCCAATTGTATGGGCCCGCCCCTGGAGCAGGATGGATCCGGATGGATTCCTGAAGGCCCTGGGGGAGTTTCCAGCTGACAAGACTGGTGTTCCTGTCGAGGCTCTGGTCGAACTGTGGAACGGAGAGATGACCAGGGCTGTGGACACGATCACTCCCAAGCGTCCTCTCCCACCGGGCAGAGTCCGCTCTTCCCCTTGGTATACACCTGAATTGCGGGGGATGAAGCGGGTTGGGAGACAACTGGAGCGTAGGTGGAGGAAATCACGGGATGAATCTGACCGAACACACTTGAGAGCCCACTATCGGGCCTATGCTGTGGCGGTAAAGGCGGCACAAAAGAAGTTTTTTCCAGCTTCCATTGCCTCCTCACAATGCCGTCCGGCGGAGCTTTTTTGAGTGGTACAAGGCCTGGTTCTCCCGGGTCCTAAGAAAGATCCGATACCACCCTCAAAGGCCCACTGTGACGACTTTGCCAGGCATTTCAGGGAGAAAATCGCTCAGATTCGTCACGAGCTAGACTCCACTAATGAATCAGAGGTCTCTGGGGAGATGCCAATGCTACCATCTGGTCCAAAATTGTTGGAGGAATTTCAATTATTGCGGCCCAATGATGTGGACAAGGTGCTTGGACGAGTATGTCCCACCACTTGCCTATTGGATCCTTGCCCGTCTTGGTTAATAAATAACTCCAAGCACGGGATTGGGACCTGGATCTTGGAAGTGGTTAACGCTTCTCTGAGGGAGGGTCGAGTGCCTGCCCCTTTAAAGGAGGCGGTAATATGACCGGTCCTGAAGAAAGCATCACTGGATCCAGAGATGGCCACTAACTATAGACCTGTGGCCAACATCCCGTTTCTGGGCAAGGTTAGGAGCGAGTGGTGGCGGGACAACTCCAAGCACTCTTGGATGAAACTGATTATCTGGATCCTTTCCAGTCCGGCTTCAGACCCGGGTACAGTACTGAATCTGCCTTGGTCGCCCTGTACGATGACCTGTGCAGGGAGAAGGACAGGGGGAGTGCATCCCTGTTGCTTCTTCTGGACCTCTCGGCAGCTTTCGATACCATCGACCATGGTATCCTTCTGGATAGGCTAGCGGGATTAGGGGTTGGAGGCACTGCTTTGCAGTGGTTCTGTTCCTATCTCAACGGTCGATTCCAGAAGGTAGTGCTGGGGGACTATGTCTCTGCGCCATGGCAGCTATGCCATGGAGTACCACAGGCTCCATTCTATCCCCTCTGCTATTTAACATCTATATGAAACTGCTGGGAGAGGTCATCAGGAGGTGTGAGCTGTGGATATTGAAAAAAGTCAAAGGGGGTTATATTGGCAATCCCTTTTCCAGCACCATTGGAAGTGCACACATGTGCCGTGACTCACCTTGGATACTTCTATTTTAATATTGTTTTGAATATAGCTGATGTTACACATGAAAACAACAAAGCTGTCAAATAATTGCTGTATTATTTGGCACTTCTCCCTCTCCTCTTGTATCTCCATAGTTCATATATGGCTCTGCACCAGTGATGAATTACAAAGCCCCGGGCCTGACCTTCTGCAACAGGACTCCAAGGGAGTCCCTCCAGTATGCAGGGATTCTCTCTTTGCTGCTGCTTTTCCGGTGGACATGGATTGGGACAGTCGTTATGGATAATGACAATGGAGAACGATTCCTCCAGATGGTGGTCCCACTGTTTTCTGAGAGTGGTATTTGCTTTGATTTCATTGAAAAAATCCCTCCACCTGCTCTTGGCAGGGACATAAGCACCTTTACAGAGAAGGGGGCAAAGATACGTGATACTATTCAGGTCAGGACAGCAAATGTATTGGTGGCCAATGGAGAATCCTATTCCATGGCATTTTTTAGATTCTTACCATACCTATCAGAACAACAACATGGGCCAAATACACCAATCGGCAAAGTAAAGATTGTGACAGCTCAGGTGGAGCTCACATCATTTTTTTTCAAAGGAATTGGAACACAGACTTTTTCCATGGCGCACTGTCTTTCAGAATTCAATCCAATGAAGTCCCAGGATTTGAACAATTCCTTAATGCACAAGACCCTTCCAGTCCAAAAGGAGATGGTTTCATTAGGTCTTTCTGGCAACAGGCCTTCAGCTGCGCATTCCCAGATCAATTTCTGGACAATTTAGATGGGGATATTTGCAATGGGGATGAGAAGCTGGAGCATCTTCCTGGGTCATTTTTTGAAATGAGTTTTACTGGCCACAGCTACAATGTCTATAATGCTGTCCATGCGATGGCCCATGCCTTGCATGCCACGTCTTTCTCTCGTCTGAAGAACAGGGAAATGGTGACCAGTGGGGGACCTATGGTTCAGAGTCATCTACAATGGCAGGTAATTGATTGAATAGACTCATGTGGGAGAGAACCACAGCTTTGTATATTAAAAAATCCATGTAAAATAATGAAACTCATTCACTTTTTATTTGAACTAAATGATCAAGCATCAATCTTCTTACAGAAAAAGCAATATCCTAAAGGATGTGTGTGTGTACCTGAACTTTTAAATTAGGCTCTCCTACATGAAATACTTTTCTAGACTCTCTGAAAAATTAACTCAAACTTCCATAGCAATTCAATCAAACAACAATGAGAAAATTATTGTAGCTTAAAGTCAGTACTGAAAGCATAAGGGGACCTAGGACAAATAAGGAGAAGAATGGCAGCCATCCAGTGCAAGTATTTCTGTCTTTTTGTCTGCATGACCCTCTCACAATTTTTCTGAGCACTTTCCTTTTCATTCCAGCTCCACCATTTTGTGAAGCTTGTTTTGTTTAACAACAGTGCTGGGGACAAGGTTTCTTTTAACCAGGATGGAGAGTTAGTCACTGGATTTGATGTGATCAATTGGATCGTGTCCTCAAACCAGTCTTTTCAAAGAGTGAATGTTGGGAGAATGGAAGCTGAGGCTGCTCCAGACCAAGCATTCAGCATCAGTCCCCGTGCCATAACATGGAACAGCTGGTTCAATCAGGTCTGGTTCTTCGCAGAGTGGTAGTCTTTCTTCCAGAGTTGCAGAGTGGAAGAAAAATATCTGTCCTCTGAACTTCATTGGATGTCCCTGCTTGTTCTGTATAGAAGAAACTTTAGGAAAAATAACAACTTAGCCTATGGGGATAGGATTGACCAACATGGACGGCAACAACTAAAGATGGCGGCCCATACATGCAGATGGATGCTGCATGTATCCCCATGACTTTAAGAGCACCCCCATCCTGCCCATATATAATTTTATTATCTTTTTTCACCCCATTACAGATCTTTCCATTTCTCTCTTAAGATGATATGCCAAATCTCTTCCAGGTTTATTGCATGTTCAATATAGCTCTGTTTTAGAAATTTTAACTTACCATATTTTTTGCTCTATAAGACACACTTTCCCCCCCTCAGAAGTAAGGGGAAATGTGTGTGCATCTTATAGAGCGAATATGTGCGTGCAGCAAGTCTGTCAGATGTGCAGCCAATGGGGAAGAGATGGGGAATGTGCCTGTGATTATGTACCCATTTGATTCAGAATATTTTTTTTCTTGTTTTCCTCCTCTAAAAACTAGGTGTGTCTTATGGTCAGGTGTGTCTTATAAAGAGAAAAATACGGTACTTTGTGTCTCTCTTGTCTCTATCATGTCTCGTTAGTTTCAAATTTGTCTGTGTCCAGTTAAGATTGATTTACCTTAATTTTTGTTTTTGTTTTAATGGTGATCCTCTAGTATTTGAATTTGTTACAGGACTTTTTGTTTTACTTTCTTCTGATTATTGTTCCTCTTCTGTTTTTAGATGCTATTGTTTAAAAAAAATCCTCTTACTGAGGCTTTTTTGGCTTCCCTTACTTTTGCTGTCAAGACATCACTTGTATTACTTAGTCTAACGAATTCTCCCTGTTTTTTTCTGACTTCTTCCTATTATTTTCTTGGACTAGAAGATTTCCATTCAATCCCCATCTTCTTCCTCCAATTTTTCTTGTTGACAATTCTTTTTTTGTGGTGTGGGGTAGGGGGATTCTGCTCAGAAAGTATTTTGGGCTGGATCTTTACAGCCTCTAAGTTCATAATTATATTTTTTAGATAAACAGTGCACATCATTCCTTGAGCATGTCTGATGTCTATCAGGAAAAAAGGTCCCTAGTCACTTGTTCTAGGGTTTTGGAATCTTCATCCAGCTTCCAAGGGTAGCACTTGCACATAGTTAGAAACGTTTTTTGGGGGGGGGGTTTACTCCCTTTTACTTTTTTTTTTTACTTCTTGTTAGGGTCTATGACTCCATTCATATCACCAATTATCAAAATTTCTCCCTCTTGGAAATCCAATATCGATTGAAACAATTTTCATAAAACCTTTCTTTTGTATCAGTTAGAGCACATATTATTGAAAATGTATTTGACCTCCCATTCGGAAAGCTTATCTTCAAGATAATAAATCCTCATTCTGGGTCTT
>NW_025335621.1:42799-43857 GCF_004798865.1 Varanus komodoensis | reverse complement strand
GTCCTGCTGGCCACCAAATACCTGCAGGTCGAATGGGTTTATCTGCACTTATCTGCTTTTTTAAACTATGTCTTCTTTGCATTGTTGAGAAATTGTGAACTGCTCAGGGAGTCTCAGCTATTGGGCAGGATAGAAATAATGTAAATAAGCAAGCAAGCAAGCAAACGTTTACTGTCAGAGTCTCCTTACTAAGTGGATACCAGGACCGCAGGAAAGATTGAATTGCCTTGAACCCCACCGTCTTTATGGGTGAGACCACCCAGGCCCCCTGCAGTGGCTTACGGCAGCCTGCTCCCAGGTTGTGGTCTCCACCGCCAACTACAAGCTTTTGGAACATATACAGAGTGTTTTATGGATTCTGAGTCACATGGGCCCAGCAGCTGGGCAGTTGATGACGAAACAAGGGGGGCACCGACAGGTGAGGGGTCTGCAGAGGGGGCTCATGCAACGGCGTTTGATTGCAGGAGATCAACATAGGGACCACTGAGGCACGGGGATTCCCGTGGGTCTCGGCATGCAAATGAGGGCGACGGCAGTGCTGTTCACCTGGCAGCCTGACCAGCTCTCACTGATCGGCAAAACAGCAGCCCTGGCAGCTCCTGGGGGAGCCATTGGGTCCCACTGCTTGAAGTAACAGCAAATGCCGAACGGTCACCTGGCTTGGGATTTTGGTGCTTCCTTTATCAGAGCACATAAGCAACCTTTTTCTGCCAGGATTTATCTGAGTTTGCCCAACATTACCTTGGTCTAGATGCTCCCAGTGGGGCTACCAAGCTCATCTTCCTGGGTATTCCTGTACATTATTCACATACGAGGTAACCCTGCCTCCTTTCCCGTTTCCCTTGATCTTTTGGAACGAGAGAGAACCTCCAGTCACAATGTTCCAGTCATCCCACCGAGTCTCAGGAGCTCCATCAAGGCGCATCTGCCTTCCCGTCCTGAGCATTCAGGTTCACTCTGTTGCTTCCCGTGCGCTGGCATTAGTACAGAGACACCCAAGCCCATGTGGCGTGCGCTGGCATCATCCCCATGAGCTCGCGAGGCTCCTCGGGGGCCCT
>NW_025335621.1:38988-40122 GCF_004798865.1 Varanus komodoensis | reverse complement strand
TAACTCAGAGTGTGATTACAAAGGCACCTTAATGTCTTTGAGCATTACATGTTTAAGCCTGTTAGAAAACAATAGCATGGAAAACATGACTGACTGCTGCATTGATAGGTCAATCGAGTGAATTCTTGACAGTTCAGGTCAGCTGGGTCTGTCTGTTTAAACATGCAAATGTGTCTGATGTAGGAACCATTTGGGAAATTCGGTTTGAAAACTCCACGGGGGGGGGGGGGCTTGCCTCTGTGGGATTAGATGCTTAGGTGCATCCTTTCGGAAACAAATGAGCAGCTTTGTCTCATGGCCTGAACACCAGTGTTTCCCACAGATCTGTCAGCCTCCAGCAGCTTCCCAGTGCAGCTCCGACTGCCCCCTTCTTAAGACAACAGCAGCGCAAAGCAGGGACTGGGCTTGGAAAGCTGGAGCTTTCCGAGAAAGGGGCTCAGGTTTGACTTTACCTGAATTTTCCCAACCTGAGTTAGTATTAAATCAAGGAGAGCCGATCCTCCTTTATTCTCCTCTGCTTTCTGCGAGAGAGAATTGTCAGCAACGCGTGGCAGGAATCTCCTGGAGGGGAGACTGTGCCTCTTCCTGAGGGCCACCGCCAAGGGGCGCTTGGCTTGGGCGGCGGGGGAAGAGGGCATCGACGGAAGTGGCCGCCGGCTGTGAGCCGGGGTGGTTCAGGGTTAGCCTCTAGTGCTGGGCTCACCTCGAACCCAAAGCCCCGCCGGACACCGGCTCTGCTGTCCCAGGTCAGGCTGCCTGCCATGCCAAGGCCTTCAGCAGCTTTAAATAGTGTGCAAGGGCATTCTGGTAGCTAATTAACTGGCCACGAGGTTTGTGTTTGGTACTGCAGCTTTTAAAGTTTGGGCTATGCAGTGGCACCTTGGCTCAGGACTCTGGTCGTGGCCCAAATTGGCCGAGAGCCAAGTCAAACTTCCCCGTAAGGGTCGATGTAAATGAGGTTAATCCATTCTGCAACCATTTCTTTTTTTACTCACCAAAATTTGAAGCAAAGTGACAAAGAACAACAAAGATCGTGGCCACCCCCCCCCCAGCGTTCATGCGGGGGGGAGATGACTGTGATCATGCTCGGGGGTGGGGGGAGACAGGCATGATCGGGGCACACTGAGGGGGGGG
>NW_025335621.1:38292-38888 GCF_004798865.1 Varanus komodoensis | reverse complement strand
GGGGGGGGGGGGGGGGGGGGAGATGGGAGCTACCGCGGCCATCACTGATGCGGAGTTTGTGACCTGCAGAAATTTTTTTATGAAATTTCTGTTTGTGACCCGATTTGATCGGGAACTGAGGTGTTTGTGAGCCAAGGTACCACTGTATTGGTTTGCACATTTTGTATTGTGATTTGTGTGGGTTTTTAAAAACCAGTATCTGTATTATATATTGCATTTTAGTATATTTTCTCTGCTTTTATAAATCACCCAGAATGCTTTGGATATCGGATGGCACAGTAATATCATTAACACACAAACACATGAGTTCATTTATGAGTGCCAGGCATAAATAAGCTGGTTTAAAAGGGCTGCTGTGCAGATACTTAGTCCTAATTTTTAGAGGCATTTGTTGATTTATCTTCATTTTCGCATTTGTGTAACTGTGCAATGAGTTCCATCTCTTCCTTGAAGGACTCTGTGTGGTTAGACGGCCCCAAATGTGGTTTAGGCCTCTGCAAATCAATGCGCCAATCGTCCAAACTCCCCCGTGTGGTGGTCTGTGTAAGAAAAATGGCACAGAGAGCCCGTCTGGAGGCTGCCTGGGTTTAAGTTTC
>NW_025335621.1:34853-36434 GCF_004798865.1 Varanus komodoensis | reverse complement strand
TAAAGTTACTCAACATGAGGAAGACTTTCGACCTGGCAAGTAGCATCAACAGCTGCCAAAAGGATGGTCGCCCCGCCCCGTTGCTTTTGCCTCAAAATTGAGCAAGATTTTGGCTCCTCCCTTGAAGGAAACCTTTTAAACTTTCATTTCTCCCCCTGATGTGCAAATCTGTGGTTCCAGACACTCGCATAAAGAGAAGCCGCCCCGGCTAGGGCTCTGCCAGGAGCTTCCGAGCGGATTCCGAGCAGGTTGCACGAGAGCAGGGCCGCCCGCCTGCAGGTGAGCCCCTCTGCCACTGGTCCGGCTGCCCGCGGTGCTTTGCGGGGCCGGGGGTCTCTGCCATCTGCCAGGGCCCTCGCGTGTGCCGGGGACCCCAGCCAGGGCATGCCTGGCACTTCACAGAGACCTCCTGCCGCCACCTGTGCGGTGGGGGTCCTTCCTCTTCGAAATCCAGCAGGGTGTGGGGCAGCCCGGGGGCTGCCCGGAGTGCCCCCTGCATGGCTCCCCGCTGCTGGGCAGAAGTCCTGGGCGTGTGCCGGGGCACGAGCTCCTGTCTGTCAGGGAACCGGTTTGCTTCCTCGGCGCCAAGGCTGCTGCCCTGGAGAGCGATGAGAGGCAGGCAGGCAGGCTGGGGGACGGGACCCCTGGGGACCCCCTAGCAGGGGACCGTGCCTCTGCGGTCCTTGAGGAAGGGGGCATCACTCTGAGGAAGAGAGCCCCCTTCTGAGGAAGGCCAGCCGGTCTCCTCCTGCACTGAGGGTGCCCCTCTCTGGGGAGGGGGTTTCTGGCAGGGGGGGATTCGGTCATGAGGAGCACGGACGGCTGGCTCTGCCGGGGGCATGTGGGCCACCTGCTGAACCGCCTGCCTGGAGCCCAGGCTGCAGCCACCGCATGCCGGCCAGGACGCAGGAGGGATGGGCCCCACCTGAACCGGGCGGGACCAGGCTGCTGGCGCGCGGCAGGGCAACGGGGCCAGCGCCGCCTCACGCCAGACCCGCTTGGGGAAAGCTGGCAGGGCGGGGAGGCGCCCGGCTCACGTTAAATTCTCCCTAGCGGATGAAGGGGGGAGGTTTCTGATTGCCCGAGAGAGAGAGAGAGAGAGAGAGAGAGAGAGAGAGAGAGAGAGAGAGAGAGAGAGAGAGTCGGGCGGGGGGCAGGAAATAAGCTGCAAGTTTCTGGTAACGAGTCAGAACACTTTGGTGAACACAAGCTGCTCGGATCGGGGAAGGAAGGATGTTCTGCTTGGGCTGGGCTGGGAGGGTGGGGCTGGGCCTGACGGGCATCATGCACACAGGGCGGGCCGAGCGGAGCTCCCCCATGGGGCACAGCTGCCTCTGGGCGTAAGCAGAAGGACGGGGAGGGGCTTCCCGGCGGAGGCGCTGCCAAAGAGGGCAGAGTCCCGCGGACTTGGCCGTCCCAAGCGTGAAGCCTCCGGACGCAAGGCGGGTGACCAGGCCCGGTCCCCAGATTCACTCAGTCATGGGAAGGCACTACCGTCCCGCAGGCCAGACTGCTCAGGGGGATCCTGGGAAACCAGGGAGGCCTCCAGCAAAGGCAGTGCCGGGAGGACGGGGACTCCAG
>NW_025335621.1:32623-34192 GCF_004798865.1 Varanus komodoensis | reverse complement strand
TCCTTCTTCTATGCGGACACGTTAAGTTCCCACCGCTGTTACGTCCTCTGCCCATCACCACCCCAATGGCCACGCCGGTGCGCTCCCCAGGAAATGCAAGCGGCAGCATGGCCAGGGACGACTCCATAAAACAATATAAACACTATAAAATTATAAAAACATTTAAAAAGATTCAGCGCTCAGCAGGAGGGCCTAACACAACGAGAGTGAGAGCCCCCTGACCAGCCCAGCCCAGCCCAGCCCCCTGAATGGCCCCCCCAAACGGTGGCAACCGTCCTTTGGCCGACGCCCTTCGGCCGCCGGCCCCGGCCGCCGCCGGCGCTTTCAAGGCCCCGGGCTCCCGACGTCCCGCCTCGGCCGGCACACCTCGAACGCGTGCAGGGGCATGGCAGAACAGCCAGGTAGGTGGTGGAATGGCGGGCGGCGCGGCGCGGTCTACTCAGCGTAGGCTGAGGCGCTGCAGTTCTTCTCAGGCGTCGACTGCCAGTGCGCAGTTGTTGCTCCCGCTGGGCTTCCCCCGTGGGCTTTCAAGGCCCCGGGCTCCCGACGTCCCGCCTCGGCCGGCACGCCTCGAACGCGTGCAGGGGCATGGCAGAACAGCCAGGTGGGTGGTGGAATGGTGGGCGGCGCGGCGCGGTCTACTCAGCGTAGGCTGAGGCACTGCAGTTCTTCTCAGGCGTCGACTGCTGGTGTTGCAGATGTTGGGGAAATTCAGAATAAATCCTAGTAGAAAAACGTTGCTTATATGTGCCTTGGTGTTATAAAATCAAACCTACACCCCTTTCTCAGAAAGCAGCAGAATTCCAAGCCAGGTTACTGTTTAGTGTTGCTGTTACTTTAGGACGATGGAATTCTTAGCTGGACTGAGAAGCTGCTGGAGGCTAATAGCACTGAGACAAAGACAAGGACCTTCATGTGTTTCCAAATGGACCCATTTAACCATCTAGCTCAACTGAGGCAAGAGCCTGCAGTGTGGCTGTCAAAGCCGTTTTCTTCAACGGTTCCTCAGTAAGACATATTTGCATGTTAAACATGGTGCAAACTGCAAAGAAATCTACCGAATGTACATGTCAATAAAGCAATCAGTAATGTTTGCCATTTGTACCAGAGGCAGCAACTAAAACCATCCCAAAGAAAAAGAAATGCAAGAAAGCAGAATGGCTGTCTGAGGAAGCTTTGCAAATAGCTGAGGAAAGAAGGGAAGGGAAAGGCAAGGGAGAAAGAGAAAGATACACCCCATTGAATGCAGAATTCCAGAGAATAGCTAGAAGAGATAAGGAGGCCTTCTTAAATGAACAGTGCAAAGAAATGGAAGAAAAGAATAGAATAGGGAGGACCAGAGATCTCTTCAAGAAAATTGGAGATATGAAGGGACCGGTTTCATGCAAAGATGGGCATGATAAAGGACCAAAATGGCAGGGACCTAACAGAGGCAGAAGAGATTAAGAAGAGGTGCCAAGATTACACAGAGGAACTAGGCAAGAAAGAGCTTAACGTCCCTGATAACCACCATGATGGGGTGGTCGCTGACCTCGAGCCAGACGTCCTGGAATGTGAAGTCAAATGGGC
>NW_025335621.1:30025-32476 GCF_004798865.1 Varanus komodoensis | reverse complement strand
AGGAAGAAGGAAGACAAATTCCAGGCGTTTGACCCAGAGGAGAAAGAGATCCTGAAGAAGTGTAAGTATGAAGGGAAAGGCTGCATGATGGGGGCTGAGAGAGCGGGCCAGGCAGCCTCGCCCAGCACCAAGGGCTGCCTTGCGGCGTCCTTCAGGCATTTCCTGCCCTTCTGTTACGGTGGCCTGCACGACACAAAAGCCACAAACTGACCACTTTGTCTCTTCAGATATTGACCACTTTAGATACAGAGAACAACCCTAATAAAAACTGCAGTGAAGAAAGAAGCCGCTCCAGCCCATTAACCACAGTAAAACCAGTGTCAGAGTAACATAGGAGAACCAGTAAAACAATTCTTAAAATGCCCGGGACCATTTTTTTTAAGGTCTTCACCTGGTGCCAGAAAACAGTAACAAAAGCTTTTCTTTTTCAGCACATTATGGCACGATTTAGACAATCCATATTGTTGGCAGTACTTTTTAACATATTAATTTATGCTTTTGCTTGATTATATATATTGTGTTTTTGTCTCATTTATGTATTATATTTTAATGCTACTCATTCATTCATTCATTCAGAGTTTTTGTATGGCACCCCATCGCTTAATGCTTCGGGATGGCTTACATAAATAAACAAACATAGTACAAAAAATACAGATGAAAAAAATCTGATTCATTCCGGCTGCAAAATTAAAACCTATAGTTAATATTAACATTATTAAAATATTGTTTAAATAAAAAGGTCTTAGCCTGGCGCCAAAAAAAAATAATAATGACGGCACCAGGTGGACCTCTCTGGGGAGCACATTGCACAGGTGGGGCGCCACCGCAGAGAAGGCCCTCCTCTGGGTACTTTGCCTCCTGATGTCTCTCCCGGAGGAGGGCCTCTGCTGCCGATCTCAGGGGGCGGGAGGGCAAATATGGAAGTAGGCGTTCCTTCAGGTATCCAGGTCCCAAGCCGTTAAGGGCTTTATAGGTAATAACCAGCACCTTGAACTGAGCCCGGACTTCAATGGGGAGCCAGTGAAGCTGGTAGAGGACTGGGATTATGTGAGAGTAACACCCAGTCCCCGTCAGCAACCTGGCAGCTCTATTTTGAACCATCTGAAGTATCCGGACTGTCTTCAGGGGCAGCCCCATGTAGAGCACGTTCCAGAAATCATGACATGCCCACCATGTGCACGTCCAGCCTGTCCTTGAACACCCGCACCGATGGGGCCTCAACCACCTCCCAGGAAGCCCATTCCATTCCCTCGGGGTCCTGACTGTCAGGAAGTGCTTCCTGGCATCCAAAGTGAACCTTGGTTCCCTGAGCTTTGCTCCGTTGGAGCGCATCCTGCCTTCCTCCGCAGGGGAGAACAGGTCTCTACCCATCTCCATGTGACACCCCCTCACATACCTGTATGTCACCAACATATCCCTTCGGAGTCTCCTCTTCTCCAGGCTGAAGAGACCCAGTTCCCTCAGTCTTGCCTCATATAGCATCCCCTGCAAACCGGCCACCAACCTTGTGGCCCTACGCTGCACTGGCTCTATCCTGGCTATATCCTTTCTGTAATGAGGGGCGCAAAACTGAACGCAATACTCCAGTTGCGAGCGCACCAGAGTTTTGGGATACACCAAAGCACTGTCCGGTGGATTAGGGCATGGTTGACTGACCAAAAGCAGAGGGTAACCATTAGTGGGGAATCATCGGGATGGTGGCCAGTGACAAGCGGGGTCCCCCAGGGCTCTGTCCTGGGGCTGATCCTGTTTAATCTTTTCATCAATGACATGGAAGAAGGGATGAACAGTCTGCTGATCAAATTCGCAGATGACACTAAAACTGGAGCAGTGGCCACAACTGAGGAGCAGGTACTCCAGATCCAAAAGGATCTGTGCAGACTACGGAAGTGGGCCGAGGACAACAGGATGGCGTTCAATGTGGATAAGTGCAAGGTCTTGCAACTGGGGCATAGGAATGGGTGTCACAAGTACAAGTTAGGGGATATATGACTGGAGAGCAGCGCTTGCGAAAGGGACCTCGGGTGCTGGTGGACTGCAGGCTAAACATGAGCCAGCTGTGCGATGTGGTGGCCAAGAGGGCGAACGCCACCCTTGGTTGCATAGCCAGAAGTGTGGCTTCTAGATCAAGAGAGGTATTACTACCACTGGATTATGAGAAGCAATGGATGGTCCCGAAAGAAATGGGTTGTGCCCAGCACTTGATTGTCCTGGTGTGTCACGGACATGTCATGGACCAGAAGCTCCTGTGAGGACAGAATACGAAGAAACAGCATGTTCCCCTCAGGCATCAGGCAAGCTTGTGCTTTGTCTCCTCTCTGTTCAATCTGTACGCAGAACTTATGAGAAGGAAAGCTGGATTAGAATCAGAGAAAGGAGTGAAAATTGGTGGAGGATGCTTCAGTATTTAAGATGTGCGGATGATACTGGCAGAAAGCAGCAACTACTTCA
>NW_025335621.1:25796-27960 GCF_004798865.1 Varanus komodoensis | reverse complement strand
CAGGCAGCCAGCCTAACGCTAATCCCTCTTCTTGCTGCCCGCCTGAACTGGTTCTTCTTTCTCCACAGGGAGCGACTGGCTGGCCTAAAGAAAAAGACTTCCTTGGGCCCCATTTCTATTGGTTTTCTGGGCCGCACAGGGGCTGGGAAGTCCTCCCTGATCAACGCTATTATAGGGAAGAAACTGCTCATGCCGGTATCTGGGTCAAAAACGTGCACCTCAAGCATCGTGCAGCTGAAGAGAAGCAAGAGCGAATGCTATGAGGCTGTAATTCATCTTCTCTCAGAAGAGGCAGGTGCAACTTTCTGGTCTTTCATTTCCTAGGGATGCGCTACTTGCTTTTCCAAAAGGAAGCCCAGAGCAGGCAGGCAATAAACACAAAGCAACCACTGCAAAGGAACACAGCAAAACTGCAAATAATTCCTTCCTCCTTGCTTTGCGAGAGCTCTCTTCCTATCCCATGGCATCTCAGTCTGCAGTAGGATCACTGGGGAGAGCTGTGGGGCCCGGCACGCACCCTCTGGGTTCCACCCCAACTCAACTGCTCCTGCCCTGGACTGGCAGCTGGGGGCTCGACTGGGGAGATACTAAGCTGGTGCCACGGTAGAAGCCCCGCTCCATCCGTGGCCCTGTGCTTTGCACATCTCCAGGAGGGCATCTGGCACCAAATCCCTGCCCAAGTGGTGCCAGGTCCCTGGTGAGCCTTTGCACTGGCCAGCAGAGGCGTGTGGTTTTGCACTAGGCAACAGATGCCCCCCCCCCCCGCCGGGAAGACCTTCCTTGTGCAGACCCCACCATGCTGAAAACACAGGGGCCTCCTGGGCCATCTAGTCCGGCCCCCGGCTCCAGCTGGCCCCACTCATGACATGCTCAAAACAAGCTGTTTGCTTTAAGAGTCTGCATTGGAACTAAAACAATACTTCTGATGAGAAAGGAGACAAACGCCTCTCCCAGCCTCTCATTTTGTGCACAGCCTGAGAGCTGGCTGACATTTCTGAAACAAAGGAAAAGCATCGCTGTGGGTCACGTGATGCACCATCGCTCACGACAGACATGGTTTTCCAGAGAGTTGCATCAGCACGTGGAGCGACCCTCTAATGGGGGGTTGTGATCCCATAGTTGTGAAGAATGGCGCAAGTTCCCAGTGGCTTTCGGTGCCCAGCAGGTGACCGGGCACGATGGGGAAGCGTGCCTCCCCCTTCTCCTGCTGGTACCAATGGGACGCCACGGGGACACAGGGGAGCACAGTGGGGGTGACCGCTGCCCCCTGCCCTTTACCTGCAGAGGTGCCCCTTAGCTGAAGGGGGAAGAGACAGTGGAACAAGGAAGGGGGGATAAGCCACCCCCCCGGCCTTCCAAGAGAAGACCGAGGCAGTGTTGGAGGCCTGTTGGAGGAACCACTCGGACGAATGGCACGGTCGTGGGGCGGGGAAGAGACCCCACACAGGAGACAAAGCCAGCATGTCCCGTGCTGCTCCAAAGAACTAGAGACCGCGGGTGGTTTCAGCCGAACTGAGCAACGGGGCTGTTCAACGGGGGTGGGCCAGACTGGCGCTCCCAAGCCTCTGGGGCGGGTGGCCACGTCTGACACTGTGAACGTGTGTCGTGGCGACGGCCCTCACGGATGGCTGCCTTGGAGGCGGGACCACCTGTGCATGACACGGCTGCCACAGGCACAAACAGAGACTTCCCAGAGGCAAACTCGGGAGCATGAAGGGAAGCAAGTCGCTCAGGGCCCAACCCGGGCGGGGGGGGCTGTGCTGTGCACTAGGGACGGCCGCGTGACGGTGGTGAAAAACAGCAGGGCCACTAAGAGTGCGACTGGAGGCTTTCTGGTGGGGCTAGCTGGGCACTCCCCGTGAGCTTTGGCGGAGGGACGCAGGCTGCAGGCCGCCTCTCCACCCTCGAGTTGGCTGCCTTTGGTTTCCTTGCTGATCGTGACGAGACCCTGCTCTGCCTGGCTCTCCGACTTCCCCCACTGCACGAGGGTCCTGCAGCTGCGCAGAGGAGCTGCCCGGTGTCCCCCCAAGCCTCCTCCACATGAGGCCACTGCTCCTCCCTTGCTGTCTCTGCTGCGTCTTGGTCGTCCTTCTGGGTGGAGAGGACCGGGCCCACCTTCTCCCGATCAGCCGAACGCAGCTGGTCTACAGCAAATGCCTCTTTC
>NW_025335621.1:22508-23727 GCF_004798865.1 Varanus komodoensis | reverse complement strand
TATTAAAATAGACCCAAAATTGAATTTTTGCAATCTCCACATTTAATTATCCGTGTGTGGATCTGGTGCATTCATATTCTGTGGATCTAATTTTTAGTTCTGATTTCAGTAAAAGCGTAGAATGCTAGAATAGTACGTTGGGAGGGGCCAGGAAGGCCACCAGGTCCAGCCCCCTGCTCAGCGCATGCTCCAGGTTGAACCATCCCTCTCAGATGCCCGTCCAGTGGCATCCCGAGGGCCCCCAGTGCGGGGGAGCCCTCAGCCTCCCTTGGCCATGGGCTCCGCTGCCGCGCTGCTGCAGCCGTCACTCCGCTCTAGCTGGCCTTCTTCCCTGTGCCCACCTTTCAAGTGCTTGCAGAGTGCTCCCACGCTCGGCCTCAGTCTGCCTGAACATGCCTACTTCATTCGAACTCCTCTTGGAGGGTTTCGTTTCCAGTCCCCGGATCTTCCTTGTGGCCCCCCCGAGCCCCTTCCAGCTTGCCTGCATCTTTCTTCCACTGCGGTGCCCAGAACTGGACACAGGACTCCAGATGGGGCCCAACCAGTGCCAGACAGAGGGGAGCCGGCACCTCACGCGATCTGGAGGCTGCACTTTTCTTAATGCAGCCCAAAATCGCCTCTGCCCCTTTTGCAGCCACATCGCATTGTTCACTCTTGTTCAGCTTGTGATCTACGACAGTTGCAAGATCCTTCTCACTAGCAGCATCGCTGAGCCAAGTATTCCCCATCTTATTTAGTCAACTTATATTCTGCTAAATTGGCCCAAGGGACTCTAAGTGGATTACAGTCAAATAGGAACACGTAACGACGATAAAAACAAGCAGTTAAAATACTGTAAGCAACAGACAAAACAAGCCAGTACACAGCTGAATGCAAGTAATTTAAAACTGTATAAAGTAAAAGTACAAACGAGTTATTATTATCCAGAGAAAATAAATGATTAAACTGTCTAGAAAACAGAGCTGTTTTTGCTTGGTGCGGAAAAGACGGTAATGAGAGTGTCGGGCAAACGGTTTCTGGGAGGTTGTTCCACAGGTGTGGCACAACTACTGCGAAAGCCCCTCCTCTACTCACCATCCCCCTGACCTCCCAAAACAGATCTTAGGGGCCGGTGCAGCATATGGGGGCAGGCGGTCCTTTGGGTACCCTGGTCCCAAGCCATTTAGGGCTCTGCATGTTAGCACACACACCCTAAATTGCGCCTGGAGCTCAACTGGTA
>NW_025335621.1:15584-17503 GCF_004798865.1 Varanus komodoensis | reverse complement strand
AGGGTTGCACACACACAAACGTGCATTCTAGGTGAGGGTGTGCACAAAATGCATTATATATGGGAATATGCTATTCAGAAATGATCAATCAAGAGAAACCAGAATAGTCAGATTTGCCTCTCTGGTTTCAGCAGAGGTCTTCTCCTAACTGGTTCAGTAAAATTTTGTTTCTAATTATCTAGAAACATAATGGCGACCAAGGTTTCCACAAGACACTCAAAGCGCTGTGCTTGAATTATGGTGCATATGCTTCCAGAGTGTTCGCACGCATAGATTTTAATGAAGAACTTGCCAGGCCCATCTATGACAAAATTGAGCAGAATTTTGAAAGCATGTTCAGGTAAGAGATTATCCTCATATTGCTTTTTTATGCCCGGGAACCCAGTTGATGCGCAGGGACATGCGTCTGGTCTTCTCGCGCCTCTCATGATGCCACGGGAGGCAAGCGTATTCACAAAAGGGAGCGGCTTGGGAGGCGGAAACCCACTCTCGGAATTCTCTGCCGTGCTGTGATGTGTGCACTGCTCCAGCGGCTTTATTCTGCTTTCACAAGGAGAGAGCACACGCACACAGGGGTTCCTGCCCACTGCAGCCCAACACCAGTTGCTAGGATTGGGTCTGGGGTGTTTGCCCTTGTTATGTATTTAGTTTAGGTTGTTTTATTGTACTGTGGAACTCACAGTTTAGTTATTGAATTGTCTGTGGTCTCCGATATTAATTTATTTTGTAAGTTATTGTGGGTCTTGAAATGATGTTGCATTTTACTTACGTACTATATTTATATGCCACCCCACAGGCTGAAGGGGTTTCTGGGTGGCCTACAATAAAAACGGCAGCAGCAGCATCAATAAAAACAAGCATATTAAGAATAAAACCCATTAAAGGAATTCGAGGTCTGGCACTCAAGCCAAAGTAGATCATAGCAAAGCAGGCAGCGATAAAAATGAAAACAATGTTAAAAAACAGTTCAGCTCTTAAAGCAGATGTTAAATGAAAAAGGCTTGCAGAGCGTCTTCCGTAGGTGGGGCACCAGTACAGTGAAGGCCCTCCTCCTAGCCATTCCCCCACTCTTTGTTGGGGGGTGGTTTTCGAGGAGGACCTCCATCGAAGATCTGAGTGACTGAGCAGGCATATATGGATAGGCGTTCCCGCCAATATCCTGGCCCCAAGCCGTTGAGGGCTTCGTATGCTATGCTAACGTCAGCACTGAACTGGGCCCAGACTAGCTTGACATGTCCTCCAATACCAGATGAGGAAAGCCCATTGCAAAATTCTCAGTCCTTTCCCCATCATTTAAACAGGACTCGGAAGCGGACCAGAGGCAATCTGTGGTATGAGTTGGATGCGTTTAAACAGAAGATGCAGGAGAAAATTCGTGAGATTGCAAAAAGCAAAAAAATGGCTGTTGACAATGGCAAGATTAAAGCTTTCATCCATGAGGTAAGTTCCTCCTTGTTAAGAAGCACTAACCAGGGGAGCAGACAGACGAAGGGCTGGGCATCTTCTCATCCGACCAGCACGAAATGTTTAAAATGCTGGGTTTTATTTACCACACTTCCAGGAGATGCTTAAGCTCTGCTCACAGCCCTTGGAGAGGGGGCTCAATGAACCCCCACGTGCCTTTCTTAGATGGGCAAAGAGGGCTGGGTGCCTGGGCCCAGGGCTTGCTCCCAGAAGGCAAGGGGGGCAGAGGCAGGCCGGGGCAGGGCTCCGGCCTCACAGATTCACGGGGGGACACCACCATCGGTTCAGCATCACTTTTTGCAACCACTTTTGCTGAGGCGGAGGCCGGGGCTGTGCATTGATCCCCACAGACAAACATCATCTGGGCCAAAGTGGAAGTGGAGATTCTCCGGAGAAAGCTGCTCATCTACCACTGCCTTCCAGCTTCCATCCAAAATGAGCTGAAGCCCTATTAC
>NW_025335621.1:12192-15167 GCF_004798865.1 Varanus komodoensis | reverse complement strand
GCCAGGTATCGGGGAGGATGGGAGGAAGGAGGAGGCTGGGAACTCCAAGGAAAGGAAGCGGTGGGAAGGAGTTGCGGTGCAGGTACACCAATGCTAGGAGCATGGGTAACAAGCAGGAAGAGCTTGAAGCTCTCCTGGGAATAGGAGGGTATGACCTGGTGAGGATCACAGAAACGTGGTGGGATGAAAGGCAAGACTGGAATGTGAACATAGAGGGGTATCACCTTTTTAGAAAGGACAGGAAGGGAAAGAGGGGTGGGGGGGGTGGCTTTATATGTCAGAGAAGGGATAGGATGCAGTGAGATAGAATGCAGCGCAGATGGGGATTCGGCAGAGGCAGTCTGGGTGAAACTTAGGGGTTTTGACAGGGAAAAAGACCTGACAGTGAGGGTATGTTATTGCCCTCCAGGTCAACTTGAGATCCTGGATGATGGCCTGACAGACCAGATTCTAAGGATATCTCGGGGGAGAGACACAGTAATTATGGGAGATTTCAGTCTCCTGGATATTAGCTGGGAGACTCACTTGGCGGTGACAGCCAGGTCACGTCACTTCCTAGAAGCTGCAGAGGGACGGTTTTTCACACAGTGGGTCCAAGAAGCAATGGGGGGGGGGGGTAACATCCTTGACTTGTCCTGACCAATAGAGAGGAGCTGATAGATGAAGTACAGATTAGGGGAGCTCTGGATGCGAGTGATCACGCCATCCTTTGCTTTGAGATCAGGGGACTGGGGACGTGCAGCAGGTTGAGCACTAGAAGCTGGGACTTCAAGAGGGCCAACTTTGGCCAATAGAAGGCCAGACTGGGGAAAGTCTCCTGGGATAGGTTACTGGAAGGTAAGCGAGTTGAGGGGGGGGGTGGCACTCAAAAGGGAGGTTTTGGAGGCGCAAGCGTTGACGATACCTCTAGTCAGTAAGGTGGGGAGGCGGAGGAGAGCGCCGCCATGGATGCGAAAGGAGGTGGTTAGGGGGATTAGACAAAAGAGGAACCGCCGTAGGAAATAGGTATTGGGGCAAATAGACAAAAGGGTATACCGGGAGGAGGAGGCCCGTTGCAGGATTCTTCGCAAGGCTAAGGCTGATTACGAGCTGAGACTTGCCGAGAATATCAAGAGCAACAAAAAGGGCTTCTTTCAGCATGTACATAGGAAGACGAAGGGGAGACAAGTGGTGGGACCACTAAATAAGGAGGAAGAAGATCCAGTGACTGATATGAGGGAACAGGCACAGATGCTAAATGACTATTTTGCCTCTGTTCTCCCCAAAGCAGGACGGGGGAGATCCGCACAGGAGATTAGATGAGGCCGGGGACTTAGGGGCACAGATAAGAGTCACCCCCTTAGAAGTCAAGGGGCTCCTCAGGGCATTGGACATTACAAAGGCGCCAGGCCCTGACGGGTTGCACCCGAGGGTAGAGTTGGCAGGGGTTCTCCCACGCCCGCTTGCCTCCGTTTTTGAGGCCTCATGGGGAACCAGTGAATTTCAATAGGACTGGAGGGTGGCATCAGTGGTCCCAATTTTCAAAAAGGGTAGTAGAAAGGTCATGGGGAATTATAGACTGGTTAGCCTTACGTCCATTGTAGGAAAAACAATGGAAAGGCTCATAATAGAGATCTAGTGATGCTAGATAGGGAAGGGAGGCTGGCAGCCACACAACACAGCTCCCGCAAATTCCGTGAAGGACATTAGGAGGGTGAATACCCGGAGGAGGGCTTTCTCTGCGGTGGCGCCCAACCTATGGAATGCACTCCCCAGAGACGTCTGCCTGGCGCCGTCGTTATTTGCTTTTCGGCGCCAGGCCAAGACCTTTTTATTCAAACGTCATTTTAATTGTTGATTTTATTTATTGATTTTAAAAACTTTGGCCAGGATGTCTCCAACTGTATTTTATCATATTGATGAGATTTATTTATGGCTGTAAGCCACCCTGAGGCTTGTGCGAATGGGGCGGCATATAAGTCCGCTAAATAAATAAATAAACAGGTCCTGCTAGACAAACCTTGTGGAATTCTATGACAAGGTTTCGAGATGGCTAGATGGAGGGGATGCAGTGGATGTGGTATACCTGGATTTCAGCAAGGCCTTTGACAAAGTGAACCCTTGATATCCTGGTGGAGAAACTGAGGCGTTTTGGGATATACCAAAGCACTGTCTGGTGGATTAGGGCATGGCTGACTGACCAAAAGCGGAGGGTAACCATTAGTGGGGAATCATCGGGATGGCGGCCAGTGACAAGCGGGGTCCCCCGGGCTCTGTCCTGGGGCCGATCCTGTTGAATCTTTTCATCAATGACCTGGAAGAAGGGGTGAATGGTCTGCAGGTCAGATTCGCAGATGACACTAAAACTGGGGCAGTGGCCACAACTGAGGAGCAGGTACTCCGGATCCAAAAGGATCTGGACAGACTGTGGAAGTGGGCAGGAGACAACAGGAGGGCGTTCAATGTGGAAAAGTGCAAGGTCTTGCACTTGGGGCATAGGAATGGGTGTCATAAGAACAGGTTAGGGGACAAGTGGCTGGAGAGCAGCACTTGTGAAAGGGACCTCGGGGTGCTGGTTGACTGCAGGCTGAACATGAGTCAGCAGTGTGATGCGGTGGTCAAGACAGCGAATGCCACCCTTGGTTGCATAGCCAGAAGTGTGGTTTCTAGATCAAGAGAGGTATTACTACCACTCTACATGACTCTGGTGGGCCCGCAACTGGAGTATTGTGCTCAGTCTTGGGCCCCTCATTACAGAAAGGATCTGGCCAGGTTGGAGTCAGTGCAGCGCAGGGCCACAAGGTTGGTGGCTGGTTTGCAGGGGATGCTGTATGAGGCGAGACTGAGGGAACTGGGTCTCTTCAGCCTGGAGGAGACTCAGAGGGGATCTGTTGGCGACATACAGGTATGTGAGGGGGTGTCACACGGAGGTGGGTAGAGAGCTGTTCTCCCCTGCAGAGGAAGGCAGGACATGCTCCAACGGAGCAAAGCTCAGG
>NW_025335621.1:4610-8071 GCF_004798865.1 Varanus komodoensis | reverse complement strand
TTTCATCACAATAAACATGACTGAGGGCTTCAACGACGTTAGTGCAGTTTCTGCCGATGGCTGCAGTAGTGCTGGTGTCTCTGATCAACGGTCAGGAAAGTGTGACTGAGGAGGCAAAAACGCTTTTGTGCACTGCCCATCTTGTGCGGAAGCCGGGGAAAAACACCGGCGCTCATTTCCTGGGCAAAACAGGGCACGGCACCCGGGCACTCTCAGCTTGCTGCCCCGGGACCAGCTCCCTGCCTGCAACACGCTGCCTCAGGCCAGTTTCTTCCCATTCGGACCAGTCCTGTCAGGCTGGGCTGCTGCTGAAGGTGCACCCGCCTCTCCACGCCAGTCCCGTGGCTGAGAGCAGAGAATCTGGCGTGCCCCTTCCCAGTCACAGAGCGGGAAGGGGTCCCGAAGGCCATCCAGTCCACCCCCTGCTGCTGCAGGGCACCAGGTCACGCCCTCCACTCAGGGGGCTGCCCCGCCTCTTTCCGAAGGCCTCCAGCGAGGGAGGCCCCCGCCTCTCCGGGCAGCGGCTCCCGCTGTCGCGTTGCTCCGGCCGTGAGGAAGCGCCTCCGGAGCTCCAGCCCGAGTCCGGGTCGGGGGCACTCGGCCGGACTGCTCCGCGCCCCGCGCTCGGCGAGAAGCGATGCGGCCTCCCCCGAGTGGCGGCCGGCCGCTGAGGGCTCCCGGCGGGCAGCAGCTCCGCTTGGCGGCGGGCTCCGCGCTTGGCCCTGCGCGGCCGCGAGGCCTGCCCGACCCGGGCGCCCGAGAGCGCGGGGCCGCAGAGGCGCCGCGGACCCCGGCGGGCCTCGGCTGGGCGCCCGGCTTTGGAGGCCGCTCCAGCGGAGCTTTTCCCAGAGGAAGGCAGGGAGGGCGCTCGGTCGCGCGGCGCCCAGAGACAAGGCCGCCCGCCCGCCAGCCAAATGGCGGCCTCCGTCCCGGCACGCCCCGCGCGCCCGCCGCTCCCATTGGCCCGCCGCGCCGCGCCCCGCCCCACGTGGGCCACGCCCCTCCCCAGGGCCGCGCGCGCGGGGAGGGCGCGCAGGGAGAGCCTCTTTCCCGGATCCCCTTTTCTGGTCGAGTTGCGATGACTGGGCTCCTGCTGGCCCCCCGCCCCCTCTGCGGGCCCCCCACCAGCGGCCGTCCTGTTGGGAATGGTGGGCGTTTGATATATTTATTTGTTTGTGCATTTATAAGCCCCCAGACAGCTCCGTGTTTGCTCCTTGGGCAGCACGCAGCAACAGAAGCGCGACCACCGGGTTCAACCAGCATTAAAAGTAGTCCGTTAATACCGATGCCGACGCAGGCAGTCCCGGCGAGAAGGGCCGCCGAGCGACCCCTACAGTTCGCGGCAGGCCGGAGTGGAAGAGGCCCGACTGGTGGCCAGAGTGGCTGCGCTGGTGCAAGAGCCGTCCCGGCACCTCTTCTCGGAGGTCCTAGGAGGGAACACACCACACCAAGGCCTGTGCAGGGGGCTCTCCTCCTCTGACTGCGGCCTGCCCGCCCCCCGCATCCAGGAAGAAGGACGAGAAATATGCCTGTGGGAGGGGGCCCCACTGCCTGGATTTGTGGCCACGCTGCTACCTGTGCCGCTCTTCAACCCAGCAGCCTCTCTCAAACGCGGACAGCAGTCGTGACGCCTCCCGTTCCTCCGGCAAAGGAGCCCAGGCCTACCTGGCCCTTCTCCCCCTCCGCATGTTAACATTACAACAACCCTGTGGGGTAGGCTAGCTTGAGAGGAGCAAGTGACAGGCCCCGAGAGCTCACTGGAACCTGGATCTCCCGAGGGCCCGCCTCGTACTCCGGCCACTGGACAAGCACCAGGTTCTCCCAGGTGGCTGGCTGGGGTCCGGCTTCCTGGAGCGTGTGCCTGTCGTTCTGTGTCCTGCGCTCTGGGAAGAGATGCTGCTCCTCTTCTAGGTGCCAACCCTTCAGATTCTTAAGGGATGCCCTGACATCCCCAGGCGAAGTACGCCCAGCCGCTTCACTCTCCCCTCATGGGGCTCTGCTTCCACTCCGGATCACCGCTGGAATCCTAGAATAGTAATAGAGCTGCAGGGGCCCGTGAAGGCCATCGGTTCAATGGACACCAGTTCATACCATCATAGTCAGAGGGCCTCCCAGTTTCTTTTTGAATGCCTCTACTGTGGGAGATACAGAGATCAAACCAGTCAGTCCTAGAGGAGATCAACCCTGACTGATATCGCAAATCTGCACAGCATACTAGAAAGCAGAGACATCACCCTGCCGACAAAAGTGCGTATAGTCAAGGCGATGGTTTTCCCAGTTGCAATGTATGGCTGTGAAAGCTGGACCATAAGGAAGGCTGAGCGCTGAAGGATTGAGGTCTTTGGATTGTGGTGCTGGAGGAGACCCTGCGAGTCCCTTGGACCACAAGGTGATCAAACCGGTCAGTCCTAGAGGAGATCAGCGCTGACTGCTCTTTAGAAGGCCAGATGCTGAAGATGAAGCTCAAATACTTTGGCCACCTGATGGGAAGGAAGGAGTCCCTGGAGAAGAGCCTGATGCTGGGAACGATTGAGGGCAAAAGGAGAAGGGGACGTCAGAGGATGAGGTGGCTGGATGGGGTCACTGGGGCAGTCTGCGTGGGCTCAGGTGGACTCCGGGGGATGGTGGAGGACAGGGGGGCCTGGAGGAGTGTTGTCCGTGGGGTCGCGATCGGTCGGACACAACTTTGTGACTAAACAACAAACAAGTGTGGGAGACCTCCAACGTCTCCGGGCAGCTGGTTCCACTGTCGTATCACTTGGACAGTGAGGAAGCTTTTCTGGATGTCCAGCCTGGACCTGGGTTGCCACGGCTTGAGCGGATTATTCCGTGTCCACCTTGAGTAGCTGGACACCCTCCTCTTCCTCACGTCTTCAGTTCTGGAGGCACGTGAAGAAGGCCTCCTCGTTGTGCTTCGCCTCCCTTGCCATTCTCGGGTCACCTCCCGCTCCAGCCCTCCTGATGCCGTCCCTGCAGTTCCTTGCTCTCCGCTGAAAGTCCTCCTCCGTGCCAGGCCTGCTTCCGCCTCCTGTGCACGCTCCTTTCTCCTTCCCGGCTGTCACTTCGCTTTGCCTTCTTGCAGCTGCTCATATTCAGCTTCTGATCTACAACAATTCCGCGACCTTCTTGCTGGCGGAATTGCTGAGCCAAAGATCCCCCTTCTCGTACTGTGCGTTTGGTGCCCCTTCCCGAGGTGCTGAAGGCGGCACTTGTCCCTGCTGGTTTCATCTTGCTGCCTTCTGCCCAGCACTCCAGGCGGGCCAGGTCACTTCGAGGTGTCCTCATCTCCTCCTGATCTTGGGCCACCTGCAGATCTGATCTGCATTCCCTGTGCCCAGGAACTTTTTGGAGACAGCCTTGGCCCTTCTCCAGGCACCTGGCACCTCATCCTTTCTCCGTGATTTCTCCAAGTTAATAGACCGTGGACAGAGGATCTGCAAAGTCTTCCGCCAGTTCCTTTA
>NW_025335621.1:0-4472 GCF_004798865.1 Varanus komodoensis | reverse complement strand
CTGAGCTGGCCCCCAGCTGAAATGGGCCCCTGGAATCAGGCCCATCCAAGAGTGTCCTGCTTTTATCTACACAACAACCCTGTGAAGTAGTTTTGGTATCTAAGTGACAGGTCTCAGAGTCTCCCATAGAGCTTCACATCTGAGTGGGAGTTAAATAAATGCCTGAACCCAGAATGAATGATCCTAGAGAAAGCTGGATGGGTGAAAAAGAGCTGGACTTATTTATTTATTTATAACATTTCTATGCTGCACCCATCGCAGAAGCCTCGGGGCGGCTTACAAAGAACATAAATAAACCAAGTATGGAATAACATTAAAAATTTGGAGTTCCTTGGCCATAATTTAAAACCACTAAATAAAACAACTGATTTAACAATTAAAATATCGTTTAAATAAAAAGGTCTTGGCCTGGCACCGAAAAACAACTAACAACAGCACCAGGCAGACCTCTCTGGGGAGCGCATTCCATAGATTGGGTGCCACCGCAGAGAAGGCCCTCCTCCGGGTACTCACCCTCCTAATATCCCTCACAGAGGGCTCCTGGAGAAGGGCCTCCCCTGCCCATCTCAGGGGGCGGGAGGGCATATATGGACGCAAGCGCTCCTTTAGATAACCAGGTCCCAAGCCACTGAGGGCTTTATAGGTGATAACCAGCACCTTGAATTGGGTCCGGACTTCAATGGGGAGCCAGTGAAGCTGACAGAGAACTGGGGTTATATGAGAACAACACCCAGTCCCCATCAGCAAACTGGCAGCTCTATTTTGCACCAATTGAAGTATCTGGACCGTCTTATAGGGCAGCCCCACGTAGAGCACGTTACAGAAATCTAATCGGGAAGTTACCAACGCATGTGTCACAGTTGCCAGGCAGTTGTTCTCCAGGTAGGGACACAGCTGATGGATCAGCCGAAGCTGAAGGAAGGCGCTCCTCGCCACCACTGTTACTTGAGCTTCTAATGTCAGCTCTGGGTCGAGGAGTAATCCCAAGCTGCAAACCCTATCCCTAAGAGGGAGTGCAACCCCATTCAGGACAAGGTCCAGGTCCCCCATCCTGAAGCCCGAACCACCTACCAACAGGACCAACAGGACTTGAGAAATAGAGGTGTATTAACAAATGTTGCCAAAACTGCAGGATCTTTGATGTGCATCTGTTAAACCAGGAAGACCATGAGAAAATTTAGGATTGCCCTGTGCTAATTTTGATGCCATCTGCTTTTGCAAAGGCAACATGTCAGCACTTTCCTTGTGGCAGGTTCAACCAAAATCCCTGTGCAGATCATGACTTGTTATGTGCAGAGAACAGGTGTCTGGTAAAGAAGCATCTCTGAAACAGAGTACTGATAGGACTAGCCTGGAGATGAGGGAAGGATCCCTCCCGCCCAAGTCCCCCTATCTGAGGTGGCCTGTGGCCATCAGGGCTGGGGGCTGTGATAGCCGCCTCCTCCGTGAATGTGTCCAGGCCCCTTTAAAGCTGTTCCAGTTGGTGGCCAGTGTGACATCGCTGGGAGTGAACTTTCAGTTTTAACTACTGAATGCACAATCAGCCACCAATCAGCGTCCTGGGATCCCTTGACAGAACTGAGCAGGGGGATGAATTCCCTATCATCTTTCTCTGTTATCTCCCCTCATGTACATCTGATCGTGGTATAAAAAAGTGTGCTTGATGACTGTGGCAGATGGTCCCAGCTGGAGATGTAGGTGCAAACTAACTCTATTGTGAATGTGCGCCTACCTCACATCGTCTTTTTAATACAGAGATGGCTTTGCTTTCTCCTCCCCACGTCAGGCGCTGGGTGCTGGCCCTCTGCCCAGTTCGTTTTGCTCGGCTCATTGGAGCTGGGCGCCCTTGCGCAATCAGCACTCGCTGGGCGCCAGCTGGCCTGCTGCGACAGAACGCTTCGGAATGTCCTGTTCAGGTTTTTCCACCGGTCACGTTGCAAAGCCCAAGGAGCAGATGCTGTGGGGGAGTGAAAAATCTTGGGGCTACCATGGGGTTCTTGCTGCTCTCTTTGCATCTTAATATATGTTGCAAATGCTGGGTATTGCACTATCCACTGGTGCTGAGCTCTGTCCCCAAAATAGATCTGGCACTATGGATAGTTCAGACAGTTCAGAATAAAAAGTGGGAACTAGAGCAACTGAACTGGCCATCCCAGGGAGAACTCCAAAGGGATTTCAGTGTCCATTCGGCAGTCCTCTTTGATGCTCAGCAATATCCAGAGCTGCCAGTAGAAATGGAAACTGTCATTCTCATGATGCCACTATGCATGCTTCCTTAAGGCTAATATGGAAGAAATATAGGTTAAAGGTTCGCCTGAGCTATGGAGCTTCTGTTTATAACTATAACCCAGTTTAACCAAGGCCAAGGATCTCTCGATGAACTCTACAGATTGCATTTCTGGGTAAAACATCTTTTGAAGGAAACCCACTCCAGTATCTTTGCCATGAAAACCCCATGGACAGTACTAAAAGGCAAAAAGATATGAAGCCAGAAGATGAGCCCCTCAGGTTGGAAGGTCTCCAATATGCTATTGGGGAAGATCAGAGGGCTAATACTAGTAGTGCCAGAAAGAATGAAGCGACTGGGTCAAAGCCGAAACGACACTCAGTTGCAGATGTATCTGGTGGTGAAAGGAAAGTCCGATGCTGCAAAGATCTATACTCCATGGGAACCTGGAATGTAAGATCCATGAATCAAGGCAAGCTGGATGTGGTCAAACAAGAGATGACAAGACTGAACATCGACATCTTAGGAATCAGTGAACTAAGATGGACAGAAATGGGTGAATTTAATTCAGATGACCTTCAGGTATACTACTGCGGGCAAGAAGCCCTCAGAAGAAAGGGAGTAGCCTTCATAGTCAATAAAAGAGTAGGAAAAGCAGTACTGGGATACAATCTCCAAAACAACAGAATAATCTCAGTTCGATTCCAAGGCAAACCATTCAACATCACAATAGTCCAAGTCTATGCCCTAACCACTGGTGCTGAAGAGGCTGAAGTTGACTAGTTCTATGAAGGCCTACAACACCTTCTAGAATTAACACCAAAAATGACATCCTTATTAACATGGGGGATTGGAATGCTAAAGTAGGAAACCAAAAGATAACCGGAATAACAGGCAAGTTTGGCCCTGCAGTACAAAATGAAGCAGGGCACAGGCTGGTAGAATTTTGTCAAAAGAATATGATGGTCATAGCAAACACTCTTTTCCAACAACCCAAGAGACGACTCTACACATGGACATCACCAGATGGTCAACACAGAAATCAGATTGACTATGTGCACTGCAGCCAAAGATGGAGAAGCTCTATACAGTCAGTAAAAACTAGACCAGGAGCTGACTATGTCTCAGATCATGAGCTTCTTATTCCAAAATTTAGACTTAAGTTGAAGCAAGTAGGGAAAAGCACTAGGCCACTCAGGTATGACCTAAATCATATCCCTGATGAATATACAGTAGAGGTGACAAATAGATTTAAGGAATTAGATCTGATAGACAGAGTGCCTGAAGAACTATGGATGGAGGTTCGCAACATTGTACAAGAGGTAGCAACTAAAACCATCCCAAAGAAAAAGAAATGCAAGAAAGCAAAATGGCTGTCTGAGGAAGCTTTACAAATAGCTGAGGAAAGAAGGGAAGTGAAAGGCAAGGGAGAAAAGGAAAGATACACCCAACTGAATGCAGAATTCCAGAGAATAGCTAGAAGAGATAAGAATGCCTTCTTAAATGAACAGTGCAAAGAAATAGAAGAAAACAATAGAAGAGGGAAGACTAGCGATCTCTTCAAGAAAATTGGAGATTTGAAGGGCATGATAAAGGACCAAAATGGCAGGGACCTAACAGAGGCAGAAGAGATTAAGAGGTGGCAAGATTACACAGAACTCTACAAGAAAGAGCTTAACGTCCCTGATAACCATGATGGTTACATTCTGATCCCAAAGAAGGGCAATGCCAAAGAAGAAGGACAATGCCGAAGAATGTTCAAAGAACTATAAAAGAAAGATCTTAATGTCTCTGATAACCAAGATGGGGTGGTCACTGACCTCTAGCCAGGCATTGTGGAGTGTGAAATGGGCCTTAGGAAGTCTAAACAACAACAAAGCTAGTGGAGGAGACAGTATTCCAGCTGAGCTATTCAAAATCCTAAAAGAAGATGCAGTTAAAGTGTTAAATTCAATATGCCAACAAATCAGGAAAACCCAGCAGTAGCCACAGGATTGGAAAAGGTCAGTTTACGTTCCTATCCCAAAGAAGGTCAATGCCAAAGAATGTTCAAACTACCATATAATTGTGCTCATTTCACACGCTAGCAAAGTTATGCTCAAAATCCTACAAGATAGGCTCCAGCAGTACGTGGACCGAGAACTACCAGAGGTACAGGCAGGATTTCAAAGAGGGAGAGGAACTAGAGATCAAATTAGAGGAACAACACCTGGCAGGAGACCGCGCCCGCGCCCGAGAACCGCAC
>NW_025335620.1:55420-103896 GCF_004798865.1 Varanus komodoensis | reverse complement strand
CAAAAGTTGCCCTGAAAACAGGGCCACGCGGACACACCTAGTCCTCTGTTAGACGCTGTCCCTCCACGCAGGTCTCCGTTTCGGCCCGTTCCGAGCGTGTCCCAATGGTCAGAGGCATGCCGGGAGGCCGCGATTTCCCGGCTCCACCCTGACAGAGGGGCAAAATTGCCACGAAAAGAGGGCCACGCGGACACACCTAGTCCTCTTTGAGACGCTGTCCCTCCGCGTAGCCCTCCGTTTCTGCCCGTACCGAACGCCGTACCACAGTCGGAGTCTTTCCCGAAGGCCAGGATTCCTGAAAGGTGCCCTGAAAAGAGACTGATGCGGACACACCTGGTACTCTTTGAGTCGCTGTCCCTCCGCGCTGGCCTACGTTTCCGCCCATTCCGAGCGCGTTCTGACAGTCGGAGTCCCGCCGGAGTCCGCGATTTCCCGGCCAAACCCTCACAGATGGGCTAGACTTGCCCCAAAAAGAGGCCGACACGGACACACCTAGGCCTCTTTGAGACACTGTCCCTCCACGCAAGCCTCTGTTTCTGCCCTTACCGAGTGCGTTCCGACTGTCGGAGGCTCGCTCAAAGGCCGCGATTTCCCGGCACCACCCTGACAGAGGCAAAAGTTGCCCCAAATACAGGGTGGCACGGACACACCTAGTCCTCGTTGAGACGCTGTCCCTCCGCGTAGCCCTCCGTTCCTGCCCGTACCGACCGCATTTCGACAGTCGGAGTCCTGCCGAAGGCCGGGATTCCTGGCCCCACCCTGACAGAGGTACAAAAGGTGCCCCGAAAAGAGGGTGACGCGGACACACCTAGTCCTCTTTGAGTCGCTGTCCCCCCGCACAGGCCTCCGTTTCCCCCCTTCCAAGCGCGTTCTAACGGTCGGAATCCCGCCCGGAAGCTGCGATTTCTGGGCAGCACCCTGAAAGATGGGCAACACTGGCCCCGAAAATAGGGCGACGCAGACACACCTAGACCTTTTTGAGACGCTGTCCCTCCGCGCAGGCCTCCTTTTCCACCCATTCCGAGTGCATTCTGACAGTCGGATGCCCGCCTGGTGGCTGCGATTTCCCGGCCCCACTCTGACAGAGGGGCAAACGTTGCCCTGAACAGAGGGCGACGCGGACACACCTAGTCCTGTTTGAGACGGTGTCCGGCTGCACCGGACTCCGTTTCTGCTTATTCCAAGCGCATTCCGACAGTCTGAGGCCCGCCTGGGTGCCACGATTTCCCGGCCCCACTCTGACAGAGGGGCAAAAGTTGCCCCAAAAAGAGGGTGACGCGGACACACCTAGTCCTCTTTGAGACGCTGCCCCTCCGCGCAGGCCTCCGTTTCCGCGTGTTCCGAGCTTGTTCCAATGGTCGGAGTCCCGCCCAAAGGCCGCGATTTCCCTGCCCCAACCTGACAGAGAGGCAAAAGTTGCCCCGAAAAGAGGGCGACGCGGACACACCTAGTCCACTTTGAGATTGTGTCCCTCCGCGTAGCCCTCCGTTTCTGCCCGTACCGACCGCGTTTCCACGGTCGGAGTCTTGCCCGAAGGCCGGGATTCCTGGCCCCACCCCGACAGAGGGCAAAATGGTGCCCAGAAAAGAGTGTGACGCGGACACACCTAGTCCTCTTTGAATCGCTGTCCCTCCGCCCTGGCCTACATTTCCGCCCATTCCGAGCGCGTTCTGACGGTCGGAGTCCTGCCTGGAGTCCACGATCTCCCGGCCAAACCCTCACAGAAGGGCAAGACTTGGCCCGAAAAGAGACCGACGCGGACACTCCTAGTCCTCTTTGAGACGCTGTCCCTCCACGCAGGCCTCCGTTTCTGTCCTTATCGAGTGCGTTCCGATAGTCGGAGGCCCGCTCAAAGGCCGCGATTTCCCGGCCCGATCCTGACAGATGGGCAAGACTTGCCCCCGAAAGAGCGCAACGCGGACACACCTAGTTCTCTTTGAGACGCTGTCCCTCCTTGCAGGCCTCCGTTTCTGACCATACCGACCGCGTTTCGACGATTCGAGGCCCACCCAAAGGCCGGGATTTCCCGGCCCCACTCTGACAGAGGGGCAAAATTTGCCCCGAAAAGAGGGCCACACGGACGCACCTAGTCTACTTTGAGATGGTGACCCTCTGCGCAGGACTCCGTTTACGCATGTTCTGACCGCGTTCCACGTTCTGATGCAGGCCCGGAGGCTGCGATTTCCCGGTCCGACCCTGACAGAGGGGAAAAAGTCTCCCCGAAACGAGGACCACACGGACACACCTAGTCCTCTTTGAGACGCTGTCCCTCATGCAGGTCTCCGTTTCTGCCAGTTCAGAGAGTGTTCCGATGGTCGGAGGGCCGCCCGGATGCCGCTTTTTCCTGGCCCCACCCTGTCAGAGGGGCAAACGTTGCCCCGAAAGGGGGGAGACGCACGCGCACCTAGTTTTCTTTGAGATGCTGTCTCTCCGCGCAGGCCTCCATTTCCGCCTGTTCAGAAGCGTTCCGACGGTCGGAGCCCCGCCCAGAGGCCGCGATTTCCCGGCCCCAACATGACAGAGGGGCAAAACTTGGCCCGGATAGTGGGCCACGGGGACAAACCTAGACCTCTTTGAGACGCTGTTCCTCCGCGTAGCCCTCCTTTTCCGCCCGTTCCGAGCGCGTCCCAATGGTGAGAGGCCTGCCGGGAGGCCGCGATTTCCCGTCCCCACCCTGACAGAGGGGCAAAAGTTGCCACGAAAAGAGGGCCACGCGGACACACCTAGTCCTCTTTGAGACGATGTCCCTCCGCGTAGCCCTCCGTTTCTGCCCGTACCGACCGCCTTTCCACGGTCGGAGTCTTGCCCGAAGGCCAGGATTCCTGGCCCCACCCTGACAGAGGGACAAATGCTGCCCCGAAAAGAGGGTGACACGGACACACCTCGTCCTCTTTGAGTTGCTGTCCCTCCGCGCTGGCCTACATTTCTGCCCATTCCGAGCGCGTTCTGACGGTCGAAGTCCCGCCCGGGTCCGCGATTCCCGACCAAACCCTCACAGTTGGGCAAGACTTGCCCCGAAAAGAGGCCAACACGGACACACCTAGTCCTCTTTGAGACGCTGTCCCTCCACGCAGGCCTCCGTTTCTGCCCTTACCGAGTGCGTTCTGACTGTCGCAGGCCCGCTCAAAGGCCGCGATTTCGCGGGCCCACCCTGAGAGATGTGCAAGGCTGGCCCCGAAAAGAGGACGAAGCGGACACACCAAGTTCTCTTTGAGACACTGTCCCTCCACGCATGCCTCCGTTTCCGCCCTTTCCGAGCGAGTTCCGATGGTCGGAGGCCCGCCCGGAGGCCCTGATTTACCAGCTCCAGTCTGACAGAGGGGCAAAGGTTGCCCCGAAAAAAGGGCGACGCACGCGCACCTTGTCCTCTTTGAGACGCTGTCCCTCTGCGCAGGCCTCCGTTTCTGCCCTTACTGAGTGCATTCCGACTGTCGGAGACCCGCCGGGAGGCCGCGATTTCCCGGCTCCACCCTGACATAGGGCTAAAGTTGCCCCAAAAACAGGGCGACGTGGACACACCTAGTCCTCTTTGAGATGCTGTCCCTCGCGCAGGCCTCCGTTTCCGCCCATTCTGAGAGCGTTCCGACGGTCGGAGGCCCGCCCGGAGGCCCTGATTTACCGGCCCCAGTCTGACAGAGGGGCAAAGGTTGCCCCGAAAAAAGGGCGACGCGCGTGCACCTTGTCCTCTTTGAGACGCTGTCCCTTGCTCAGGCCTCCGTTTCAGCCCGTTCCGAGCGCGTTCTGATGGTTGGCGGTCCCCCCGGAGGCCGGGATTTCCCGGCCCTACGCTGAAAGAGGGGCAAAAGCTTGACCGAAAACAGGGGGACACGCACACCTAGTCCTCTTGGAGACGCTCTCCCTCCGCGCAGGCCTCCATTTCCACCCGTTCCGAGCGCGTTCCGAAGATCGGAGGCCCTCCTGGAGGCCACGATTTCCCGGCCCCACCCTGACAGAGGGCCAAAAGTTGCCCCGAAACGAGAGAGACTCGGGTACACCTAGTCCTCTTTGAGAAGCTGTCCTTCCACACTGGTGTCCATTTGCACCCTTTCCGAGCGCATTCCTACGGTCGCGGTCCCGCCCGGAGGCCGCGATTTCCCGGCCCCACCCTGTCAGAGGGGCAAAAGTTGCCCTGACAACAGGTGGATGCACGCGCACCTTGTCTCTTTGGAGACGTTGTCCCTCCATGCAGGCCTTCGTTTCCACCCGTTCCGAGCGCATTCCGACGGTTGGAGGCCCTCCCGGAGGCCGGGATTTCCCGTCCCCACCCTGACAGAGGGACAAAAGTTGCCCCGAAAAGAGGGCCACACGGACACACCTAGCCCTCTTTGAGACGCTGTCCCTCGTGCAGGCCTCCGTTTCCGCCCATTCAAAAGGTTGGAGGCCCACCCAAAGGCCTCGATTTCCTGGCTCCACCCATAAAATGGGCAAAAGTTGCCCCGAAAACAGGGCGACGTGGACACACCAAATCCTCTTTGACACGCTGTCCCGCCGTGCAGGCCTCCGTTTCCGCCCGTTCCGAGCGCGGCCTGATGGCCGGAGGCCAGACCAGAGACCGCGATTTCCCAGCCCACCATGACAGAGGGGCAGAAGTTCCCCCGAATACAGGGCGACGCGGACTAACCTAGTCCTGTTTGAGACGTTGTCCCTCCGTGCAGGCCTCCGTTTCCGCCAATTCCGTGTGTATTCTTATGGCCGGAGGCCCGCACGGGGGCCGCGATTTCCTGGCCCCACACTGACAGAGGGGCAAAAGTTGCCCCAAAAAGAGGGCCACGCGGACACACCTAGTTCTCTTTGAGACGCTGTCCCTCCACGCAGGCCTCCGTTTCCGCATTTTCCGAGAGCGTTCCGACGGTCAGAGACACGCCCAGGGGCCGCGATTTCCTGGCCCCACCCTGACAGAGGGGCAAAAGTTGCCCCGAAAAGAGGCCAACGCGGACACACCTAGTCGTCTTTGAGACGCTGTCCCTCATGCACGCCTCCGTTTCTGCCCTTACAGAGCGCGTTATGACAAGCGGAGGCCAACTCAGAGGCCGCGATTTCCCGGCCCCACCCTGACATATGGGAAAGACTTGCCCCGAAAACAGAGCGACGCAGACACACCAAGTCCTCTTTGAGACGCTGTCCCGCCGCAGGCCTCCGTTTCTGCGTGTTCCGAGCGTGTTCCGATGGTCGGAGTCCCGCCGGCAGCAACGATTTCCCACCCCGACCCTGATGGAGGGGCAAAAGTTGCCCCAAAATGAGGGTGACGTTGACACACCAAGTCCTCTTTGAGATGCTTTCCGTCCGCGCAGGCCTCCGTTTCAGTCCTTACCGAGTGCGTTCCGAAAGTCGGAGGCCCGCCCAGAGGCCATGATTTCCTGGCCCTACCCTGACAGAGAGGAAAAAGTTGCCCCGAAAAGAGGGCCACACGGACACACCTAGCCCTCTTTGAGACGCTGTGCCTCTGTGCAGACCTCCATTTCCGCCCTTTCCGAGCTCGTTCCAACGGTCGGAGGTCCGCCCGAAGGCCGGAATTTCCCCCCCCTACCCTGACAGAGGGGCAAAAGTTACCCGGAAAACTGGGCGAGGCGCGCATCTAGTCCTCTTTCAGGCCCTGTCCCTCCGCGCAAGCCTCCATTTCCGCCCATTCCGAGCATGTCCCTACGGTCGGAGCACCGCCCGAAGGCCAGGATTTCCCGGCCCAACTCTGACAGAGGGGCAAAAGTTGCCTCAAAAAGAGGGACACGAGGACAAAACTAGTTTCTTTGAGATAGTGTCCCTCTGCGCAGGACTCCGTTTCTGCTGGTACTGACCACGTTTCGATGGTCAGAGGACCATCCGAAGGCTGCGATTTCCCAGCCCCACTTTGACAGAGAGGCAAAAGTTGCCCCGAAAAGAGGGCCACGCGAACACACCTAGTCCACTTTGAGACGCTGTCCCTCCACACAGGCCTTCGTTTCCGCCCATTCCGAGAGCGTTCTGACAATCGGAGACCCGCCCGTAGGCCGCGAGTTCCCGGCCCCACCCTGACAGAGGGGCAAAAGTTGCCCCCAAACGAGGGCCACGCGGAAAACCTAGTCCTCTTTGAGATGCTGTCCCTCATGCAGGCCTCCGTTTCCGCCTATTCCGAGTGTGTTCCGATGGTCGGAGGCCCGCCCGGATGGCGCGATATCCCGGCCCCACCCTGACAGAGGGGCAAAAGTTGCCCCGAAAGGGGGGAGATGCACGCGCACCTAGTTTTCTTTGAGACTCTTTCCCTCCGCACAGACCTCCTTTTCCACCCGTTCAGAGCGCGTTTCGATGGTCGGAGGTCCGCCCAAACGCCGCAATTTCCTGGCCCCACCCTGACAGAGGGGCAAAAGTTGCCCTGAAATGAGGGTGACATGGACACACCTAATCCTCTTTGAGACGCTGTCCCTCCGCGCAGGCCTCCATTTGCGCCTGTTCCGAGCGCTTTCCGACAGTCGGAGGCCCGCCCGTAATCCGCAATTTCCTGGCCCCACCCTGACAGAGGGGCAAAAGTGGCCCTGAAAACAGGGCGACGGGGGTACACCTAGTCCTCTTTGAGACACTGTCCCGCCGCACAGGACTCCGTTTCCGCCCATTCCGAGCGCGTTCCGACAGTCGGAGTCCCGCCCAAAGGCCGTGATTTCCTGGCCCCAACCTGACAGAGGGGCAAAAGCTTTACGGGGCTTCCCCTGAAGACAGTCCGAACACTTCAATTGGTGCAAAATAGAGCTGCCAGGTTGCTGACGGGGACGGGGCGTTATGCTCACATGACTCCAGTCCTCCATCAGCTTCACTGGCTTCCCATTGAATCCCAGGCCCAATTCAAGGTGTTGGTGATGACCTACAAAGCCCTAAATGGCTTGGGTCCTGGCTACCTGAACGAGCGCTTACGTCCTTATATGCCCGACCGCCCTTTGAGATCTGCGGGAGAGTCCCTTCTCCGGGAACCCTCCATGAAAGAAATTAGGAGAGTAAGTACCCGGAGGAGGGCTTTCTCTGCGGTGGCACCCAACCTATGGAATTCACTCCCCAAAGAGGTCCGCCTGGCACCGTCGTTACTGGTTTTTCGGCGCCAGGTAAAGACCTTTTTATTTAAACATCATTTCAATTGTTAAAACATATGATCTGGCCTGGGCAACTTCTTCTTCCTTCTCTTTCTCCTCCTATATTTTTATTTTATACTGATAATTTTAATTTTGTATTTGTAAATCAATGTATTTTTTGTATTTTTATATTTAATAGTAATTTATTATGTACTATTGTATTTCAATGTATTTTATCATGTTGTAAGCCGCCCCGAGGTTTCGGCAAGGGGCGGCATAGAAATGTTATAATAATAAAAAAATAAAAAATAAAAAAAGCTGCCCCGAAATGAGGGTGACGTGGACACACCTAGTCCTCCTTGAGACACTTTCCGTCCGCGCAGGCCTCCGTTTCAGTCCTTACCAAGAACGGACTGACAGTCGGAGGCCCGCCCAGAGGCCACGATTTCCCGGCCGTACCATGACAGAGGGGGAAATGTAGCCCCGAAAAGACCGCCACATGCACACACCAGGCCTCCGTTTTCGCCCATTCCGAGACTGTTCTGACGGTTCGAGGACCGCCTGGGGACCGCGATTTCCTGGCCCCAAACTCACAGTTGGCAAAAGTTGCCCCGAAAGGGGGGCAACGCCCGCGCTCCTAGTTTTCTTTGAGAAGGTGTCCCTCCGCGCAGGCCTCCATTTCCGCGTGTTCTGAGTGCGTTCCGACTGACAGAGGCCCGCCCGGAGGCCGCGATTTCCCGGCCCCACACTGACAGAGGGGCAAAAGTTGCCCCGAAAGGGGGGCGATGCATGCGCAACTAGTTTTCTTTGAGGTGTTGTCCCTCCGCGCAGGCCTCCGTTTCCCCCCGTTCCGAGCACGTTCCGTCGGACGGAGGCTGCCCAAAGGCCGCGATTTCCCAGCGCCACCCTGACAGAGGGCAAAAGTTGCCCCGAAAACAGGGCGACACGTACAAACCCAGTCCTCTTTGAGTCTCTATCCTGACGCGCCGGCCTCCGTTTCCGCCCGTTCCAAGCGAGTCCCGACGGTCGGAGGCCTCTCAGAGGCCGCAATTTCCTGGCCCCACCCTCACAGATGGGAAAGACTTGCCCCGAAAATAGGCCGACGCGGACACACCTAGTCCTCTTTGAGACGATGTCCCTCCGCGCAGGCTTCCGATTCTGCCCTTACCAAGCGCGTTCCGACAATCGGAGGCCCGCTCAGAGGCTGTGATTTCCCGGCCCCACTCTGACAGTTGGGCAAGACTTGCCCCGAAAAGAGGGCGACGCGAACACACCTAGTTCTCTTTGAGACGCTGTCCCTCCACGCAGGACTCCGTTTCTGCCTGTTTTGAGCGCGTTCCGACAGTCGGAGTACCGCCCGGAGGCCGCTTTTTCCTGGCCCCCCCGACGGAGGTGCAAAAGTTTCCCCGAAAACAGGGCGAACCGCGCGCACCTAGTCCTCTTGGAGAAGCGGTCGCTCGGCGCTGGCCTCCGTTTCCTCCATTCCAAGCGCGTTCCGACGGTCGGAGGACCGCCCGGAGGCCACGATTTCCCGACCCCACACTGACAGAGGCCCAAAAGTTTCCCCGAAAAAAGGGTGACGCAGACACACCTACTCCCCTTTGAGACGCTGTCCCACCACGCAGGAATCCGTTTCCGCCCATTCCATGCGCGTTCCGAGTGTCGGAGGCCCGCCCAGAGGCTGCGATTTCCCCGCCCCACCCTGATAGAGGTCCAAAAGTTGCCCCGAAAAGAGGGCCACTCGGAAACACCTGGTTCCCTTGGAGACGCTGTCCCTCCGCGAAGGCCTCCGTTTCCACCCATTTAGAGCGTGTTCCGACGGTCGGAGGACCGCCCGGAGGCCGCGACATCCCAGCCCCACCCTGGCAAAGTGGCTAAAGTTGCCAGGAAAACAGGGCGAAGCGCGCGCACCTAGTCCTCTTTGAGAAAATGTCCTTCGCGCACGCCTCTGTATCTGCCCGTTCCTAGCACGTTACGACGGTCGGAGGCTTACCCGGGGGCCGCTATTTCCCGGCCCCACGCTGACAGTGGGGCAAACGTCGCCCTGAAAAGAGGGCCACAAGGAAACACCTAGCCCTCTTTGAGACGCTGTCCTTCCACGCCGGCCTCCATTTTAGCCCATTCCGAGCACGTTCCCACGGTCTGAAGCCCTCCTGGAGGCCGGGATTTCCCGGCTCCACCCTGACAGAGAAGCAAAAGATGCCTTGAAATCAGGGCGAAGCGCGCACCTAGTCCTCTTTGAGAAGCTGTCCTTTGCGCAGGCCTCCGTTTCTGCCCATTCTGAACACGTTCCAACGGTCGGAGGCACGCCAGGAGGCCGCGATTTCCCGGCCCCACCCTGACAGAGGACCAAAAGTTTCCCCAAAAAGAGGGTGACGCGGACACACCAAGTCCCCTTTGAGACGCTGTCCCTCCGCGCAGGCCTCTGTTTCTGCCCGTTCTGAGCACGTTCTGACAGTCGGAGGACCGTCCGGAGGCCGCGATTTCCAGGCCCCTCCCTGACAGAGGGGGAAAAGTTGCCCCAAAAAGAGGGCGACGCGGACACACCTAGTCCTCTTTGAGACGCTGTCCCTCCACGTAGCCTTCCGTTTCCGCCCGTTCCGAGTGTGTCCCAACGGTCAGAGGCCCGCCAGGAGGCTGCGATTTCCCTGCCCCACCCTGACAGAGGGGCAAAAGTTGCCCCGAAAAGAGGGCGACGCGGACACACCTAGTCATCTTTTAGATGCTGTCCCTCCCCGCAGGCCTGCGATTCCGCCCATTCCGACCCCGTTCCGACGGTAGGAGGCCCACCAAAAGGCGGCGATTTCCAGGCCCCACAGTGACAGAGGGGCAAAAGTTGCCCCGAAAGGGGGGTGATGCACGTGCATCTAGTTTTCTTTGAGACGCTGTCCCTCTGTACAGGCCTCGGTTTCCGCCCGTTCCGAGCACGTTCCGTCGATCGGTGGCCCGCCCGGGGGCCGCGATTTCCCAGGCCCACTCTGAGAGAGGTGCAAAAGTTGCCCCAAAAACAGCGCCATGCGGACACACCTAGTCCACTTTGAGACGCTGTCCCTCCATGCAGGGCTCCGTTTCCGCCTGTTGTGAGTGCGTTCCGATGGTTGGAGGCCCTCCCAGAGGCCGCGATTTCCCGGCCCCACTCTGACAGAGGGGCAAAAGTCGTTCCGAGAAGGGGGCCACACGGATACACCTAGTCCTCTTTGAGACGCTGTCCCTCCATGCAGGCCTCCATTTCCGCCCGTTCCGAGCACGTTGCAACGGTCTGAGGCCCACCCAGTGGCCGCGATTTTCTGGCCCCATTCTGACAGAGGGGCAAAAGTTGCCACGAAAAGAGGGCCACGCGGATGCCCATAGTCCTCTTTGAGACGCTGTCCCTCCACGCAGGCTTCCGTTTCTGCCAATACCGAGCATATTACGACGGTCGGAGGCCAGCCCGAAGTCCAGGATTTCCTGGCCCCACCCTGACAGAGTGGCAAAAGTTGCCCGGAAAAAAGGGCGAAGCGCGCGCACTTAGTCCCCTTTGAGAAGCTGTCCTTCGCGCAGGCTTCCGTTTCCGCCCTTTCCGAGCGCGTTCCGACGGTCGGAGACCCGCCCGGAGGCCGCGATTTCCAGGCCCCACCCTGACAGAGGCCCAAAAGTTGTCCCGAAAAGAGGGCAACGCGAACACACCTAGTCCTCTTTGAGACGCCATTCTCCCACGCAGCCTCTGGTTTTGCCCGTTCCGAATGCATTCCCACGGTCTGAGGCCCGCCCGGAGGCCGGGATTTCCCGGCTCCACCCTGACAGAGGGGCAAAAGTTACGCCTAAAAGAGGGCCACACGGACACACCTGTTTCCCTTGGAGACGCAGTCCATCGCGCAGGTCTCCGTTTCCACCCATTCCGAGCGCGTTCCGACAGTCGGAGACCCGCCCGGAGGCCACGCCTTCCCAGCCCCACCCTGACAGAGGGGCAAAAGTTGCACGGAAAACAGGGAGATGCACGCACCTAGTCACCTTTGAGACACTGTCCCCCGCGCAGGAATCTGTGCCCGCTGTTCCGAGTGCGTTCTGACGTCGGAGGACCTCCCGGAGGCCGCGGTTTCCCGGCTCCACCCTGACAGAGGGGCAAGAGTTGCCCCGAAAAAAGAGCCCCGTGGACACAACCAATCTTCTTTGAGAACCTGTCCATCGCGCAGGCCTCGGTTTCAGCCCGTTCAGAGCACGTTCCAACGGTCGGAGGACCGCCAGGAGGTCGCAATTTCCCGGCGCAACCTCACTGAGGGCCAAAAGTTTCCCCGAAAAGAGTGGGATGTGCGCGCACCTAGTCCTCTTGGAGACGCTTTCCCTTTGCGGGGGCCTCCGTTTCCGCTTGTTCTGAGCGCGTTCCAACGGTCAGAGTTCCACCCGGTGTCCGCGATATCCCGGCCCCACTCTGACTGAGGGGCAAAAGTAGCTCCGAGAAAAGGGCCACGCGGACACACATAGTCCTCTTTGAGACGCTGTCCCTCCACGCAGGTCTCCGTTTCTGTCTGTTCTGAGCGCGTTCCGATAGTCGAAGGCGCTCCCAGAGGCCGCGATTTCCCGGCCCCACTCTGACAGAGGGGCAAAAGTTGCTCCGAAAAAAGGGCCACGCGGATACACATAGTCCTCTTTGAGACACTGTCCCTCCTCGCAGGCTTCCGTTTCTGCCAATACCAAGCGCTTTATGACGGTCGGAGGTTAGCCCGAAGACCAGGATTTCCCGGCCCCACCATGACAGAAATGCAAAAGTTGCCCGGAAAACAGGGCGAAGCGAGCGTACCTAGTCCTCTTTGAGATGTTGTCCTTCGCTCAAGCCTCCGTTTCCGCCCATTACGAGCGCGTTCCGACGGTCGGAGGCCCGCCCGGAGGCCGCAATTTCCCAGCCCAACCCTGACAGAGGCCCAAAAGTTGTCCCGAAAAGAGGGCCACACGGACACACCTAGTCCTCTTTGAGACGCCATTCTTCCACGCAGGCCTCGGTTTCTGCCCGTTCCGAACGCATTCCCACGGTCTGAGGCCCACCCGGAGGCCGGGATTTCCCGGCTCCACCCTGACAGAGGGGCAAAAGTTGCGCCTAAAAGAGGGCCGCACGGACACACATGGTTCCCTTGGAGACGCAGTCCATCGCGCAGGACTCCGTTTCCACCCATTCCGAGCGCGTTCCGACAGTCAGAGAACCGCCCGGAGGCCGCGACTTCCCGGCCCCACCCTGACAGTGGGGCAAAAATTCCCCGGAAAACAGGGAGATGCACGCACCTAGTCACCTTTGAGACGCTGTCCTCCGCGCAGGAATCTGTGCCCGCTGTTCCAAGTGCGTTCCGACGGACGGAGGACCGCCCGGAGGCCGCGGTTTCCCGGTTCCACCCTGACAGAGGTGCAAGAGATGCCCTGAAAAAAGAGCCCCGCGGACACAACCAATCTTCTTTGAGAATCTGTCCATCGCGCAGGCCTCCATTTCCACCCGTTCAGAGCACGTTCCGTCGGTCGGAGGCCCGCTTGGATCCGCGATTTCCCAGCCCCACCCTGATTGAGGGCCAAAATTTGCCCCGAAAAGAGGGTGACGCGGACACACGAAGTCCTCTTTGAGATGCTGTCCCTCCATGCAGGCCTCTGTTTGCACTTGTTCTGAGCGCGTTCCGACGGTCGGACGTCCACCCGGAGGCCACGATTTCCAGGCACCATCCTGACAGAGGCCCAAAAGTTTTCCCGAAAAGAGGGTGACCCGGACACACCTAGTCCCCTTTGAGACACTGTCCTTCGTGCAGGCCTCCGTTTCTGCCCGTTCCGAGAGCGTTCTGACGGTCGGAGACCCGCCCGAAGGCCGCAATTTCCCGGCCCCACGCTGACAGTGGGGCAAACTTTGCCCGAAAACAGGGGGACGTGCGTCCCCCTAGTCCCATTGGAGACGCTGTCCCTTGCGCAGGCCTCTGTTTCTGCCCGTTCCGAGCACGTTCCGACGGTCGGAGGCACGCCAGAGGCCGCAATTTCCTGACCCCACCCTGCAGAGGCCCAAAAGTTTCCCCAAAAAGAGGGTGACGCGGACACACCTAGTACGCTTTGAGACGCTTTCCCTCCACGCAAAAATCCGTTTCTGCCCATTCCGTGCGCGTTCCGACGGTCGGTCGCCAGCCAAGAGGCCGCGATTTCCCGGCCCCACCCTGACAGAGGTCCAAAGTTGCCCCAAAAAGAGGGCCACGCGGACACACATAGTCCTCTTTGAGATGCTGTCCCTCGCACAGGCCTCTGTTTCGGCCCGGTCAGAGAACGTTCCGATGATCGGAAGCCCGCCTGGAGGCCGCGATTTCCCGGCCCCACCCTGACAGAGGCCCAAAACTTTCCCCAAAAAGAGGGTTCCCGGACACACCTAGTACCCTTTGAGACGCTATCTCTCCGCGCAGGCCTCTGTTTCTGCCCGTTCCGAGTACGTTCTGAAGGTCAGAGGCCCGCCCAGAGGCCGCGATTTCCCGGCCCACCCTAACAAAGGTCCAAAAGTGGCCCCAAAAAGAGGGGGATATGCGCGGACCTACTCCTCTTGGCGACGCTGTCCCTCCGCGGGGGCCTCCGTTTCCGCCCGTTCCGAGTACGTTCCGACGCTCGGAGGCATGCCCGGAGGCCGGAATTTCCCGGCTCCTCCCTGACAGAGAGGCAAAAGTTGCCCCGAAAAGAGGGCCACTTGGACACACCTAGTCCTCTTTGAGACGCTGTCCTTCCACGCAGGCCTCCGTTTTAGCCTGTTCCGAGCGCTTTCCCATGGTCGGAGGCTAGCACGGAGGCCGCGAATTCCCGGCCCCTCATTGACTGTGGGGCAAACTTTGCCGGAAAACAAGGGGACGCGCGTCCACCTAGTCCTCTTGGAGACGCTGTCCCTCCGCCCAGGCCTCCGTTTCCACCCATTCCAAGCACGTTCTGACGGTCGGAGGACCGCCCGGAGGCTGCGATTTCCCGGGCCCACCCAGACAGAGGTCCAAAAGTTGCCCCAAAAAGAGGGCCACACGGACACACATAGTCCCCTTTGAGACCCTGTCCCTCCGCGCAGATATCGGTTTCCACCCTTTCCGTGCGTGTTCCAAAGTTCGGAGGCCCGCCCAGAGGCCGCGATTTCCCGGCCCCACCCTGACAGAGGCCCAAAAGTTACCCCGAAAAAGAGGGTGACGCGGAAACACCAAGACCCCTTTGAGACACTGTCCCTCTGCACAGGCCTCTGTTTCTGCCCGTTCCGAGCGCGTTCCGACGGTCGGAGGTCCGCCCAGAGGCCGCGATTTCCCGGCCCAACTCTGACAGAGGTCCAAAAGTTACCCCGAAAAGAGGTCCACGCGGACACACATAGTCCTCTTTGAGACGCTGTCCCTCATGCAGGCCTCCGTTTCCACCTGTTACGAGCACGTTCCGACGGTCGGAGGCCAGCCCGCAGGCCGTGATTTCCCGGCCCCACCATGACAGAGGCCCAAACGTTCCCCCGAATACAGGGTGACGTGAGTCCACCTAGTCCACTTGGAGACTCTTTCCCTCCACGCCGGCCTCCGTTTCCACCCATTCCGAGCGCGTTCTGACGGTCGGAGGCTCGCCAAGAGGCCGCGATTTCCCGGCCCCACTCTGACAGAGGTCCAAAAGTTACCCCGAAAACAGGTCCACGCGGACACACATAGTCCTCTTTGAGATGCTGTCCCTCCGCGCAGGTGTCCGTTTCTGTCTGTTCTGAGAGCGTTCCGATAGTCGAAGGCCCACCCGGAGGCCTCGATTTCCCGGCCCCACTCTGACAGAGGGGCAAAAGTTGTCCCGAAAATAGGGCCACGTGGAAACACCTAGTACTCTTTGAGACATTGTCCCTCGCGCAGGCCTCCGCTTCCGCCCGTACTAAGTGCGTCCCGACGGTCGGAGGCCCGCCCGGAGGCCGAGATATCCCAGCCCAACGCTGACAGAGGGCCAAAAGTTGCCCCGAAAAGAGGGCCACGTGGACACACCTAGTCCTCTTTCAGACGGTGTCCCTCCGCGCAGGCCTCCGCTTCCGCCCATTCCGAGCGCGTTCTGACAGTAGGAGGCCCGCCAGGAGGCCGCGATTTCCCGGCCCCACTCTGACAGAGGGCGAAAAGTTACTCCGAAAATAGGGTGATGCGGACACTCCTAGTCCTCTTTTAGATGCTGTCCTCCGCGCAGGCCTCCATTTCCGCCCATTCCGAGAGCTTTCCGATGGTCGGAGGCCTACGCCCGGAGGCCGCGATTTCCCGGCTCCACTCTGAGAGAGGGGCAAAAGTTGCCCCGAAAAGAGGGCCACACGGACACACATAGTGCTCTTGGAGGCGCTGTCCCTCCGCGCAGGTCTCCATTTCAACCCATTCCTAGTGCGTTCCGATGGTTGGAGGCACGCCAGAGGCCGTGATTTCCTGACCCCACCCTAACAGAGTGACAAAAGTTGCCCGGAAAAAAGGGCGAAGCGCGCGCACCTAGTCCCTTTGAGAAGCTGTCCTTCGCGCAGGCTTCTGTTTCCGCCCGTTCCTAGCGCGTTCCGACGGTTGGAGGCCTGCCCGGAAGTCGCGATTTCCCGGCCCCACCCTGACAGAGGCCCAAAAGTTTCCCCAAAAACAGGGTGACGCGGACACTCCTAGTCCCCTTTGAGACGCTGTCCCTTCGCACAGGAATCTGTGCCCGCCGTTCCGAGTGCGTTCCGATGGTCAGAGGACTGTCCAGAGGCCGTGCTTTCCCAGCTCCAGCCTGACAGAGGGGCAAGAGTTGCCCCGAAAAGAGCGCCACGCGGACACACCTAATCCTCTTTGAGCATCTGTCCCTCACGCAGGCCTCCGTTTCCGCCCATTCAGAGCACGTTCCGACGGTCGGAGGCGCACCCGGATCCGCGATTTCCCGGCCCCACCCTGACAGAGGGCCAAAAGTTGCCCTGAAAATGGGGTGACGCGGACACACCTAGTCAACTTTGAGACGCTGTCCATCCGCATAGGAATCTGTGCCCGCCGTTCCGAGTGCGTTCGGACGTTCGGAGGACCGCTCATAGGCCGTGATTTCCCGGCGCCACCCTGACAGAGGTCCAAAAGTTGCCCTGAAAAGAGGGCCACGCGGACACACATAGTCCTCTTTGAGACACTGTCCTTCCCCGCAGGCCTCTGTTTTAGCCCGTTCCGAGAGCGTTCCCACGGTCTGAGGCCAGCCCGGAGACCGGGATTTCCCGGCTCCACACTGACAGAGGGGCAAAAGTTGCCCCGAAAAGAGGGCCACGTGGACACACCTAGTCCTCTTTGAGACGCTGTCCCTCACGCAGGCCTCCGTTTCCGCCTGTTCCGAGCACGTTTCGACGGTCGGAGTCTTGCCCGGAGGCCGCGATTTCCCGGCCCCACGATGACAGTGGGGCAAAAGTTGCCCCGAAAACAGGGTGACACGCGTCCACCTAGTCCTCTTGGAGGCGCTGTCCCTCCACTCAGGCCTCCATTTCAACCCATTCCTAGTGCGTTCCGACGGTCGGAGGCACGGCAGAGGCCGCGATTTTCCGACCCAACCCTTACAGAGTGTCAAAAGTTGTCCGGAAAACAGGGCGAAGTGCACGCACCTAGTCACTTCGAGAAGCTGTCCTTCGCGCAGGCTTCCGTTTCCACCCGTTCCGAGCGCCTTCCGACGGTCGGAGGACCGCCCGGAGGCCACGATTTCCCGGCCCCACCCTGACAGAGGCCCAAAAGTTGTCCCGAAAAGAGGGCCATGCGGACACACTTAGTACTCTTTGAGATGCTGTCCTTCCACGCAGGGCTCCATTTCTGCCCGTTCCAAACGCGTTCCCACGGTCTGAGGCCCGCCCGGAGGCCGGGATTTCCCGGCTCCACCCTGACAGAGGGGCAAAAGTTGCGCCAAAAGAGGGCCACACGGACACACCTGGTTCCCTTGCAGACGCAGTCCCTCGCACAGGCATCTGTTTCCACTACCTCTGAGCGCGTTCCGACGGTCGGACGTCCGCCCGGAGGCCATGATTTCCGGGCCCCACCCTGACAGAGGGGCAAAAATTGCCCGGAAAACAGGGAGATGCACGCAGCTAGTCACCTTTGAGACGCTGTCCTCCGCGCAGGAATCTGTGCCCGCTGTTCCGAGTGCGTTCCTACGGTTGGAGGACCACCCGGAGGCCGCGGTTTCCCGGCTCCACCCTGACAGAGGGGCAAGAGTTGCCCCGAAAAAAGAGCCCCGCGGACACACCCAATCTTCTTTGAGCATCTGTCCCTCGCGTAGGCCTCCGTTTCCGCCCATTCAGAGCACATTCCGAAGGTCGGAGGCGCGCCCGGATCCGCGATTTCCCAGCCCCACCCTGACAGAGTGCCAAAAGTTGCCCCGAAAAGGGGGTGACGCCGACACACCTAGTCACCTTTGAGACGCTGTCCCTCCGCGTAGGAATCTGTTCCCGCCGTTCCGATTGCGTTCCGACGGTCGGAGGACCGCCCAGAGGCCGTGATTTCCCGGCGCCACTCAGAAAGAGGTCCAAAAGTTGCCCTGAATAGAGGGCCACGTGGACACACATAGTGCCCTTTGAGACGCCGTCCCTCCACGCAGAAATCCGTTTCCGCCCATTCCGTGCGCGTTCCGACGGTCGGAGGCCAGAACAGAGGCCGCGATTTCCCGGCCGACCCTGACAGAGGCCCAAAAGTTGCCCCAAAAAGAGGGGGATGTGCACGCACCTAGTCCTCTTGGAGACGCTGTCCCTCCGCGGGGGCCTCTGTTTCCGCTTGTTCTGAGCATGTTCCGACGGTCAGAGTTCTGCCCGAAGTCCGTGATTTCCCGGCCCCACTCTGACAGAGGGGCAAAAGTTCCTCCGAAAAAAGGGCCATGCGGACACACATAGTCCTCTTTGAGACGCTGTCCCTCCGCGCAGGCTTCCGTTTTTGGCAATACCGAGCGTATTACGACGGTCGGAGGCCAGCCCGAAGGCCAGGATTTCCCGGCCCCACCCTGACAGAGTGGCAAAATTTGCCTGCAAAACAGGGCGAAGCGCGTGCACTTAGTCCACTTTGAGAAGCTGTCCTTCGTGCAGGCTTCCGTTTCCACCCATTCCGAACGCGTTCTGATGGTCGGAGTCCCGCCCGGAGGCCGCGATTTCCCGGCCACACCCTGACAGAGGGGCAAAAGTTGCACCTAAAAGAGGGCCACATGGACACACCTGGTTCCCTTGGAGACGCAGTCCCTCGCGCAGGCCTCTGTTTCCACTTGTTGTGATCGCGTTCCGACGGTCGGACGTCTGCCCGGAGGCAGCGATTTCCCGGCCCGACCCTGACAGAGGCCCAAAAGTTTTTCCAAAAAGAGGGTGACCCAGACACACCTAGTCCCCTTTGAGATGCTGTCCCTCTGCGCAGGCCTCTGTTTCTGCCCGTTCCGAGCACGTTACGACAGTCAGAGGCCCGCCCAAAGGCCGGTATTTCCCGGCCCCACCCTGACAGAGGTCCAAAAGTTTCCCCGAAAAGAGGGGGACCCGGACACACCTAGTCCCATTTGAGACACTGTTCCTCCACGCAGGCCTCTTTTTCTGCTCGTTCGGAGCACGTTCCACCTGTTGGAGAACCGCCCGGATGTCGCGATTTCCCGGCCGACCCTGACAAAGGTCCAAAAGTTGCCCCGAAAAGATGGGGATGTGCGTGCACCTAGTCCTCTTGGAGACGATGTCCCTCCGCGCGGCCCTCCATTTCCACTTGTTCTGAGCGCGTTCCGATGGTCAGAGTTCTGCCTGGAGTCCGCGATTTCCTGGACCCACTCACACAGAGGAGCGAAAGTTGCCCCGAAAAGGGGCCATGCACGCCCACTTACTCCTCTTTGAGATGCTGTCCCTCCACGCAGGTCTCCGTTTCTGCCTGTTCTGAGTGTGTTCTGACGGTCGGAGGCCCTCCCGGAGGCCGCAGTTTCCTGGCCCCACTCTGACAGAGGGGCAAAAGTTGCTCCGAAAACAAGGCCACGCGGACAGACATAGTCCTCTTGGAGACGCTGTCCTTCCATGCAGGCCTCCGTTTCTGCCCATTCCGAACGCGTTCCCATGGATTGAGGCCCGCCCGGAGGCCGCGATTTCCCGGCCCCACCTTGACAGAGGGGCAAAAGTTGCCCCGAAAAGAGGGCCACACGGACACACCAGGTTCCCTTGGAGACGCAGTCCGTCGCGCAGGCCTCCGTTTCCGCCCATTCCGAGTGCATTCCGACAGTCGGATTCCCGCCCGGAGGCCTCGACTTCCCGGCTCCACCCTGACAGAGGGGCAAAAGTTGTCCCGAAAAGAGGGCCACGTGGACACACCCAGTACTCTTTGAGACGTTTTCCCTCGTGCAGGCCCCCACTTCCGCCCGTTCCGAGTGCGTTCCGACGGTCAGAGGCCAGCCCAGAGGCCGTGATTTCCCGGCCCCACCCTGACAGAGGCCCAAAAGCTTCCCCAAATACAAGGTGACGCAGACACACAAAGTCCCCTTTGAGACGCCGTCCCTCCGCACAGAAATCCGTTTCAGCCCATTCCGTGCGCGTTCCTACAGTCGGAGGCCCGCCCAGAGGCCCCGATTTCCCGGCCCCACCCTGAGAGTGGCCCAAAAGTTTCCCCCGAAATGAGGGTCACGCGGACATACATAGTCTTCTTTGAGACACTGTCCCTCCACGCAGACCTCTGTTTCTGCCCGTTCCAAGCACATTCCGACGGTCGGAGGCTTGCCCGGAGGCCTCAATTTCCCTACCCCACGGTGACAGTGGGGCAAAAGTTGTCCCGAAAACAGGGTGACGTGCGTCCACCTAGTCCTCTTGGAGGTGCTGTCCCTCCGCGCAGGCCTCCGTTTCCACCCATTCCGTGCGCGTTCCAACAGTCGGGGGACCGCCCAGAGGCCGCGATTTCCCGGCCCCACCATGACAGAGGTCCAAAAGTTGCCCGGAAAAGAGGGACACGCGGACATACATAGCCCTCTTTGAGACGCTTTCTCTCGCGCAGGCCTCCGTTTCCGCCCGTTCCGAGCACGTTTCGATCGTCGGAGGCCCGCATGGACGCCACAATTTCCCGGCCTCACCCTGACAGATGCCCAAAAGTTTCCCCAAAAAGAGGGTGACGCGGACACACCTAGTCCTCTTTGAGACGCTGTCCCTCCGCGCAGATATCCATTTCCGTCGTTCCGAACGCGTTCCCACCTTCGGAAGACCGCCCGGATGCCACTATTTCCCGACCCACCCTGACAGAGGCCCGAAAGTTGACCCGAAAAGAGGGCCACGCAGACACACCTAGTCCTCTTTGAGATGCTGTCCTTCCACGCAGGCCTCCGTTTCTGCCCATTCCGTACGCGTTCCCACGGTCTGAGGCCCGCCCGGAGAACGGGATTTCCCGGCTCCACCCTGACAGAGGGCAAAAGTTGCCCCGAAAAGAGGGCCACACGGACACACCTGGTTCCCTTGGAGACGCAGTCCCTCGCGCAGGCTTCCATTTCTGCCCATACTGAGCGCGTTACGACGGTCGGGTGTCCACCTGAAGGCCAGGATTTCCCGGCCCGACCCTGGCAGCGAAGCAAAAGATGCCTGGAAAACAGGGCGAAGCGCGCACACCTAGTCCTCTTTGACCAGCTGTCCTTCGTGCAGGCCTCCGTTTCCGCCCATTCCGAGCGCGTTCCGACAGTCGGAGTCCCGCCCGGAGGCCGCGATTTCCCAGCTCCACCCTGACAGAGGGGCAAGAGTTGCCCCGAAAAGAGAGCCACGCGGACACACCTAGTCCTCTTTGAGACGTTGTCCCTCGTGCAGGCCCCCACTTCCGCCCGTTCCGAGTGCGTTCCGACGATCAGAGTCCCGCCCAGAGGCCCCGATTTCCTGGCCCCACCCTGACAGAGGCCCAAAAGTTTCCCCAAATAGAAGGTGACGCGGACACACTAAGTCCCCTTTGAGACGCTGTCCCTCCGCACAGAAATCTGTTTCAGCCCATTCCATGCGCGTTCCGACGGTCGGAGGCCCGCCCAGAGGCCGCGATTTTTTCGTCCCCACCCTGCCAGAGGTCCAAAAGTTGCCCCGATAAGAGGGTTACGTGGACATACACAGTCCTCTTTGAGACACTGTCCCTCGTGCAGGCCTCCGTTTCCGCCCGTTCCAAGCATGTTTCGATGGTCGGAGTCCCACCCGGATGCCACGATTTCCTGGCCCCACCCTGACAGAGGCCCAAAAGTTGCCCCGAACAGAGGGTCACGTGGACATACATAGTCCACTTTGAGACGCTGTCCCTCCGTGCACGCCTCTGTTTCTGCCCGTTCCAAGCACGTTCCGACGGTTGGAGGCTTGCCCGGAGGCTGCGATTTCCCGGCCCCACGATGACAGTGGGGCAAATGTTGCCCCGAAAACAGGGTGACGCGCATCCAACTAGTCCTCTTGGAGGTGCTGTCCCTCCGCGCAGGCCTCTGTTTCCACCCATTCCATGCGCATTCCAAAGGTCGGGGGCCCGCCCAGAGGCCGCGATTTCCCAGACGCACCCTGACAGAGGGCCAAAAGTTGCCCCGAAAAAAGGGCCACGCGGACATACATAGTCCTCTTTGAGACGCTTTCCCTCGCACAGGCCTCCGTTTCGCCTGTTCCGAGCACGTTTCGATGGTTGGAGGCACGCACGGACGCCGTGATTTCCCGGGCCCACCCTGACAGAGGCCCAAAAGTTTCCCCAAAAAGAGGGTGACGCGGACACACCTAGTCCTCTTTGAGACGCTGTCCCTCCCCGCAGGCTTCCGTTTCTGCCCATACCGAGCGCGTTACGACAGTTGGGTGTCCGCCCGAAGGCCAGGATTTCCCGCTCCGACCCTGGCAGAGAGGCGCAAGATGCCCGGAAAACAGGGCGAAACACACGCACCTTGTCCTCTTTGAGAAGTTGTCCTTCGCTCAGGCCTCCATTTCCGCGCGTTACAAGCGCGTTCCGAGGTTTGGAGGCCCGCCCAGAGGCTGCGATTTACTGTCCCCACCCTGTCAGAGGGGCAAAAGTTGCCCCGAAATGAAGGCCACGTGGACGCACCTAGTCCTCTTTGAGACGCTGTCCCTATACGCAGGGCTCCGTTTCTGCCCCTACCGAGCGCGTTCCGACAGTCGGGGGACGCTCAGAGGCTGCGATTTCCCAGCTCCACCATGACAGCTGGGAAAGAATTGCCCCAAAAAGAGGGCGACGCGGACATACCTAGTTCTCTTTGAGACGCTGTCGTTCCACGCAGGCCTCCGTTTCCGCCCGGTCCGAGCACGTTCCGATGGTCGGAGGCCCGCCCGGAGGCTGCGATTTCCCGGCCCCACTCTGACAGAGGGGCAAGAGTTGCCCCGAAAAGAGAGCCACGCGGACACACCTAGTCCTCTTTGAGATGCTGTCCCTCCGCGCAGGCCTCCATTTCCGCCCATTCTGAGTGCGTTGCAACGGTCAGAGGCACACCCGGTGGCCGTGATTTCCTGGCCCCAGCCTGGCAGAGGGGCAAAGTATGCCCCGAAAAGGGGCCATGCACCCGCACTTACTCCTCTTTGAGACGCTGTCCCACCTCGCAGGCCTCCGTTTCTGACTGTTCTGAGCGCGTTCCGATGGTCGGAGGCCCTCCCGGCGGCCGCGATTTCCCGGCTCCACTCTGACAGAGGGGCAAAAGTTGCTCCGAAAACAGGGCCACGCGGACACACCTAGTCCCCTTTGAGACGCTGTCCCTCCCCGCAGAAATCCGTTTCTGCCCATTCCGAGCGCGTTCCGACGGTCGGAGTCCCGCCTGGAGGCCGCAATTTCCCGGCCCCACCCTGACAGAGGGGCAAAAGTTGCCCCGAAAAGAGGGCCACGTGGACACACCTAGTACTCTTTGAGACGCAGTCCCTCGTGCAGGCCTCCCTTTCCGCTTGTTCCGAGCGCGTTCCGCCAGTCAGACACCCGCCCGGAGGTCGCGACTTCCCAGCTCCACCCTGACAGAGGGGCAAAGTTGCCCGGAAAACAGGGAGATCCCCGCACCTAGTCACCTTTGAGACGCTGTCCCTCCGAGCAGGAATCTGTGCCCGCCATTCCGAGTGCGTTCCGACGGTCAGAGGACCGCCCAGAGTTCGCGATTTCCCGGCCCCACGCTGACAGAGGGCCAAGAGTTGCCCCGAAAAGAGGGTGAGGCGGATACACCTATTCCTCTTTGAGACGGTGTCCCTCCGCGCAGGCCTCCGCTTCCGCCCGTTCCGAGCACGTTCCGATGGTCGGAGGCCCGCCCGGAGGCCCCAATTTCCCTGCCACATGCTGACAGAGGGGCAAAAGTTGCCCCGAAAGGGGAGCGATGCATGCACACCTACTTTTCTGTGAGACGCTGTTCCTCCGCGTAGGCCTCCGTTTCCGCCCCTTCCGAGTGCGTTACGACGGTCGCAGGCCCGCCGAAAGGCTGGGATTACCTGGCCCCACTCTGACATAGAGGCAAAAGTTGCCCGGAAAACAGGGCGGGACATGCACCTGGTCCTCTTTGAGTCGCTGTCCCTTCGCGCAAGCCCCTGTATCTGCCCGTTCCGAGCACGTTCCGACGGTCGGAGGTCCGCCCCAAGGCTGCGATTTCCCGGACCCACTCTGACATTGGAGCAAAAGTTGCCCCGGGAAGAGAGCCACGTGGACACACCGAGTCCTCTTTGAGACGCTGTCCCTCTGCACTGGCCTCCATTTCCTCCCATTTCGAGGCATTCCAACGGTTGGAGGCCCGCCTAGTGGCCGCGATTTCCCGGCCCCACGCTGACAGAACGGCAAAAGTTGCCCCGAAAGGGGGGCGATGCACGCGTACCTAGTCCTTTTGAGGCGCTGTCCCTCCACGAAGGCCTCAGTTTCCGCCCATTCCGATAGCATTCCAGCGGTCGGAGTCCTGCCCGGAGGCCGCGATTTCCCGGCCCCACCCTGACAGAGAGGCAAAACTTGCCCGGAAAAGAGGGCCACGCGGATACACTTAGTCCTCATTGAGGCGCTGTCCCTCCGCGCAGACCTCCGTTTCCCCGGTACCAAGCGCGTTCCGACAGCCGGAGGCCCGCCCGAAGGCCGCGATTTCCTGGCCCCACCCTGACAGACGGCCAAAAGAGCCCCGAAAGGAGGGTGATGCAGACACACCTAGTCCACTTTGAGGCGCTGTCACTCCTTGCAGGCCTCTGTTTCTGACTGTACCGACCGCGTTTCGACGGTCGGAGGCCCTCCCAAAGGCCGCGATTTACCGGCTCCGCCCTGACAGAGGGGCAAAAGTTGCCCAGAAAACTGGGAGATGCGCGCGTACCCAGTTCTTTTGAGGCGCTGTCCCTCCATGCAGGCCTCCGTTTCCACCCGTTCCGAGCGCGTTTCAACGGTCGGAGACAGGCCCGGAGGGCCCGACTTCCCGGCCCCACCCTGACAGAGGGGCAAACGTTGCCCCGAAAGAGGACCACACAGACACACCTAGTCCTCTTGGAGACGCTGACCCTCACGCAGGCCTCAGTTTCTGCCCATTCCGAGAGCATTCCGAAAGTCGGAGGCCGCCCAAAGGCCGCGATTTCCCAGCTCCACCCTGACAGAGGGCAAAAGTTGCCCCGAAAAGAGGGCGACGCGGACACACCTAGTCCTCTTTGAGACGTTGTCCCTCCCCGTAGCCCTCCGTTTCTGCCCATACCGACCGCGTTTCCATGGTTGGAGGCTTGTCCGGAGTCCGGAATTCCAGGCCCCACCCTGAAAGAGGGCCAAAAGGTGCCCCAAAAAGAGGCTGACGCGGACACAGCTAGTCCTCTTTGAGTCGCTGTCCCTCAGCGCAGGCCTCCGTTTCCGCCCTTTCCGAGCGCGTTCTGACGGTCGGAGTCCCGCCCGGAGGCGGCGATTTCCTGGCGACAGCCTCACAGATGGACAAGTCTTGCCCCGAAAATAGGCCGACGCGGACACACCTAGTCCTCTTTGAGACGCGGTCCCTCCACGCAGGCCTTCATTTCTGCCCTTACCGAGCGCATTCCGACAGTCGGAGGCCCGCTCTGAGGCCGCGATTTCCCGGCCCCACCCTGACAGAGGGGCAAGAGTTGCCCCAAAAACAGGGCGAATCGGACAAACCTAGTCCTCTTTGAGACGCTGTCCCTCCGCGCAGGCCTCCGTTTCCGCCCATTCCGAGCGCGTTCTGACAGTCGGATTCCTGCCCGGGGGCCGCGATTTCCCGGCCCCACCCTGACAGAGGGGCAAAAATTGGCCAGAAATCAGGGTGATGAGCGCATCTGGTCCTCTTGGAGACGCTGTCCCTCCGCGGGCACCTTCGTTTCCGCTTGTTCTGAGCGCGTTCCGACGGTCAGAGTTCCGCCCGGAGTCCGCGATTTCCCATCCCCATCCTGACAGAGGGGCAAAATTTGCCATGAAAAGAGGGACAAGCGGACACACCTAGTGCTCCTTGAGATGCTGCCCCTCCGCGCAGGCCTCCGTTTCTGCCCATAACGAGCGTGTTACGACAGTCGGAGACCCGCCCGAAGGCCGGGATTTTCTGTCCCCACCCTTACAGGGAGGCTAAAGTTGCCCCAAAAAGGGGGCCACGCGGACACACCTAATCCTCTTTGAGACGCTGTCCTTCCACGCAGGCCTCCGTTTTAGCCCGTTCTGAGCGCGTTCCCACGGTCGGAGGCTTGCCTGGAGGCCGGGATTTCCCTGCCCCACGCACACAGTGGGGGAAACGTTCCCCTGAATACAGGGTGACACGCGTCCACCTAGTCCTCTTGGAGACGCTGTCCCTCCGTGCAGGCCTCGGTTTTCACCCATTCCGAGTGCGTTCTGACAGTTGGAGACCCGCCCGGATGCCGCGACTTCCCGGCTCCAACCTGACAGAGGGGCAGAAGTTCGGAAACTTATGAACTTACATTACGAAGGTGGGAGGCCAGCCCGAAGGCCAGGATTTCCCGGCTCCGCCGTGACAGAGAGGCAAAAGTTGCCCGGAAATCAGGGCGAAGCAAGCGCACCTAGTCCTCTTTGAGAAGCGGTCCTTCGCACAGGCCTCCGTTTCCGCCCGTTACGAGCGCGTTACGATAGTCGGAGGCCCACCCTCGGGCCGCGATTTCCCGGTCCCACCCTGACAGAGGGGCATAAGTTGCCCCGACAAGAGGGCCACACAGACAAACCTGGTTCCCTTGGAGACGCAGTCCCTTGAGTAGGCCTCCGTTTCCACCAATTCTGAGAGCGTTCCGACAGTCGGAGAACCGCCCGGGTCCGCGATTTATTGGCCCCACCCTGACAGAGGGCCAAAAGTTGCCCGGAAAACAGGGAGATGCACACACCTAGTCACCTTTGAGACGCTATCCCTCCGAGCAGGAATCTGTGCCCGCCGTTCCGAGGGCGTTCCCACGGTCTGAGGCCAGCCCGGAGGGCAGGATTTCCCGGCTCCACCCTGCCAGAGGGGCAAAAGTTACCCCGAAAACAGGGTGATGCGGACACAACTAGTCCTCTTTGAGATGCTGTCCCTCCGCGCAGGCCTCCATTTCCGCTTGTTCTAAGCGCGTTCCGACTGTCGGACGTCCGCCCAGAGTCCGCGATTTCCCGGCCACGCCCTGACAGAAGCTGAATAGTTTCCCAAAAATAGGGTGACGTGGACACACTTAGTCCCCTTTGAGACGCATTCACTCCGGGCAGGAATCCGTTTCCACCCGTTCCGAGTGCATTCCGACGGTCGGATACCCGCCCAGAGGCCACGACTTCCTTGCTCCACTCTGACAGAGGGGCAAAAGTTGCCCCGAAAAGAGGGTGACGCGGACACACATAGTCCTCTTTGAGACGCTATCCCTCCGTACAGGCTTCCGTTACTTCCCATACCGAGCGCGTTACGACGGTCGGAGGCCCGCCCGAGGCCGGGATTTTCTGGCCCCACCCTGGCAGAGAGAAAAATTTGCCAGGAAAACAGGGCGAAGCGCACGTACCTAGTCCTATTTGAGAAACTATCCTTTGTGCAGGCCTCCATTTCTGCCCATTCCGAGTGCGTTCCGACGGTTGGAGTCTTGCACGGAGGCAGCGATTTCCCTGCCCCACGCTGACAGTGGGGCAAACTTTGCCCAATAAGAGGGGGACCCGCATCCACCTGGTCCTCTTGGAGAAGCTGACCCTCCATGCAGGCGTCCGTTTCCACCCGTTCCAAGCGCGTTCCGACGGTCGGAGGACCGTCCGGAGGCCGCGATTTCCCGGCCCCAAACTAGCAGAGGTCCAAAAGTTGCCCCGAATAGAGGGTGACGCGGACAAACCTAGTCCCTTTTGAGACGCTGTCCCTCGCGCAGGCCTCCGTTACTGCCCATTCCGAGCACGTTACGACGGTCGGAGGCCCGCCCGGAGGCCGCGATTTCCTGGCCCCACCCTGACAGAGGCCCAAAAGTTTCTTCAAAAAGAGGGTGACGCGGACACACCTAGTCCCCTTTGAGACGCTATCCCTCCGCGCAGGCCTCTGTTTTTGCCCGTTCTGAGCACGTTACAACTGTCGGAGGACCGCCCGCAGGCCGCGATTTCCCGGCCCACCCTGACTGTGGGCCAAAAGTTTCCCCAAGAAGAGGGGGATGTGCGCACACCTAGTCCTCTTGGAGACGCTGTCCCTTTGCGGGGGCCTCCGTTTCCTCTTGTTCTGAGCGCGTTGCGACGGTCAGATTTCCTCCCGGAGTCCACGATTTCCCGGCCACACTCTGACAAAGGGGCAAAAGTTGCTCCAAGAAAAGGGCCACGCGGACACACATAGTCCTCTTTGAGACGCTGTCCCTCCACGCAGGAATCTGTGCCCGCCGTTCCGAGGGCGTTCCGGCGGTCTGATGACCGCCCAGAGGCAGTGATTTCCCAGCTCCACCCTGACAGAGGGGCAAGAGTTGCCCCGAAAATAGAGCCACGCGGACACACACAGTCCTCTTTGAGACGCTGTCCTTCCACGCAGGACTCCGTTTTAGCCCGTTCCGAGAGCGTTCCCACGGTCTGAGGCCAACCCGGAGGGCGGGATTTCCGGGCTCCACCCTGACAGAGGGGCAAAAGTTACCCCGAAAACAGGGTGATGCGGACACAACTAGTCCTCTTTGAGATGCTGTCCCTCTGCGCAGGCCTCCGTTTCCGCTTGTTCTGAGCGCGTTCCGACGGTCGGACGTCTGCCCAGAGGCCACGATTTCCCGGCCCCGCCCTGACAGAAGCCGAATAGTTTCCCAAAAATAGGGTGACGTGGACACACCTAGTCCCCTTTGAATCGCTTTCACTCCGGGCAGGAATCCGTTTCCACCCATTCCGAGTGCGTTCAGACGGTCGGATACCCGCCCAGAGGCCACGATTTCCTGGCTCCACCCTGACAGAGGGGCAAAAGTTGCCCCGAAAAGTGGGCCATGTGGACACACCTAGTACTCTTTGAGACGTTGTCCCTCGCGCAGGCCTCCGCTTCCGCCCGTTCTGAGTGCATTCCGAAAGTCGGAGGCCCTCCCGGAGGCCAGGATTTCCCGGCCCCACCCTGACAGTGCGGCTAAAGTTGCCCCGAAAACAAGGGGAAGTGGACACACTTAATCCTCTTTGAGACGGGGTCCCTCCGCGCAGGCCTCCGCTTCCGCCCGTTCCGAGTAGGTTCCGAAAGTCGGAGGCCCTCCCGGAGGCCAAGATTTCCCGGCCCCACCCTGACAGTGCGGCTAAAGTTGCCCCGAAAACAAGGGGAACTGGACACACCTAATCCTCTTTGAGACGGGGTCCCTCCGCGCAGGCCTCCGCTTCCGCCCGTACAGAGCGCATTCCGAAGGTCGGAGGCCCGCCCGGAGGCCGAAATTTCTCGGTCCCACTCTGACAGAGGGCAAAAAGTTGCCCCGATTAGAAGGTGAAGCGGACACACCTAGTCCTCTTTGAGACGCTGTCCCTCCACGCAGGACTCCGCTTCCACCCGTTCCGAGCGTGTTCTGACGGTCGGAAGCCCGCCCGGAGGCAGAGATTTCCCGGCCCCACCCTGATAGTGCGGCTAATGTTGCCCCGAAAACAAGGGGAAGCGCGCGCACCTAGTCCTCTTGGAGAAACTGCCCACCGCACAGGCCTCCGTTTCCGCTTGTTCTGAGCACGTTCCGACGGTCGGACGTACGCCCGGAGGCCATGATTTCCCGGCCCCACTCTGACAGAGGGGCAAAAGTTGCCCCGAAAAGAGGGCCACACGGACACACCTGGTTCCCTTGGGGACGCAGTCCCTCACGCAGGCCTCCGTTTCAGCCCATTCCAAGCACGTTCTGACAGTCGGAGATCCGCCCGGAGGCCGCGACTTCCCAGCTCCACCCTGACAGAGGGGCAAAAGTTGCCCAGAAAATAGGGCGATGCACGCACCAAGTCCCCTTTGAGACGCTGTCCCTCCATGCAGGAATCTTTGCCCGCCGTTCCGAGTGCGTTCCGACGGTCGGAGGCTCGCCCAGAGGCCGCGATTTCCTGGCTCCACCCGGACAGAGGGGCAAAAGTTGCCCTGAAAAGATAACCACGCGGACACACCTAGTCCCCTTTGAGACGCTATCCGTCCGTGCAGGCCTCCGCTTCCGCCCGTTCCGAGACCGTTCCGATGGTCGGAGGCCCGCCCCGACGCCGAGATTTCCCGGCCCCACTCTGACAGAGGGCGAAAAGTTACCCCAAAAAGAGGGTGACGCGGACAAACCGAGTCCTCTTTGAGACGCTGTCCCTCCGCGCAGGCCTCCGCTTCCACCCGTTCCGAGCGTGTTCTGACGGTTGGAACCCGCCCGGAGGCAGAGATTTCCCGGCCCCATGCTGACAGTGGGGCAAAAGTTGTCCCGAAAAGAGGGTGACGCGGACACACCTAGTCCCCTTTGTGACGCTATCCCTCCGCGCAGGAATCCGTGTCCGCCCGTCCGAGAGCGTTCCAACGGTCGGAGGAACGCCCAAAGGCCGCAATTTCCCGGCCCCAACCTGACAGAGGGGCAAAAGCTGCCCAGAAATGAGGTTGACGTGGACACACCTAGTCTTCTTTGAGACATTTTCCATCCGCGCAGGCCTCCGTTTCAGCCCTTACCGAGACCGGTCTGACCATCGGAGGCCCGCCCAGAGGCCACGATTTCCCGGCCCTACCCTGACAGAGGGGAAAAAGTTGCCCCGAAAAGAGGGCCACACGGACACACCTAGTCCTCTTTTAGACGCTGACTCTCCGTTCAGGCCTACATTTCCGCCCTTTCCGAGCGCGTTCCGATGGTCGAAGGCCAGCCCGGAGGCCGGAATTTCCCGGCACCACCCTGACTGATGGGCTAGACTTGCCCCGAAAACAGGGCGACGGGGACTCACTTAATTCTCTTTCAGACGCTGTCCGTTGCGCAGGCCTCCGTTTCCGCCCGTTCTGAGCGCGTTCTGAGTGTCGGAGGCCCGCCCGGGGGCCGCGATTTCCCAGCCCTAACCTGATGGAGCGGCAAAAGTTGCTCGGAAAACAGGGCGAAGTGCGCGCACCTAGTCCTCTTTGAGACGCTGTCTCTCCGTGCAGGCCTCCATTTCTGCCCGTTCCGAGCAAGTTCCGACGGTCGGAGGTCCGCCCAGAGGTCGCGATTTCCCGGCTCCACCCTGACAGAGGAGCAAAAGTTGCCCCGAAAAGAGGGCGACGCACGCGCACCTAGTCCTCTTTGAGGAGCTGTCCCTCCGCGCAGGCCTCCGTTTCCGCCCGTTCCGAGCACGTTCCACTTTCGGTTGCCCGCCCAGGGTCCGCAATTTCCTGGCCCCACCCTGACACAGGGGCAAAATTTGTCCCAAAAAGAGGGCGACGCGGACACGCCTAGTCCTCGTTTAGAAACTGTCCCTCCACGCAGGCCTCCGTTTCCGCCCGTTCCGAGCGCATTCCGATGGTCGGAGGCCCGCATGGAGGCCGTAATTTCCCGGCCCAAACCCTACAGATGGGCAAAAGTTGCCCCAAAAATAGGTCGACGCGGACGCACCTAGTCCTCTATGAGACGCTGTCCATCTGTTCAGGCCTCCGTTTCCGCCCGTTCCGAGCTTGTTCCGACGGTCGGAGGTCCACCCAGAGGCCGCTATTTCGCGGCCCTAACCTGACAGAGCGGTAAATGTCGCCCCGAAAGGAGGGCGACGCGCGCCCCCCCCATTGTTCTTTGAGACGCTGTCCATACTGGCAGGCCTCCGTTTCCGCCTGTTCTGAGCGCGTTCCAATGGTCGGAGGCACTCCCGGAGGCCGCAATTTCCCGGCCCCAGTCTGACAGAGAGGCAAAAGTTGCCCGGAAAAGAGGGCCACGCGGATACACTTAGTCCTCTTTGAGAAGCTGTCCCTCCGCGCAGGCCTCCATTTCTGCCCATACCGATCGCGTTCCCATGGCGCAGGACCGCCCTGAGGCCGCGATTTCCCGGCCCCCACCCTGACAAAGGGGCAAAAGTTGCCCCGAAAACAGGGCGATGCGCGCGCACCTATTCCTTTAGAGACGCTGTCCCTCCAGGCAGCACTCTGTTTCCGTCCTCTGCGAGCATATTCCGATGGTCGGAGTCCCGTCCAGAGGCCACGATTTCCCAGCCCCCACCCTGACAGATGGGCAAGAGTTGCCCCGAAAAGAGGGGCACGAGGACACACCTAGTCCCCTTTGAGACGCTGTCGCTCCACGCAGAAGTCCGATTCCACCCGTTCCGAGTGCGTTCCCACGGTCGGAGGCCCGCCCGGAGGCCAAGATTTCCCGCCCCCACGCTTACTGAGGGCCAAAAGTTGCCCCGAAAAGAGGGTGACACGGACACACCTAGTCCTCTTTGAGACGCTGTCCCTCGCGCAGGCCTCCGTTTCCTCCCGTTCCGAGGGCATTCCGACAGTCGGATGCCCTCCCGGAAGCAGGGATTTCCCGGCTCCACACTGACAGAGGACGATGCACGAGCACTTAGTCCTCTTTGAGACGCTGTCCGTCCACGCAGGCCTCCATTTCCGCCCATTTCGAGCGCATTCCGACGGTCGGAGCCCCGCCCAGAGGCCGGGAATTCCATGCCTTAGCCTGACAGAGGGGCAAAACTTGCCCAGAAAAGAGGGCGTCGCGGACACACCTAGTACTCTTCAGACGCTGTCCCTCCACGCAGGCCTCCGTTTTAGCCCATTCCGAGAGCGTTCCCACGGTCTGAGGCCCGCCCGGAGGCCGGGATTACCGAGCTCCAACCTGGCAGAGAAGCAAAAGATGCCCAGAAAACAGGGCGAACCGTGCATCTAGTCCTCTTTGAGAAGCTTTCCTATGCGCAGGCCTCCGTTTCCGCGCGTTCCGAGCGCGTTCCGATGGTCTGAGGCCCGCCCGGATGCCGCGATTTCCCGGCCCAACCCTGACAAAGGGGCAAAAGTTGCCCCGAAAAGAGGGCCACACGGACACACCTAGTCCTCTTTGAGACGCTGTCCTTCCACGCAGACCTCCGTATTGGCCCGTTCCGAGCGCGTTCCCATGGTCGGAGGCTTGCACGGAGGCCGTGACTTCCCGGCCCCACGTTGTCCATGGGGCAAACTTTGCCCGAAAACAGGGGGACGCGCGTCCACCTAGTCCTCTTGGAGACGCTGTTCCTCCGTTCAGGCCTCCGTTTCCGCCCATTCCAAGCGCGTTCCGATGGTTGGAGGACCGCCCGGGGGCCGCGATTTCCTGGCACCACCATGACAGAGGGCCAAAAGTTGCCCCGAATAGAGGGTGACGCGGACACACCTAGTCCCCTTTGAGAAGCTTTCCCACTGCGCAGAAATCCGTTTCCGCCCAGTCCGTGCGCGTTCCGACGGTCGGAGTCCCGCCTGGAGGCCGCGACTTCCTGGCTCCACCCAGACACAGGGGCAAAAGTTGCCAGGAAAACAGGGCGATGCACGCCCCTAGTCCTCTTGGAGACTCTGTCCCTCGTGCAGGCCTCTGTTTCTGCCTATTCCGTGCACGTTCCGACGGTCGGAGTCCCGCCCGAAGGCCAGGATTTCCCGGCCCAACTCTGACAGAGGGGCAAAAGTTGCCCCGAAAAGAGGGCCATGAGGACACAACTAGTCTTCTTTGAGATCATGTCCCTCCGCGCAGGACTCCGCCTGTACCGACGGCGTTTCGACGGTCAGAGGCCAGCCCGAAGGCTGTGATTTCCCGGTCCCACTCTGACAGAGGGGCTACAGTTGCTCTAAAAACAGGGCCACGCGGACAGCCATAGTCCTCTTTGAGACGCTGTCCTTCCATGCAGGCCTCCGTTTCTGCCTGTTCCGAACGCATTCCCATGGTATGAGGCCCGCCCGGAGGCCGGGATTTCCTGACTCCACCCTGACAGAGGGGCAAAAGTTCCCCCGAAAAGTGGGCCACACGGACACACCTGGTTCCCTTGGAGACGCAGTCCCTCGCGCAGCCTCCGTTTCTGCCCATTCCGAGCGCGTTCCAACAGTCGGAGACTCGCCCGGGGGCCGCTACTTCCCGGCTGCACCCTGACAGAGGGGCAAAAGTTGCCCGGAAAACAGGGCGATGCACACACCTAGCCCCCTTTGAGAGCTGTCCCTCCGCGCAGGAATCTGTGCCCGCCGTTCCGAGTGCGTTCCGATGGTCAGAGGCCCGCCCAGATCCGCGATTTCCCGGCCCCACCCTGACAAAGGGCCAATAGTTGCCCCGAAAAGAGGGGGATGTGAGCGCAGCTAGTCCTCTTGGAGACGCTGTCCCTCCGCGGGGCCTCCGTTTCCGCCCGTTCCAAGCACGTTCCGACGGTCGGAGGCATGCCAGGAGGCCGGGATTTCCTGGCTCCACCCTGACAGAGGGACAAATGTTGCCCCGAAAACAGGGCAACGCGCGTGCACCTAGTCTTCTTTGAGACGCTGTCCCTCGTGCAGGCCTCCGTTTCCACCTGTTCCGAGCGCGTTCCGAAGGTGGGAGGCCCTCCCAGAGGCAGCGATTTCCCGGCTTCACCCTCACTGAGGGGCAAAAGATGCCCCAAAAAGAGAGCGACACGTGCGCACCTAGTCCTCTTTCAGACGCTGTCCCTCCACGCAGGCCTCCATTGCTGCCCGTTCCGAGCGCATTCCGACTGTAGGAGTCCTCCGGCAGCCGCTATTTCCCGGCCCCCCCCCCCGACAGAGGGGCAAAAGTTTCCCCGATATGAGGATGATGTGTTCACACCTAGTCCTCTGTGAGACGCTTTCCGTCCGCGCAGGCCTCCATTTCAGCCCTTACCGAGCGCGTTCTGACAGTCGGAGGCCCCCGAGAGGCTACGATTTCCCGGCTCCGCCCTAACAGAGAGGCAAAAGTTGCCCGGAAAACACAGCGAGGCGTGCTTCTAGTCCTCTTTCAGGCCCTGTCCCTACGTGCAGGCCTCCGTTTCTGCCCATTCCGAGCATGTTCCTACGGTTGGTGGCCCGCCCGAAGGCCAGGATTTCCCGGCCCAACTCTGACAGAGGGGCAGAAGTTGCCCAGAAAAGAGGGCCACGAGGACACAATTAGTCTTCTTTGAGATCGTGTCCCTCAGCGCAGGACTATATTTCCTCCTGTACCGATGGCGTTTCGACGGTCGGAGGCCCGCCCGAAGGCTGCGATTTCCCGGCCCCACACTGACAGAGAGGCAAAAGTTGCCCTGAAAATAGGGAGAAGCGGACACTCCTAGTCATCTTTGAGACGCTGTCCCTCCACGCAGGCCTCCGTTTCCGCGTGTTCCGAGCGCGTTCCGATGGTCGGAGTCCCACTGGCAGCCACGAGTTCCTGGCCCCACCCTGACAGAGGGGCAAAAATTGCCCCGAAAAGAGGGCCACACGGACACACCCTGTCCTCTTTGAGACGCTGTCCCTCCATGCAGGCCTCCATTTCCGCCCTTTCTGAGTGCGTTCCGACGGTTGGAGGCCGGCCCGAAGTTCGGAATTTCACGGCCCCACCCTGACAGACAGGCAAAAGTTGCCCGGAAAACAGGGTGAGGCACGCATCTAGTCCAATTTCAGGCGCTGTCCCTCCACGCAGGCCTCCCTTTCCGCCCATTCCGAGCATGTTCCGACAATCAGAGGCCCGCCCGGAGGCTGGGTTTTCCTGTCCCCACCATGACAGATGGGCAAGACTTGCCCCGAAAAGAGGTCCATGCAGACACACCTAGTCATCTTTGAGATGCTGTCCCTCCGCGCAGGACTCTGTTTCCCCCTTTCCGACCGTGTTCCGACAGTCAGAGACCCGCTCGGAGGCCGCGACTTCCGGTCCCCAACCTGACAGAGGGGCAAAAGTTGCCTCGAAAAGAGGGTCACGCGGACACCCTATTCCTCTTGGAGACACAGTCCCTACAAGCAGGCCTCCATTTCCGCCCGTCACGAGCACGTTCCGACGGTCGGAGTCGCGCCCGGAGGCCTCGATTTCCCGCCCCCCACCAACAGAGGGGCGAAAGTTGCCCCGAAAGGAGGGTGGCACAGACACACCAAGTCCTCTTGGAGACCCTGTCCCTCTACGCAGGCCTCCGTTTCTGCCCTTACCAAGCGTGTTCCGAGATTCAGAGGCCCTCCCGGAGGCCGGGATTTTCTGGCGCCACCCGGACAGAGGGGCAAAAGTTGCCCAGAAAACAGGGAGATGCACGCACCTAGTCACCTGTGAGACGCTGTCGCTCCGCGCAGGAATCTGTGCCCACCATTCCGAGTGGGTCACGACGGTCGGATACCCGCCCGAAGGCCAGGATTTCCCGGCCTGACCCTGACAGAGAGGCAAAAGATGCCCGGAAAGGTGGGCGAAACGCGTGCACCTAGTCCTCTTTGAGAAGCTGTCCTTCGCTCAGGCCTCCATTTCCGCCCATTACGAGCACGTTCCAATGGTCGGAGGCCCTCCCAGAGGCCGCGATTTCCTGGCCCCACTCTGTCAGAGGGGCAAAAGTTGCTCCGAAAAGAGGGCCATGCGGACAAACATAGTCCTCTTTGAGATGCTGTCTCTCCGTGCAGGCTTTCGTTTCTGTCCATAATGAGCACATTACGACAGTCGGAGGCCCGCCCAGAGGCCGCGATTTCCTGGCCCCACCCTGACGAAGGCCCAAAAGTTTCCTCAAAAAGAGGGTGACGTAAACACACCTAGTCCCCTTTGAGACGCTGCCCCTCTGCTCAGGCCTCCGTTTCCGCCCGTTCCGAGCTCATTCCGACCGTCGGAGGCCCGTCCGGAGGCCACGATTTTCCGGCCCCACCCTGACATAGGGCCAAAAGTCGCCCCGAAAAGAGGGTGACGCGGACACACCTAGTGCTCTTTGAGATGCTGTCCCTCCGCGCAGGCCTCCTTTTCCGCCCATTCCGAGCGCGTTCCGACGGTCGGAGGCCCGCCCTGGGGCTGCAATTTCCCGGCAACAATCTTACAGAGGGGCAAAAGTTGCCCTGAAAAGAGGGAAAAGCGGATACACCTAGTCATCTTTGAGACGCTGTCCCTCCAAGCAGACCTCCGTTTCCACCCATTCGGAGTGCGTTCCGACGGCCGGAGGCCCGCCCAGAAACCGCGATTTCCCGGCCCCACCCTGACAGAGGGGCAAAAGTTGCACCGAACAGAGGTCCCCGCGGACACACCAAATCCTCTTTGAGACGCTGTCCCGCCGCGCAGGCCTCCGTTTCCACGCATTCCGTTTGTGTTCCAACGGTCGGAAGCCGGCCCCGAGGCCGCGATTTCCCGGCCCCACCCTGACAAAGGGGCAAAAGTTGCCTTGAATAGAGGTCCACGTGGACACACCTAGTACTCCTTGAGACGCTGTCCCGCCGTGCAGGCCCGCGTTTCCGCGTGTTCAGAGCGCGTTCCGACGGTCGGAGGACCGCCCGAAGGCTGCGATTTCCTTGCCACACCCTGACAGAGAGGCAAAATTAACCCAAAAAGAGGGAGAAGCGTGCATGCCTAGTCCTCTTTGAGATGCTGTCCCGCCACACAGGCCTCCGTTCCCACGTGTTCCGAGCGCATTCCACGTGCGGCTGCAAGCCCGGGGGCTGCGATTTCCCGGCCCCACCCTGATAGAGGGGCAAAAGTTGCCCAAAAAGAGGGGCACGCGGACACACCTAGTCCTCCTTGAGACACTGTCCCTACACGCAGGCCTCTGTTTCTGCCTGTACCGACCACGTTTCGACGGTCGGAGGCCTGCCGAAGTCAGCGATTTCCCAGCCCCACCCTGAGAGAGAGGAAAAAGTTGCCCCAAATGGAGGGAGAAGCAGACACACCTAGTCCTATTTGAGATGCTGTCTAACCACGCATGGCTCCTTTATTGCCCATTCTGAGCGCGTTCTGACAGACGGGGCCCGCCCTGGGGCCGTGATTTCCCGGCCCCAGTCTTACAGAGGGGCAAAAGTTTCCCCAAAAAGAGGGCCATGCAGACACACCTAGTCTTCTTTGAGAGGGTGTCCCTCCGCGAAGGACTCCATTTCCGCCCGTTCCAAGTGAGTTCCACATTCAGATGCAGGCCCGGAGGCTGCGATTTCCCAGCCCCACCCTGACAGAGGGGCAAAAATTGCCCCGAAAAGAGGGCGACGCGCGTGCATCTAGTTTTCTTTGAAACGCTGTCCCTCCGCGCAGGCCTCAATTTCTGCCTCCCTTTTTGTCCCGAAAACAGGGGGATACGGGCGCACTTCGTCCTCTTGGAGATGCTGTCGCTCCACGCAGGCCTCCGTTTCCGCCCGGTCCAAGCGCGTTCTGACGGTCAGAGACCAGACCAGAGGCCGCGATTTCCCGGCCCACCGTGACAGAGGGGCAAAAGTTGCCCCGAATACAGGACGACGCGGACCAACATAGTCCTCTTTGAGATGCTGTCCCTCCGCGCAGGCCTCCGTTTCCGCCAATTCCGAGCGTATTCTGACGGTCGGAGGCCCGCACGGTGGCCGCGATTTCCCGGCCCCACTCTGACAGAGCTGCAAAAGTTGCCCCAAAAAGCGGGCCACGCGGACACACCTAGCCTTATTTGAGACGTTGTCCCTCTGCGCAGGCCTCCGTTTCCTCCTGTACCAACCGCGTTTCGATGGTCGGAGGCCTGCCCGAAGGCTGCTATTTCCCGGCCCCACCCTGACAGAGGGGCAAAAGTTGCCCTGAAAACAAGGGGAAGCGTGTGCACCTAGTCCTCTTGGAGAAACTGCCCTCCGCGCAGGCCCCCGTTTCCGCTCGTTCTGAGCGCGTTCCGACGGTCGCACGTACGCCCGGAGGCCATGATTTCCCGGCCCCACTCCGACAGAGGGGCAAAAGTTGCCCCGAGAAAAGGGTGATGCGGACACACCTAGTCCTCTTTGGGATGCTGCCCCTCCGCGCAGGCCTCCATTCCCGCCCATTCCGAAAGCGTTCCGACGGTCAGAGGCCCGCCCGGAGGCCCTGATTTCCTGGACCCAGTCTTACAGAGGGGCAAAAGTTGCCCCGAAAGGAGGGCCACGCGCGCGCACCTAGTCCTCTTTGAAACGCTGTCCCTCGCTGAGGCCTCCGTTTCAGCACGTTCCGTGTGCGTTCCGATGGGCGGTGGACCACCCGGAGGCCGCGATTTCCCGTCCTCACCTGACAGAGGGCCAAAAGTTTCCCCGAAAAGAGGGTTACGCGGTCATACATAGTCCTCTTTGAGACGCTGTCCCTCGTGCAGCCCTCCGTTTCTGCCCGTTCTGAGCACGTTTCGATGGTCGGAGGCCCGCACGGACGCCACAATCTCCTGGCGCCACCCTGACAGAGGCCCAAAAGATTCCCCAAAAAGAGGGTGACGCGGACACACCTAGTCCTCTTTGAGACGCTGTCCCTCCGCGCAGGCCTCCATTTCCGCCCATTCCGAGCGCGTTCCAACTGTCGGAGGACCGCTTGGTGGCCGCGATTTCCTTGCCCCAGCCTGACAGAGGGGCAAAAGTTGCCCAAAAAAGGGGCCATGCACGCACACTTACTCCTCTTTGAGACGCTGTCCCTCCACGCAGGCCTCCGTTTCTGCCTGTTCTGAGTGCGTTCCGACGGTCGGAGGCCCTCCTGGAGGCCGCGATTTCCCGGCCCCACACTGACAGAGGCCAAAAAGTTTCCAAAAAATAGGGTTGCCCTGAAAAGGGTTGCCCTGAAAGCGGAGGCCTGCGCAAGGGACAATGTCTGAAAGAGTACTAGGTGTGTCCACGTCACCCTCTTTTCGGGGCAACTTTTTCCCTCTGTCAGAGTGGGCCCGGGAAATCGTGGCCCACCTAGTCCTCTTTGATACGCTGTCCCTCTGCGCGGAAATCCGTTTCCGCCCATTCCGTGCGCGTTCCGAAAGTCGGAGGCCCGCCCGGAGACCGTGAATTCGCAGCCCACCCTGACAGAGGGGCAAAAGTTGCCCCGAAAAGAGGGCCATGCGAACACACCTAGTCCTCTTTGAGATGCTGTCCCTACACGCAGGCCTCCATTTCTGCCTGTACCGATCGCGTTCCGACGGACGGGGCACACTCTGGGGCCGCAATTTCCCGTCCCCACTCTTACAGAGGGGCAAAATTTGCCCAAAACAGAGGGCCACGCGGACACACCTAGTCATCTTTGAGATGGTGTCCCTCCGTGCAGGACTCCGTTTCCGCCCGTTCTGAGCAGGATCCATGTTCTGATGAATGCCCGGAGGCTGCAATTTCCCGGCCCACCGTGAAAGAGGGGAAAAAGTTGCCCCGAAAAGAGGGCCAAACGGACACACCTAGTCCTCTTTGAGAAGCTGTTCCTACACGCAGGCCTCCGTTTCTGCCCTTACCGAGCGCGTTCCGACATTCAGAGGCCCGCTCAGAGGCTGCGATTTCACAGCCCCACCCTGGCAGATGGGCAAGATTTGCCCCGAAAAGAGGGCGACGCGGACAAACCTAGTCCTCTTTGAGACGCTGTCCCTCTGCGCAGGACTCCGTTTCTGCCTGTTCTGAGTGCGTTCCGATGGTCGGAGGCCCTCCTGGAGGCCGCGATTTCCCGGCCGCACCCTGACAGAGGCTAAAAAGTTTCCCAAAAATAGGGTGACGCGGACACACCTAGTCCTCTTGGAGACGCTGTCCCTTTGCGGGGGGCTCCGTTTCCGCTTGCTCTGAGCGCGTTCCGACAGTCAGAGTTCCGCCCGGAATCCGCGATTTCCCGGCCCCATTCTGACAGAGGGGCAATTGTTGCTCCGAAAAAAGGGCCATGCGGACACACATAGTCCTCTTTGAGATGCTGTCCCTCCGCGCAGGTCTCCGTTTCTGCCTGTTCTGAGTGCGTTCCCACGGTTGGAGGCCCTCCGGATGCCGCGATTTCCCGGCCCCACTGACAGAGGGGCAAAAGTTGCTCAGAAAAAAGGGCCACGCGGACACACATAGTCCTCTTTGTGACAATGCCCCTCCGCGCAGGATTCGGTTTCTGCCAATACCGAGCGCGTTACAACAGTCGGAGGCCAGCCCGAAGGACAGGATTTCCCGGCACCTCCGTGACAGAGAGGCAAAAGTTGCCCGGAAAACCGGGCGAAGCGAGCACACCTAGTCATCTTTGAGAAGCTGTCCTTCACGTAGGCCTCCGATTCCGCCCGTTACGAGCGCGTTCCGACGGTCGGACGTCCTCCCGGACGCCACGATTTCCCGGCCCCACACTGACAGGGGGGAAAACGTTGCCCCGAAAAGAGGGTGACGCAGACACACCTAGTCCCCTTTGAGACGCTGTCCGTCCGCGCAGAAATCCACTTCCGCCCATTCCGTGCGCGTTCCGACAGTCGGGGGCCCGCCCAGAGGCCCCGATTTTCCGGCCCCACCATGACAGAGGGGCAAAAGTTGCTCCGAAAAAAGGGCCACGCGGACACACATAGTCCTGTTTGAGATGCTGTCCCTCCGCGCAGGCTTCTGTTTCTGCCAATACTGAGCGCATTACGATGATCGGAGGCCAGCCCAAAGGCCAGGATTTCCCGGCCCCACCGTGACAGAGAGGCAAAAGGTGCCCGGAAAACAGGGCAAAGCGCGCGCACCTAGTCCTCTTTGAGAAGCTGTCCTTCGCGCAGGCCTCCGTTTCCGCGCGTCACGAGCGCGTTCCGACGGTCGGAGTCCCGCCCAGAGTCCGCGATTTCCCGGCCCCACCCTGACAGAGCCCAAAAGTTGCCCCGAACAGAGGACCACGCAGACACACCTTGTCCTCTTTGAGACGCTGTCCTTCCACGCAGGCCACCATTTCTGCCCATTCCGAACGCGTTCGCATGGTCTGAGGCCCACCCAGAGGCCGGGATTTCCCGGCACCACCCTGACAGAGGGCAAAGGTAGCCCAGGAAAGAGGGCCACACGGACACACCTGGTTCCTTGGAGACGTAGTCCCTCGCGCAGGCCTCCGTTTCTGCACATTCCGAGCGCGTTCCGATAGTCGGAGACCCACCCGGCGGCCGCGAATTCCCGTCCCCACCCTGACAGAGGCCCAAAAGTTGACCACAAAAGAGGGCCACACGGACACACCTAGTCCTCTTTGAGAGGCTGTCCGTTTCTGCCAGTTCCGTGTGCGTTCCCACGGTCTGAGGCCCGACCTGAGGCCGGGATTTCCCGGCTCCACCCTGACAGAGGGGAAAGAGTTGCCCCGAAAAGAGAGCCACGCGGGACACCGAATCCTCTTGGAGCATCTGTCCCTCATGCAGGCCTCCGTTTCCGCCCGTTCCGAGTGCGTTCCGACGGTTGGAGGCCCACCCGGAAGCCGCGATTTCCAGGCCCCACCCTTACAGAGGGGCAAAACGCGCACCTAGTTTTCTTTGAGACGCTGTCGCTCCGCGCTGGTCTCCATTTCCGCCCGTTGTGAAGGTCGGAGGCCCGCCCAAAGGCCGCGATTTCCTGGCTCCACCCGGAAAAAGGGCAAAAGTTGCCCCAAAAACAGGGCGACGTGGACACATCAAATCCTCTTTGAGACGCTGTCTCGCCGTGCAGCCTCCCTTTCCGCATGTTCCGTTCGCGTTCCGATGGTGGGAGGCCTGCCCAGAGGCCGCGCATTCCCCAGCCCTACCCTGACAGTGGGGCCAAAGTTGCCCCAAATAGAGGGCCACGTGGACACACCTAGTCCTCTTTGAGACGCTTTCCCGCCGTGCAGGCCTCCATTTCCGCGTGTTCGGAGCGCATTCCGACGGTCGGTGGCCCGCCCAAGGGCCGCAATTTCCCGGCCCCAACCTGACAGAGGGGCAAATGTTGCCCCGAAAACAGGGCGACGGGCGCGCACCAAGTCCTCTTTCAGACGCAGTCCCTACACGCAGGCCTCTGTTTCTGCCCTTTCCGAGCACGTTCCGACATTCGGAGGTCCGCTCAGAGGCTGCGATTTCCCAGCCCTACCCTGACAGATGGGCAAGACTTGCCCCGAAAAGAGGGCGACGCAGACATACCTAGTTCTCTTTGAGACGCTGTTGCTCCAAGCAGGCCTCCGTTTCCGCCCGTTCCGAGCGCGTTCCAGGTTCGGATGCATGCCCGGAAGCTGCGATTTCCCGGCCCGACCAAGACAGAAGGGAAAAAGTTGCCCCAAAAAGAGGGCCACACGGACACACCTAGTCCTCTTTGAGACGCTGTCCTTCCGTGCAGGCCTCCATTTCCGGCCGTTCCGAGTGCATTCCGACGGTCGGAGGACTGCCCGAAGGCCGGGATTTCCCGGCCCCACCCTGACAGAGAGGCAAAAGTTGCCCCGAAAAGAGTGACACAAGGACACAACTAGTCTTCTTTGAGATCGTGTTCGTCCGCGCAGGACTCCGTTTCCGCCTGTACCAACCGCGTTTCTACGGTTGGAGGCCGCCCGAAGGCTGCAATTTCCCGGCTCCACCCTGAAAGAGTGGCAAAAGTTTCCCCGAAACGAGGGAGAAGCGGATACACCTAGTCATCTTTGAGATGCTGTCCCTCCAAGCAGGCCTTCGTTTCTGCCTACTGCGAGCGCGTTCTGACGGTTGGAGGTCCGCCCGGAGGCCGCGAGTTCCCGGCCCCACCCTGACAAAGGGGCAAAAGTTGCCCCAATCAGAGGTCCACGCGGACACACCAAATCCTCTTTGAGACGCTGTCCCGCCGCTCAGGCCTCCATTTCCACGTGTTCCGTTCGTGTTCTGACGGTCGTAGGCCCGCCCAGAGGCCGCGATTTCCCAGCCCCACCCTGACAAAGTGGCAAGAGTTGCCTTGAATAGAGGGCCACGTGGACACACCTAGTCCTCTTTGAGACGCTGTCCCTCCACCCAGGCCTCCGTTTCCGCCCATTCCGACTGCGTTCCGATGGTCAGAGTCCCGCCCAGAGGGTGCAAGTTCCCGGCCCCACTCTGGCAGACGGGCAAAAGTTGCCCCTAAAGGAGAAAGACGAACGCGCACCTAGTTTTCTTTGAGACGCTGTCCCTCCACACAGGCCTCCGTTTCTGCCTGTACCGAGCGCGTTTCGATGGTTGGAGGCCCGCCCGAAGGCTGTGATTTCCCGGCCCCACCCTGACAGAGAGGCAAATTAACCCAAAAAGAGGGAGAAGCGTATACACCTAGTCCTCTTTGAGATGCTGTCGCGCCGCGCAGGCCTCCGTTTCCGGGTGTTCCAAGCGCGTTCCACGTGCGGCTGCAAGCCCGGATGCTGCGATTTCCTGGCCCCACCCCGACAGAGGGGCAAAAGTTGCCCTGAAAAGAGGGCCACGCGGACACACATAGTCCTCTTTGAGACGCTGTCGCTCCAAGCAGGCCTCCGTTACCACCCGTTCCGAGGGCGTTCTGATGGTCGGAGGCCCGACCGGAGGCCGCGATTTCCCGGCCCATCGTGACAGAGGGGCAAAAGTTGCCCCGAATACAGGGCGACGTGAACAAACCTAGTCCTGTTTGAGATGTTGTCCCTCCGCGCAGGCCTCCATTTCCGCCAAATCTGTGCGTATTCTGATGGTTGGAGGACCGCACAGGGGCCGCGATTTCCTGGCCCCTCTCCGACAGAGGGGCAAAAGTTGCCCCAAAAAGAGGGCCACGCGGACACACCTAGTCTTCTTTGAGACGCTGTCCCTCCGCGCAAGACTCCGTTTCGGCCCGTTCCATGCGCGTTCCATGGTCGGATGCACGCCTGGACGCCGCGAATTCCAGGCCCAACCAGGATTGTGGGGCAAAAGTTGCCCCGAATATAGGGCAACGCGGAAAACCTAGTCCTCTTTGAGACGCTGTGCCTCATGCAGGCCTCAGTTTCTGCCCGTTCCGAGCATGTTCCGTCGGTCGGAGGCCTGCCCGGGGGCCACGATTTCCCAGCCCCACCCTGACAGCGGTGCAATAGTTGCCCCAAAAAGAGCGCCACGCGGACACACGGAGTAGTCTTTGAGACTCTGTCCCGCCGTGCAGGCATCCGTTTCTGCGTGTTCGGAGCACGTTCCGACGGTCGGAGGCCCATCCAAACGCCGCGATTTCCTGGCCCCAACCTGACAGAGGGGCAAAAGTTGCCCCCAAAAGAGGGCCACGTGGATACACCTAGTCCTCTTTGAGATGCTGTCCCTTAACCCAGGCCCCCGTTTCCACCCGTTCTGAGCGCCTTCCGACGGTCGGAGGCCCGCCCGGAGGCAGCGATTTCCTGGCCAAACCCTGACAGAGGGGCAAGACTTGCCCCGAAAGGGGGGAGACGCACGCGAACCCAGTTGTTTGAGACGCTGTCCCTCCGCGCAGGCCTCCCTTTCTGCCTGTACCGACCGCTTTTAGATGGTCGGAGGCCCGCCCGAAGGCTGCGATTTTCCGGGCCCACCCAGACAGAGAGGCAAAAGTTAACCCAAAAAGAGGGAGAAGCGTACACACCTAGTCCTCTTTGAGATGCTGTCCCGCCACGCAGGCCTCCGTTTCCCCGTGTTCCGAGCGCATTCCGACGGACGGGGCCCGCCGTGGGGCCGCAATTTCCCGGCAACAAAATTTACAGAGGGGCAAAAGTTGCCCCAAAAAGAGGGACACAAGGACACAACTAGTCCTCTTTGAGACGCTGTCCCTCTGCGCAGGCCTCTTTTTCCGCCCATTCCGAGCACGTTCCGACGGTCAGAGGCCCACCCTGGGGCCACAATTTCCCGGCAACAATCTTAGAGAGGGGCATAAGTTGCCCCGAAAAGAGGGACACAAGGACGCAACTAGTCTTCTTTGAGATCATGATCCTCAGCGCAGGACTCCGTTTCCGCCTATACCGACCACGTTTCTACGGTCGGAGGCCCGCCCGAAGGCTGCGATTTCCCGGCCCCTCCGTGAAAGAGAGGCAAAAGTTGCCCCGAAAAGAGGGAGAAGCGGATACACCAATCGTCTTTGAGACGCTGTCCCTCCAAGCAGGCCTCCGTTTCTGCCCACTCCAAGCGCGTTCCGACGGTTGGAGGCCCGCCCGGAGGCCGCGAGTTCCCAGCCCCACCCTGACAGAGGGGCAAAAGTTGCCCCAAAAAGAGGACGACGCGGAAAACCTAGTCTTTTTTGAGACGCTGTCCCTCATTCAGGCCTCCATTCCGCCCGTTCCGAGTGCATTCTGACGGTCGGAGGCCCGCCCGGAAGCCGTGATTTCACGGCCCCAGCCTGACAAAGGGGCAAAAGTTGCCCCGAAAAGAGGGCCACGTGGACACACCTAGTCCTCTTTGAGACACTGTCCCTCCACTCAGGCCTCCGTTTCCGCCCATTCCGAGCGCGTTCCGATGGTCAGAATCCTGCCCGGAGGCTGCGAGTTCCCGGCCCCACTCTGACAGACGGGCAAAAGTTGCCCCCAAAACAGGGCGACGCACGCGCAACTAGTCCTCTTTCAGACGCTGTCCCTCACGCAGGCCCTTGCTTCCACCCGTTCCGAGAGCGTTCCGACGGTCGGAGGCATGCCCGGAGGGCGCGATTTCCCGGCCGAACCCTGACAAAGGGGCAAAACTTGCCCCGAAAGGGGGGAAACGCACGCGCACCTAGTTTTCTTTGAGACGCTGTCCCTCCGCACAGGCCTCTGTTTCTGCCTGTAACGATCGCGTTTCGACGGTCGGAAGCCCGCCCGAAGGCTGCGATTTCCCGGCCACACCCTGACAGAGAGGCAAAATTATCCCAAAAAGAGGGAGAAGCATACACGCCTAGTCCTCTTTGAGACGCTGTCCCGCCACGCAGGCCTCCATTACCGCCCATTCCGAGCGCGTTCCGACGGACGGGGCCCGCCCTGGGGCCGCAATTTCCCGGCAACAATCTTAGAGAGGGGCATAAGTTGCCCCGAAAAGAGGGACACAAGGACACAACTAGTCTTCTTTGAGATCATGATCCTCCGCGCAGGACTCCGTTTCAGCCTGTACCGACCACGTTTCTACGGTCGGAGGCCCGCCCGAAGGCTGCGATTTCCCGGCACCTCCGTGAAAGAGAGGCAAAAGTTGCACCGAACAGAGGTCCCCGCAGACACACCCAATCCTCTTTGAGACGCTGTCCCGCCGCGCAGGCCTCCGTTTCCGCGTATTCCGTACGCGTTCCGACGGTCGGAAGCCCGCCCAGAGGCCGCGATTTCCCAGCCCCACCCTGACAAAGGGGCAAAAGTTGCCCCAAAAAGAGGGACACGTGGACACACCTAGTCGACTTTGAGACGCTGTCCCGCCGTGCAGGCCCGCGTTTCCGTGTGTTCAGAGCACGTTCGGATGGTCGGAGGCCCGTCCAAAGGCCGCGATTTCCCGGCCCCAACCTGACAGAGGGGCAAAAGTTGCCCCGAAAAGAGGGCCACGTGGACACACCTAGTCCTCTTTGAGACGCTGTCCCTCCACCAAGGCCTCCGTTTCCGCCCATTCCGAGCGCGTTCCGACGGTCAGAATCCTGCCCGGAGGCTGCGAGTTCCCGGCCCCACTCTGACAGACGGGCAAAAGTTGCCCCGAAAACAGGACGACGCGCGCGCAACTAGTCCTCTTTCAGACGCTGTCCCTCACGCAGGCCCTCGCTTCCACCCGTTCCGAGAGCGTTCCGACGGTCGGAGGCATGCCCGGAGGGCGCGATTTCCCGGCCGAACCCTGACAAAGGGGCAAAACTTGCCCCAAAAGGGGGGAGACGCACACGCACCTAGTTTTCTTTGAGACGCTGTCCCTCCGCACAGGCCTCTGTTTCTGCCTGTAACGATCGCGTTTCGACGGTCGGAAGCCCGCCCGAAGGCTGCGATTTCCCGGCCACACCCTGACAGAGAGGCAAAATTATCCCAAAAAGAGGGAGAAGCGTACACGCCTAGTCCTCTTTGAGACGCTGTCCCGCCACGCAGGCCTCCATTACCGCCCATTCCGAGCACGTTCTGACGGACGGGGCCCGCCCTGGGGCCGCGATTTCCCGGCCCCACTCTTACAGAGGGGCAACATTTGCCCCAAGAAGAGGGCCACGCGGACACAACTAGTCTTCTTTGAGATGGTGTCCCTCCGTGAAGGACTCCGTTTCCGCCCCTTCCGAGAGAGTTCCACATTCGGATGTAGGCCCGGAGGCCTCAATTTCCCAGCTCCACCCTGACAGCGGGGCAAAAGTTGCCCCGAAAACAGGGCCACGCTCGCGCACCTTGTTTTCTTTGAGAAAACACGCTGTCGCACCGTGAAGGCCTCCGTTCTGCCTGTTCCGAGCGCGTTCCTACAGTTCGAGGCCCACCCGGAAGCCCCGATTTCCCGGCCCCGCTCTGACAGAGGGACAAAAGTTGCCAAGAAAAGAGGGCCACGTGGACACACCTTGTCCTCTTTGAGTTGCTGTCCCTCCGTGCAGGACTCCGTTTCGGCCCGTTCCATGCACGTTCGACATTCGGATACACGCCTGGACGCCGCGATTTCCGGGCCCAACCATGAGACTGCGGCAAAAGTTGCCCCAAATATAGGGTGACGTGGAAAACCTAGTCCTCTTTGAGAGGCTGTGCCTCATGCAGGCCTCAGTTTCAGCCCTTTCTGAGTACGTTCCGAGGGACGGAGGCCTGCCCCGAGGCCGCGATTTCCCGGCCCCACCCTGACAGAGGTCCAAAAGTTGCCCCGAAAAGAGGGCCACGCGGACACACATGGTACTCTTTGAGACGCTGTCCCTCCGTGCAGGCTTCCATTTCTGCCCATACCGAACGCGTTACGACAGTCGGAGGCCCGCCCGAAAGCTGGGATTTCCTGGCCCCACCCTGACAGAGAGGCAAAAGTTGCCCGGAAAACAGGGCGAAGCGCGCGCACCTAGTCCTCCTTGAGAAACTATCCTTCGCGCAGGCCTCCGTTCCTGCCCGTTCCGAGCACGTTCCGATGGTCGGAGGCCCGCCAGCAGGCCGCGATTTCCCAGCCCCACCCTGACAGAGGCCCAAAACTTTCCCCAAACAGAGGGTGATGCGGAAACACCTAGTCCCCTTTGAGACGCTGTCCCTCCGCGCAGAAATCCATTTCCGCCCATTCCGAGCGCGTTCCAACTGTCGAAGTCCCGCCCGGTGGCCGCGATTTCCGGGCTCCAGCCTGACAGAGGGGCAAAAGTTGCTTCGAAAGGAGAGCCACGCGGACACACAGAGTCCTCTTTGAGACGCTGTCCCTCCATGCAGGCTTCTGTTTCTAACCATAACGAGAGCGTTACGACGCTCAGAGGCCCGCCTGAAGTCCAGGATTTCCCGGCCCGACCCTGACAGAGAGGCAAAATTTGCCCGGAAAACAGGGCGAAGTGCGCGCACCTAGTCCTCTTTGAGAAGGTGTTCTTCGCGCAGGCCTCCGTTTCCGCGCGTTACGAGCGCGTTCCGACGGTCGGAGGCCCACCCGGACGCCGCGATTTCCCGGCCCCACCCTGACAGGGGCCCAAAGATGCCCCGAAAAGAGGGTCACG